>NC_041392.1:540057480-540168907 GCF_002162155.2 Triticum dicoccoides | reverse complement strand
AGCAAAGCTGCCCGAATGTGCCGACAAATCCCGATAGGAGCTGCACATATCTCGTTCTCAGGGCACACCGGATGAGCAGTCCATACAACTAAAACCAACCCTCAAGTTTCCCCAAGGTGGCACTGCAAAGGGCTCTAGTTTGGACCAACACTCAGAGGAGCACTGGCCCGGGGGGGGGGGGGTTAAAATAAAGATGACCCTCGGGCTTCGGAAATCCAAGGGAAAAAGGCTAGGTGACGCAAATGTAAAACAAAGGTTGAGCCTTGCCGGAGGATTTTTATTCAAAGCGAACTGTCAAGGGGTCCCCATAACACCCAACCGTGTAAGGAACGCAAAATCAAGGAACATAACACCGGTATGACGGGAACTAGGGCGGCAAGAGTGGAACAAAACACCAGGCATAAGGCCGAGCCTTCCACCCTTTACCAAGTATATAGATGCATTAAAGTAAACAAGATATAATAATGATATCCCAACAAAACCCATGTTCCAACAAGGAACAAACTACAATCTTCACTTGCAACTAGCAACGCTATAAGAGGGGCTGAGCAAAGCGGTAACATAGCCAAACAACGGTTTGCTAGGAAAGGTGGATTAGAGGCTTGACATGGTAATATGGGAGGCATGATATAGCAAGTGGTATGTATCGTGGCATAGCAATAGAGCAAGCAACTAGCAAGCAAAGATAGAAGTGATTTCGAGGGTATGGTCATCTTGCCTGAGGTCCCGCAAGGAAGAAGAACGAGTCCATGAAGAAGACAAATGGACGTAGTCGAACGGATCCTCACTACTCCGGAATGGAACCGAAGCTAACGAGAGAAGCAACCCGGAAAGAAGCTAGCAACACAGTAAACAACCATCACATAAGCATGGCATGATGCACAACCAAGTATGATGCATGTCTGGTTTAATGAGGCATGGCATGGCAAAAATGCACAAACAATACTACAAATTAAGTAGAGCTCAATATGCAACGATTTGCATATTGACGGAACACCACAACAATTATTTAGTTATCTCCCGTTTAAGTACTCAACAAAATTAAATGTTGGTTAGCATGGCAAGGGGTGAAGCATAAAGAAATTATCTATTGAGGCAAGTTTAAATGAGGCCGGAATGCCAAACAACAATTCCGGTAAATCCCCATATGCATTTAGCAATTTGAAGCAAACAACAAATTAAACATTCTTGAAGTTGTTATCATGATGCGGATGACATAGCAAGTTTTAAGCATTTTTTTGAAAATGTTGATATGAACATGATATAGAGCATTTGTCGCCATGGCGGAAGGAAAAGGGGCCACGGGAACGAATCTGAAAATGTTGCCACAACAACATAACGGTTCCGGTAGCTCATGGAGATACCGGTGCAAAGGAAGTGTGGCGGGAGTGTGCAAAAGATGGTGGGGTGATCCCGGTTACCGGGTTCCCATTGGTCGACGGCATGGCAAACGGGGACATGCATGAAACAAACGGGCACGGTGCAAACACGGAGTTCAACTCATACAACACATGCATTCGGTCCACGGGCGTTGTTCCGGCAGTTATACCTTCGAAGCATTCATTTTCGGAGCGGAATGGGTTCGATAGTAGAGGAAGTAGTGGTTCGCGTTCGATCGGAGAGGTACTTGATGACTCCAACGTCTTCGGGGTGACGGTAGTGGTACACACGACGTCGTGGGAGTAGTGGTTCACGCCACGGTAGTCGAACTTGACGAATCCGAACTCTTCGAGGGTCGCCGGTAGAGGTACTTGTCGCATCGCCGGGCGTATTCGTACATGTTTTGGAGAGGAACTTGGCATATCCATGTACTTGGCGTTTTGCAATCCCATGTCCAGGGTCATCATGTAGTCGTTCGGGCATCGTGGAGGAACTTGTCGTTCGCGGGGTCCCGGTCTTGGCCAAGGAGAGGGGCGCAACCCATGCAAGGAGGGAAGGCTGTGGTGGGTGCACTGGGCCTGTGCGTGCAGCGGTCAATGGGGCTGGGTGCTGCTAGTCATCTCCTTCGCTAGGAGACGAAACGAAGGCACGGCAGCAGGTCAAGCAGGGGGGATGGCGCTGGTCGTCGTCGTTCGGCATAGCAGAAGCAGGGTAGGCCAGCGACGAGGGCTTAGGAAGGTCGATCCGGTCGCCTCCAAGGCTTGGGCGTGCCGGAGCTTCGAGCCGGAGGCGGCGGACGACATCCATGGCTGCTCCCGGAGCTTCACCAGAGGCGCGCGGACAAGGCAGGTGAGGGAGTCCTGGATTAGGGGGTCTCCGGACAGCCGGACTATATCCTTTGGCTGGACTATTGGAATATGAAGATACAAGATTGAAGACTTCGTCTCATGTCCGGATGAGACTCTACTTGGCGTGGAAGGCAAGCTAGGCAATACGGATATGTATATCTCCTCCTTTGTAACCGACCTTGTGTAACCCTAGCCCCCTCTGGTGCCTATATAAACCAGAGGGTTTTAGTCCATAGGACAACATACAATCATACCATAGGCTAGCTTCTAGGGTTTAGCCTCTACGATCTCGTGGTAGATCAACTCTTGTAATACTCATATCATCAAGAATAAATCAAGCAGGACATAGGGTTTTACCTCCATAAAGAGGGCCCGAACCTGGGTAAAACATCATGTTCCCTGCCTCCTGTTACCATCCGCCTTAGACGCACAGTTCGGGACCCCCTACCCGAGATCTGCCGGTTTTGACACCGACATTGGTGCTTTCATTGAGAGTTCCTCTGTGTCGTCGCCATTAGGCTTTATGGCTCCTACGATCATTGATAGTGATGCAGTCCAGGGTGAGACTTTTCTCCTCAGACAGATCTTTGAGTTCAGCGGCTTCGCACTACGGGCCAACTCGCTTGGCCATTTGGAGCAGATCGAAAGTTACGCCCCTGGCCACCAGGTCAGGTTTGGAAGCTTAAACTACACGGCCGATATCCGTGGAGACTTGATCTTCGACGGATTCGAGCCCCTGCCTTGTGCGCCGCACGATCACGATGAGTACGATTTAGCTCTACCACTGGACAGTGTTCGAGAACTTGCACCGGCAGCCGCTCCGACCCTCAATTCGGAGCCAGTTTCGCTATCCGTGGACGGGTGGATAGACCACGCCACGGAGGCCGCATCCTCTGCGGCGATCGAGCCGAATATCGACCTTACCCTTCACGAGAGCCGTGTTGCCAAACTGCCAGATCCTTCTCCGGCCATGGACTCCAAACCGCCTGCACCTGTTCCTATCGAATCCGATTGGGCGCCGATCATGGAGTTTACCTCCGCGGATATTTTTCAGCACTCTCCCTTCGGCGACATACTGAACTCATTAAGGTCTCTCTCCTTGTCAGGAGAGTCCTGGCCGAACTACGTCCGGCAGGATTGGGATGCGGATGACGAAGAAATTCGCCGCCCACCCACCACCCACCTAGTAGCCACTGTCGATGACTTAACCGACATGCTCGACTTCGACTCCGAAGACATCGACGGTATGGACGACGATGCGGGAGTCGAAGAGGAACCACTGCCCACAGGGCACTGGACCGCCACCTCATCATATGATATATACATGGTGGACACACCCAAAGAAGGCAATGGCGACGAGACAACGGAGGATGACCCCTCCAAGAAGCAACCCAAGCGCCGGCATCAGCGGCGCCGCTCTAAGTCTCGCCAAGGAAAAAGTGGTGATATCGGCACTAGAGATAATAGCACTCTGGACAGTGCCGAAGACAACAACAATCCCCTCCAGCAAGATTTAGAGCAGGAGGATGAAGGAGCCAGCCCTCCTGAAAGAGCGGCAGATGGAGAGGCGGAGGATGATAATTACATGCCTCCCTCCGAAGACGAGGCAAGCCTCGGCAATGACGTATTCGTCGTGCTAGAGGATCCCGTCGAACAAGAGCGCTTCAAGCACCGGCTTATAGCCATGACAAATAGCCTTAAGAAAAAGCAGCAACAGCTTCAAGCTGATCAAGATTTGCTAGCTGATAGATGGACTGAAGTCCTGGCGGCTGAGGAATATAAACTCGAATGCCTCTCCAAGAGTTACCCAAAGTGCAGGTTGCTACCCCAACTGGAGGAGGAAGCACCGAAACCTACATCCCTGGCGTATGACGCGGCTGATCGGCCACCTCGTGGCCACGACAGAGAGACATGCCAGCCAAAAGCTCAGCCCGCACCCCGACGTCATTCAAATAAAAAGGCATGGGGAAATACGCCAGACCTGCGAGACGTATTGGAGGACAAAGCAAAACAAGCAAGATCGATCTACGGATCACGAGGGCGCGCCACTATGCAAGACGATAATCGTCACGCCGGATACAACAAAAGTAAGTCCGGTCGGGCCGAACACAGGCGGGTATGACTCATTTGAGCTACGTCGCGATATAGCCCAGTACAGAGGCACCGCACACCCCTTATGTTTCACAGATGAAGTAATGGATCATCAAATCCTAGAGGGTTTGAAACCCGTAAATATAGAATCATACGACGGCACAACAGATCCCGCAGTATGGATCGAGGATTTCCTCCTGCACATACACATGGCCTGCGGTGATGACCTACACGCCATCAAATACCTCCCACTCAAACTCAAAGGACCAGCTCGGCATTGGCTCAACAGCTTGCCAGCAGAGTCCATTGGCTGTTGGGAAGATCTGGAAGCCGCATACCTCGACAACTTTCAGGGCACTTATGTGCAACCACCAGACGCCGATGACTTAAGCCACATAATTCAGCAATCAGAGGAATCCGCCAGGCAATTCTGGACACGGTTCCTAACAAAGAAAAATCAAATCATCGACTGTCCGGATGCAGAGGCCCTAGCAGCTTTCAAGCACAACATCCGCGACGAATGGCTTGCCCGGCACCTTGGCCAGGAAAAGCCGAAATCTATGGCAGCCCTCACGACACTCATGACCCGCTTTTGTGCGGGAGAAGATAGCTGGTTGGCTCGTAGCAATAACATATCAAAGAACCATGGTACTTCCGATACCAAGGACGGCAACGGCAGGTCACGTCGCAACAAACATAAGCGCCGCATTAACAGCGACAATACTGAGGATACGGCTGTCAATGCTGGATTCAAAGGCTCTAAACCCGGTCAGCGGAAAAAGTCATTCAAAAGAAGCACTCCGGGCCCGTCTAGTTTAGACCGTTTACTCGATCGCTCATGCCAAATACATGGCACCCCCAACAAGCCAGCCAACCACACCAACATGGATTGTTGGGTATTCAAGCAGGCCGGCAAGATAAATGCCGAAAACAAAGATAAGGGATCACATAGCGATGACGAGGAGGAGCCCCGGCAGCCGAACACTGGAGGACAGAAGAGGTTCCCCCCACAAGTGTGGACGGTGAACATGATATACGCAACCCACATCCCCAAGAGGGAGCGGAAGTGTGCACTTAGGGACGTATATGCGTTGGAGCCAGTCGCCCCAAAGTTCAACCCATGGTCTTCCTGCCCGATCACCTTCGACCGCAGGGACCACCCGACTAGTATCCGTCATGGCGGATTCGCCGCATTGGTCTTAGACCCAATCATTGAAGGATTTCACCTCACCCGAGTCCTTATGGATGTCGGCAGCAGCCTGAACCTGCTTTATCAGGACACAGTGTGCAAAATGGGTATAGACCCCTCAAGGATCAAACCCACTAAAATGACCTTTAAAGGCATCATACCAGGTGTAGAGGCCCATTGCACAGGCTCAGTAACACTGGAAGTGGTCTTCGGATCTCCGGACAACTTCCGAAGCGAAGAGTTAATCTTCGACATAGTTTCCGTTCCGCAGTGGCTACCATGCACTGCTTGGGCGAACCGCATTTGCAAGATTCAATGCGGTACCGCATTATGCATATCTCAAGCTCAAGATGCCAGGACCTCGGGGGGTCTGTTGGGGAACATTGCAGAAAACAAAAAATTTCCTACGGTTTCACCAAGATCCATCTATGAGTTCATCTAGAAATGAGTGATCGGATTGCATCTACATACCTTTGTAGATTACGGCACCTCCGTGTTCAACACACGTACGGTCAGCGTGCCAGCAAGGGGGGAGGAGAGGTTGATGAAGATCCAGCAGCACGACGGCGTGGTGGTGGATGCAGCAGTCACCGCAGCAGGGCTTCACCATTCTTCTGCGAGAGGGAGAGGTGTAGCAGGGGAGAGGGAGGCGCCAAGAGTCAAGGGTGCGGCTGCCCCTCCCCCCCCTTTATATAGGCTTCCCTAGGGGGGGCGCCGGCCCTAGGAGATGGGATCTCCTAGGGGGGCGGCGGCCAAGGGTGGAGTGGCCCCCAAGGCAAGTGGGGCGCCCCCCCCCCCACCCTAGGGTTTCCAACCCTAGGCGCAGGGGATGGGCCAAGGGGGGCGCACCAGCCCACTATGGGCTGGTTCCCCTCCCCACTTCAGCTCATGGGGCCCTACGAGATGGGTGGTCCCACCCGGTGGACCCCCGGGACCCATCCGGTGGTCCCGATACAATACCGGTGACCCCCGGGACCCATCCGGTGGTCCCGATACAATACCGGTGACCCCCGAAACTCTCCTGATGGCCGAAGCTGCACTTCCTATATATAATTCTTCACCTCTGGAACATTCTGGAATTCCTCGTGATGTCCGGGATCTCATCCGGGACTCCAAACAACTTTCGGGTTACTGCATATTCATATCTCTACAACCCTAGCGTCACCGAACCTTAAGTGTGTAGACCCTACGGGTTCGGGAGACATGTAGACATGACCGAGATGGCTCTCCGGTCAATAACCAACAGCGGGATCTGGATACCCATGTTGCCTCCCACATGCTCCTCGATGATCTCATCGGATGAACCACGATGTCAAGGATTCAAGCAACCCCGTTATACAATTCCCTTTGTCAATCGGTACGTTACTTGCCCGAGATTCGATCGTCGGTATCCCAATACCTTGTTCAATATCGTTACCGGCAAGTCACTTTACTCGTACCGTAATGCATGATCCCGTGACCAGACACTTGGTCACTTTGAGCTCATTATGATGATGCATTATCGAGTGGGCCCAGAGATACCTCTCCGTCATACGGAGTGACAAATCCCAGTCTTTATCCGTGTCAACCCAACAGACACTTTCGGACATACCCGTAGTATACCTTTATAGTCACCTAGTTACGTTGTGACGTTTGGTACACCCAAAGCACTCCTACGGTATCCGGGAGTTACACGATGTCATGGTCTAAGGAAAAGATACTTGACATTGGAAAAACTCTAGCAAACGAACTATACGATCTTGTGCTATGTTTAGGATTGGGTCTTGTCCATCACATCATTCTCCTAATGATGTGATCTCGTTATCAATGACATCCAATGTCCATAGTCAGGAAACCATGACTATTTGTTGATCAACGAGCTAGTCAACTAGAGTCTTACTAGGGACATGTTGGTGTCTATGTATTCACACATGTATTACGATTTCCGGATAACACAATTATAGCATGAATAAAAGACAATTATCATGAACAAGGAAATATAATAATAATCCTTTTATTATTGCCTCTAGGGCATATTTCCAACAGTCTCCCACTTGCACTAGAGTCAATAATCTAGTTACATTGTGATGAATCGAACACCCATGAAATTCTGGTGTTGATCATGTTTTGCTCTAGGGAGAGGTTTAGTCAACAGATCTGATACATTCAGGTCCGTATGTACTTTACAAATATCTATGTCTCCATCTTGAACATTTTCACGAATGGAGTTGAAGCGACGCTTGATGTGCCTGGTCTTCTTGTGAAACCTGGGCTCCTTGGCAAGTGCAATAGCTCCAGTGTTGTCACAGAAGAGTTTGATCGGCCCCGACGCATTGGGTATGACTCCTAGGTCGGTGATGAACTCCTTCACCCAAATTGCTTCATGCGCTGCCTCCAAGGCTGCCATGTACTCCGCTTCACATGTAGATCCCGCCACGACGCTCTGCTTGCAACTGCACCATCTTACTGCCCCACCATTCAAACTATACACGTATCCGGTTTGTGACTTAGAGTCATCCAGATCTGTGTCGAAGCTAGCGTCGACGTAACCCTTTACGACGAGCTCTTAGTCACCTCCATAAACGAGAAACATTTCCTTAGTCCTTTTCAGGTACTTTAGGATATTCTTGACCGCTGTCCAGTGTTCCTTGCCGGGATTACTTTGGTACCTACCTACCAAACTTACGGCAAGGTTTACATCAGGTCTGGTACACAGCATGGCATACATAATAGAACCTATGGCTGAGGCATAGGGGATGACACTCATCTCTTCTATATCTTCTGCCGTGGTCGGACATTGAGCTGAGCTCAATTTCACACCTTGCAACACAGGCAAGAACCCCTTCTTAGACTGATCCATATTGAACTTCTTCAATATCTTATCAAGTTATGTGCTTTGTGAAAGACCTATGAGGCGTCTTGATCTATCTCTATAGATCTTGATGTCTAATATATAAGCAGCTTCTCCAAGGTCCTTCATTGAAAAACTCTTATTCAAGTAGGCCTTAATGCTGTCAAAAAGTTCTATATCATTTCCCATCAAAAGTATGTCATCTACATATAATATGAGAAATGCTACAGAGCTCCCACTCACTTTCTTGTAAAAGCAGGCTTCTCCATAAGTCTGCATAAACCCAAACGCTTTGATCATCTCATCAAAGCGAATGTTCCAACTCCGAGATGCTTGCACCAGCCCATAAATCGAGCATTGGAGCTTGCACACCTTGTCAGCATTCTTAGGATCGACAAAACCTTCCGGCTGCATCATATACAATTCTTACTTAAGAAAACCATTAAGGAATGCCGTTTTGACGTCCATTTGCCATATCTCATAATCATAGAATGCGGCAATTGCTAACATGATTCGTACGGACTTCAGCTTCGCGACCGGTGAGAAAGTCTCATCGTAGTCAACCCCTTGAACTTGTCGATAACCCTTAGCGACACGCCGAGCTTTATAGATGGTCACATTACCATCCGCGTCCGTCTTCTTCTTAAAGATCCATTTGTTTTCTATCGCTCGCCGATCATCGGGCAAGTCTGTCAAAGTCCATACTTTGTTTTCATACATGGATCCTATCTCGGATTGCATGGCTTCAAGCCATTTGTTGGAATCTGGGCCTGCCATCGCTTCTTCGTAGTTCGAAGGTTCACCGTTGTCTAACAACATGATTTCGAAGACAGGGTTGCCGTACCACTCTGGTGCGGAACGTGTCCTTGTGGACCTATGAAGTTCAGTAGCAACTTGATCTGAAGTTTCATGATCATCATCATTAACTTCCTCTCTAGTTGGTGCAGGCACCTCAGGAACATTTTCTTGAGTTGCACCACTTTCCGGTTCAAGAGGTAATACTTCATCAAGTTCTACTTTCCTCCCACTTACTTCATTCGAGAGAAACTCTTTCTCTAGAAAGGATCCATTCTTGGCAACAAAGATCTTGCCTTCGAATCTGAGGTAGAAGGTATACCCAATAGTTTCTTTAGGGTATCCTATGAAGACGCATTTTTCCGACTTGGGTTCGAGCTTTTCAGGTTGAAGTTTCTTGACATAAGCATCGCATCCCCAAACTTTTAGAAACGACAGCTTAGGTTTCTTCCCAAACCATAATTCATACGGTGTCGTCACAACGGATTTCGACAGAGCTCTATTTAAAGTGAATGCGGCAGTCTCTAAAGCATAGCCCCAAAATGATAGCGGTAAATCAGTAAGAGACATCATAGATCGCACCATATCTAATAGAGTGCGATTACGATGTTCGGACACACCATTACGCTGAGGTGTTCCAGGTGGCGTGAGTTGTGAAACTATTCCACATTTTCTTAAGTGTGTGACAAATTCATGACTCAAGTATTCTCCTCCACGATCTGATCGCAGGAACTTGATTTTCCTGTCACGTTGATTTTCAACCTCACTCTGAAATTCCTTCAACCTTTCAAAGGTCCCAGACTTGTGTTTCATTAAGTAGACATACCCATATCTACTCAAGTCATTAGTGAGGGTGAGAACATAACTATAACCACCGCGAGCCTCAACACTCATTGGACCGCACACATCAGTATGTATGATTTCCAATAAGTTGGTTGCTCGCTCCATTGTTCCTGAGAACGGAGTCTTGGTCATTTTACCCATGAGGCATGGTTCGCACATGTCAAATGATTCGTAATCAAGAGACTCTAAAAGTCCATCTGCATGGAGCTTCTTCATGCGTTTGATACCTATGTGACCAAGGCGGCAGTGCCACAAGTATGTGGGACTATCATTATCAACCTTACATCTTTTGGTACTCACACTATGAATATGTGTAGCATTACGCTCGAGATTCATTAAGAATAAACCATTCACCATCGGAGCATGACCATAAAACATATCTCTCATATAAATAGAACAACCATTATTCTTGGATTTAAATGAGTAGCCATCTCGTATTAAACGAGATCCTGATACAATGTTCATGCTCAAACTTGGCACTAAATAACAATTATTGAGGTTCAAAACTAACCCCGTAGGTAAATGTAGAGGTAGCGTGCCGACGGCAATCACATCGACCTTGGAACCATTCCCGACGCGCATCGTCACCTCGTCCTTCGCCAGTCTCCTCTTATTCCAGAGCTCCTGCTTTGAGTTACAAATGTGAGCAACTGCACCGGTATCAAATACCTAGGAGCTACTACGAGTACTGGTAAGGTACACATCAATTACATGTACATCACATATACCTTTCGTTTTGCCGGCCTTCTTGTCCGCTAAGTATTTGGGGCAGTTCCGCTTCCAGTGACCACTTTCCTTGCAATAAAAGCACTCAGTCTCGGGCTTGGGTCCATTCTTTGGCTTCTTCCCAGCACTTGCCGGGCGCGGCAACTCCCTTGTCGTCCTTCTTGAAGTTCTTCTTACCCTTGCCTTTCTTGAACTTAGTGGTTTTATTCACCATCAACACTTGATGTTCCTTTTTGACTTCTACCTCTGCTGATTTCAGCATTGCAAATACTTCAGGAATGGTCTTTTCCATCCCCTGCATATTGAAGTTCATCACAAAGCTCTTGTAGCTCGGTGGAAGCGACTGAAGGATTCTGTCAATGACCGCGTCATCCGGGAGATTAACTCCAGCTGATTCAAGCGGTTATGTCGGGTGGTAGGTGCGACATATGCCAACGGGTGGCTTATCACTGTGGGAGCCAGTAAGACGTCGCTGGTGCCTAGAAACGGGATGAGGCGAAGACATGCACGCCGGCGAATCTTACCCAGCTCCGGGGCTCTCCGTGGAGATAACACCCCTACTGCTGCTCTGCGGGGTCTCCGCATGATCACTAGATGGACAAGTAGCTACACAACGCTCCTTGAGCTGTTTGGTGGGAGGAAGAAGAAGGGCACGGCTAGCTTGCTTCTTCTCCTTGTGTGGTGTCTAGAACTAGCAGGGATCCAACCCTTTGCATGGGTGCCCCGGGGGGTTTATATAGGCCTACCCCCGGGGGTACAATGGTAATCCGACTGGGTGCGGGGCCCAGCCATTTGTGACTGTGCTCGCCGGCTTCTGCGCCGGCTGCTGGGGCCCGTCGACTGGTGGGTTCCGCCGGCTGCCGGCCCCTTGGTCGACAGGTAGGCCCCACCGTCCGGGACCTAGTCGGCGGCTAGTTACTGTTGCTCTATCTTGGTGACGTGGGCTTCGTCGAGGTAGGCGTGGCTACAGCGCCGCCGCCCGGCGGGCGATCGCTGTAGCCTCACCGCGTCTTGTCTCCTTAATGGGGCGTCTCCTTCGAGGGAGGCGGCAAGCCGGCTGCGGGGAGCCGGCTCCACCTTGGGCCGACTAGGGGAGGCATGGCCGCCTTCGGGTGTCTCTCTGCCCAAAGGGGCCCACCGCCCGTAGGCCATACTGGCAGTCCATCGTGGATGACATCAGGGTCAACATGGCAACAGAGCTGTGCCGGACGGGTCATGGTCACCCGTACGGCGCACTGTGCCGGTCATGCTCCGGGATTTGGGGGTGGCAGGCTTTACTGTAGCCATGCCCCGTCTCATCGCCGCTAGGTGGATGCAAACTTTGAGGGTACGGTCTCGACCGCTTTATGGGAGTCGGCTTCTTGGAGTCGGCCTTCTCGTGGCCGGCTTCTCGAAGTCGGCCCTCCCATGGCTTTTTTCATGAGGGCTAAAGTCAGGCTGCCTTCCGAAAGCCGGCCTGGGTGACAACCAGCAAGGGGAAGGCGGCCCCATGTCTTGGATTCTTGAGAGCTGGACGGGCTCGTAATTTTTTCAGAAGGGCCAGGGGAAGCCGGCTAGGCTACCCATGGCTATTTACTCCGACAGTAGTCCCCGAAGCTGAGCGAGCTTCGAGGCTGATAAGGGGACGAGAAGCTTGGTCAGCTTCCTATCCTGCGGGGCCGGCTTTGCTTGTGCGCGCCGACTTCAGAGAGCTCCGTTTCTCGTAGGCAGGAACGCGGGCCACGTGGCGATGACATCCTGCCAACGCACGCGTGCGACGGGACGCCGCCGCAGGCCCGGGCCCGCCACTCAGAGGCCTCGGTCCGAGCGTGGATCTTCCGCGGCCCACATGGACCGCTCGCCTTCCCGCAGCGGTTTTATTCCGCCATCAAGGCACAGTAATCGTGAGACGTGGGGGAGTGGGCACAATTGATCCCCACGTTTCCCCACGCCGCGCCTCCTCGGCTCCGCCACGCGAGCCTATAAGTAGGGGGAGGAGGGGGAGCGATAGAGGTTCGCACGCTCTCTCTCGCTCCGCCCCTTCTCGTCCTTCTTTCTTCCTCTCGTTGCCGCCGCAGCCTCCCGTCTCAGCGCCGCCACGCCGCCACATCGTCTTGTTCCCATGGCGCTGTCGAGCTCGTGGGATGGCTCCAACGTCCATGAGGACCATGTTGAGTTCCTCTGCCAGACTCGGCGCCTGCCCGACGCCAACCTCGTGCGGGTCCGCCTGGCGCCAGAGACGGAGATCTCGCCGGCACCGGAGGAGGGCGAGCGGGTCGTCTTCCGTTCGCACTTCCTGCGCGGCTTCGGCCTTCCGGCGAGCGGATTCCTACGCTCCTTCCTCGAGTTCTACAATCTTCAGCCGCATCACCTCACGCCCAATGTAGTGCTGCTGCTGTCGGCCTTCGTCTCTCTCTGCGAAGGTTTCTTAGGGCTGCTCCCCACGCTGGAGCTCTGGGGGGAATTCTTCCAGAGCAAACTCGGCACAGTCGTCGCAGGCGTGCCAGCCCCCTGCGGGGCCTTCATCGCCTTGAGGAGGTCGGGCGAGAACAACCCGTTCCCGTCCATCCCCCTGATCCAGTCGGTGAAGATCTGGCAGAAGTCGTACTTCTACATGAAGAACGTCGCCCAGCAAGGAGACCACGTCAACCTGCCGGCTTACGTAGCCGGCCCGCCGGCTGGGAGGCAGCCCTCATGGAGTTTCTGGTCCAGGTCACTGTCTCAGGCCGGGAACGCTGCCGTCTCCCGGCTTCGGGTGATGATCCAGTCGGAAGGCCTGAGCGGGGCCGACTTGGTGGCCGCCTTCATGGAGCACCGGATACTTCCTATCCAAAGCCGGCCCCACATGATGTGTCAGATGAGCGGCTGCTTCGACCCAAGCCGGCTGAGCACCAGGGAGATGCCTCATGCGGAGGTATCATACATGGTAAATCATATCTCCAATTGCAAGCTCGCCGAGGACTGGCGATACGGCAAGGTGCCGTATTCTCGCGTCAACCCTCCGCCCGTGGTAAGCTTTCCTCTCTTTCTTCTTTTTGTTGGTAGCTGGCTTTATGATGGTCGGCTTCTGATCGGTCGGTTCTTCTTAGCAGAACCCCCTTCTTCTGCCGACGACCGGGGCAGTGGGGGTAGAACGCCAGTACGTCGCCGACCGCACGGTGGACGACGTCGACGACCCAGATTTGGGGGCGGCCGCCATGGAAGACGCCATCGTGGGGGACGACGCCGAGCCCAGAGGCACAGGGCTTACCGCCAGCTTCGAGGACTGGCCGGATGATGCCGAAGCCGAAGTCGCCCCACGTCGCCAGCCGGTGGCCGACCATCAGGGCGCGGGCTCGTCTACCACGCCGGCTGCCAGCGGCGGCACACAGAAGCGCCAGGCCGCGTCAACCCTCTTTGGCAGTCGGCCGAAGAAGTCCAAAGCCTTCACCGCGGCGACCAAACAAGATGAGCCGGCCGCGAAAGCGGCCCGCTTCCGCAAGGCGGTGAAGCAGCCTCAGGCGGTCTCAGCGTAAGTCGTCGATTGCCTGGTCGCATGCTTTTCATCGTTCTCTCCTGTTCGAACATTCTTCCTAACTTTTTCCCGCTTGCTGGACAGGGTGCCGCTTTCCCTTGAGCGGGGTCCGGGCGGCTCCGTAGTTGGGCCGACTGGAGGGTCTTCGTGCTCCCGCAGCGTGGACCCCCGCGCTGACCTCAGGGAGGCCACAGAGCGGAACACCCGTGACGCGCGGGAGGAGCGCGAGGCGGCGGAAAAAGCGGCCGTCCAGGCGGCGAGGGAGCAGGCCGACGCGGCAGCCAAGTCCTAGGCGGAGGCGGCGACCACGGAGACGGAGGCAGAGGGTTCGCGTAACCAGCCTCCGCTGCTCGCCATTCTCCTCCGAGCCATCGCCCCTGACACCCCATTGCCCCTGGTGGAGGAAATCATTCAAGACCCGCCGCTGATGGAGAGGAGGGAGGACCTCGTGGTCCTCGCGGGGAGAGCGTCGCCGGCAGCGCCAACCGGAGTGGGCCAAGGCGGCCAATCGTCAGCGGCGCCAGAGGAGCCGGCCGGGGGTGAGCCAGAGGACGGAGCCGGCTTCGAGGTGCAGCCGGTGATGCGTCGGCGCGCAGGGGGAGGCACCGCTCCGCCGGAGTCGCGCCGAGTTGCTGGCGCCGGCCAGTCGGCGGAGGCTCTGGAGGCGGCCAGCACCGCCTCGTCCGAGTGGACTCCCAGCGGGGGGACTGGCGAGCTGAATGTGGCGGCTCAAGAGGTCCGGAGCCAGCTTCAAGCTCAGGCTGCCCTGCTGCAGCAGTACACCCAGGAGTTCCTGTCGACGCGGGCCACCATCCGGGTGAGTTTTTCATTCTTGGCCGCTTTGGTCTCTTGATTTCTTCCGTGGGGGCGCGTCAGCGCACCCACTGGGTGTAGTCCCTGAGATTCGGGCCGACTGCTGAGCAGTCGGGTTGGATCTTTCTTGACGACTTCCTTATTTTTGCTTCTTGTCTGAACTTCCAGGAATATCATAACTCCCATGCTGCCGCCTTCAACTCCCAGGCTCAGGAGTTGGGTCGGAAGACCGACGACCTGGCCAACAGCCGAAGTAAGTGCTTGATCTTGTCTTTCTCCTGTGGGGGCGCGTCAGCGCACCCACTGGGTGTAGTCCCCGAGATTCGGGCCGACTGCTGAGCAATCGGGTCGGATCTTCCTTGACGACTTTTTCCTTATTGGTTTTCTTTTGTCTTTCGCGCTTTCAGGGGCCAACGCCGACTTGAGGAGGGAGCTCGGCGAAGCGCAGGCCGCCCTTCGTACCAAGGATGCTGAGTACGCTGCCTTGGTCCAGGAGTGTGACCGCCTGGCCAAGAAGCTGGCTGACCAAGAGAAGAGCCACAAGGCGGCCCTGCAGAAAGCGCAGGATAGCGAGGCTGCCCTGAAGGCAGAGTTTGAGATCGAGGCGGCGAGCTGGGCTGAGACCCGGCGAGCGCTGGATGAAGGCTTCGGCCGCATCGAGGACTTGATCGACGGTAAGCCACCTTCCTCGCTCCTCTCCTGCCCCTTGCCGCCTGGTTTTTGGCCTAACTCGTGCTGCTGCCTGTTTTCTTGTGCAGACTACTTTCCCGGCTACTCCTCCTTCGCCGCCCAAACCATCGAGGCCCATCGCGACGCGCGCTGTCAGGCGGGGGCCAACATCGCGCCGGACGCGAATCAGACGCTTGAGGAGCAGCTCTTGGTTGTCCAAGCGCGGCTGCAGCCGGCTCACCGGATGCTTCGCCGACTCCAACGTGCCAGGGCGCAGGTGTTGGCCACCCTCTGGCCCGGCGAGGCGATCCCCCGCACCCCAAGCCAGACTGCCGACTGGCTGGAGGTCGCAATCGGTCGCTTTGAAGCTTGGAAGGTGTCGGTGGCCCGTCTTGGAGCCGGGAGGGTGTTGGAGTTCGTTCGAGCTTGGTACCCAGGGCTGAACCTGGACCAGCTGCGCACTTGGCAGCTGGAGGCCGAAGCGGAGCTGGAGGAGGTGCGGCCGGCTATCGCCCAGCGTGCTTCGACGATCGCCGAGTGCACCAACATCAGCGTTTTTGCACCTGAAATCAATGATGACGGCGTTGCACAGCCGGAGGAGTGGTTCGGGCTGAACCCGGCGGTGGGCGAGGACTCGGCAGAGGAGATCGCCTCCAGCGATAAGGGCGAGGATGACGAAGAAGAGGACGGTGAAGACGTCGAACCGGCTGGTGGAACAACCGGCCAGCCTCAGGCTGACCGTGCCTCCAGCAACGAGGCGCGTGGAAGCGCGCCCTCTGCGGGAGGCGGTGATCAAGCCGAGGTTCGCCAGCCGGCCACTCCTTCAGCTGGCACAACCGTCTCCGCCGACCAGCCCGGCTCGTCGGTCGCTCCGCCAGCTTGACCTGCCGTCCTTATTTTTCCTGCTTGTTGCCTTTTGAACAATCTTTATTAAGCTTTCGCAGTTCCACCCACTTGGGGTGTATCCAAACTATGTTGAATGCTGGCCTCTTGGAGGTCTTTTATGTAAATATTATTATGTGCATGTTTGGTTTCCATTCGCGTATGATTTTTATCCTTAGGCTTTTTCCTTTGCCGCCTTCCCTCTTTGGGGAGGCAAGTACTCGAGCTTTCTTGGATTGAAGTGAAGTGAATGGAAACCGGCCGGCCGGCTACTCTGGTAGCCAGTCGGCGGTGGGAGAAAAACCGGCTTTTGTTATATTAGTCCGTTAGTCCCTAGCCGTTTTTCGTGTGGGCGCCCGTTCCTGCCTTTAACTCTTGCCAGCCGGACAGCCGGTTCTTCGAACTGCAACTTTTGGCAAGAGAAGGCTTGGGAGCCGGCACACTACTTGTCTGACTGCGGGTAGTACTTCTAATATAACTCCAGTCGGCCAGTCCCCGGGCCGACTAGTCGAACCCGCTGCCGGACGGAACAAGTAAATGAAATGACAAGGTCATAAGCATGATACTTTTCATTCATAGATAAAAGATGGCAGTCCCCGAGCCCTCCTCGGGGGGCCTATTGTCTCGTACTTAGTACAAAAGTTAGCATGATACATACTGCATTTCAGCTGTAAAATCTTCGAAGGAGGTTGGCCTTCCATGGTCATTCCGACTCCTTGCCGGAGTCATCTCTCTTTCGTGCCTTCGGCTTCTGCGCGTTGATTAGGTAGTAGGAGTCGTTGCCTAAGGCTCTGCTGATGACAAAGGGGCCCTCCCAAGGGTCCGAGAGCTTGTGCTGGCCGGCTATTCGCTGGATCAGCCGGAGCACAAGATCGCCCTCTTGGAAGGATCTTGGCTTGACCTTCCGGCTGTGGTAGTGGCGCAGGCCCTCCTGGTAGATGGCAGACCGGCTGAGGGCTAACAGCCGGCTTTCTTCCAGCAGGTCGATGCCGTCTTCTCGTGCTTCCTTGGCCTCCGCTTCCGTGTACATGGTTACTCGAGGCGAGTCGAACTCGATGTCAGTTGGGATGACCGCCTCGGCACCATACACGAGGAAGAAAGGGGTGAAGCCGGTTGACTTGTTTGGTGTAGTGCGCAGGCTCCAGAGGACAGCCGGTAGCTCATCGAGCCAACAGCCGGCTGAACGCTCCAGTGGTACGACTAGTCGGGGCTTGATGCCGGAGAGGATGAGGCCGTTGGCTCGCTCGACCTGGCCGTTTGACTGCGGGTGGGCGACGGACGCTAAGTCTAGCCGGATACCTTGGGCTGCGCAGAAACGTGCCAAGGCTCCTTTGGCAAAATTCGTGCCATTGTCGGTGATGATGCTGTGTGGCACGCCGTACCGAGTTGTTATGTCTGCGATGAATGTCACAGCAGTCGGCCCATTCAGCTTCTTGATCGGCTTTGCCTCAATCCACTTGGTGAATTTGTCCACGGCGACGAGCAAATGCGTCATGCCGCCGCGCGCCGTCTTGAATGGGCCCACCATGTCCAGTCCCCAAACGGCGAAGGGCCAGGTGAGGGGAATGGTCTTGAGTGCCGAAGCCGGCATGTGTTGCTTGGAGCTGAAGACTTGGCACCCTTTGCAATATTTAACTAATTCCTTGGCGTCATCCAAAGCAGTCGGCCAAAAGAAACCATGGCGGAAGGCTTTGGCGACGAGTGATCTTGAGGCCGCATGGTGGCCGCATTCTCCTTGGTGAATGTCTCTGACGATTGCAATGCCCTTCTCTTGCTCGACGCACCGTTGGAGGACTCCAGTGACACTGCACTTGACTAGTTCTCTGTTGACGATTGTGTATGCTCCGGCTCGATGTTGGACTTGTCTTGCCTCTGTTTGGTCAGCTGGCAGATCTTGGTTTACTAGGAAGTTGAGGATGGACTGAGCCCATGATGGAGCCGCGACTTCTCCTACTGCCAATGTGGCTACTGCCACCAGGGTGGGCGGGCTGGGTAGTGAAATGCTGGAGTCGGCCGCCGGCTGTTGTGCTGGTGCAGTCCCCGGGCCGGCTACCACAGTCCCCGAGCCGGGTGTGGCAGTCCCCGAGCCGGTTGCCGAAGTCCCCGGGCCGTCTACGGAAGTCTTGGGGTCGCCTGCTTGGTTCTTCGAGCCGGACCCGGCCGCGTCGGGGTCAGGCGGCACGAAGATGGAATCGGACTCTGGAGACGGCTTGATAGATGGCTTGAGTAGGCATTGTAGAGCGACGCCGGTTGGTATTGTTTGCCGAGTAGAGCCTATTCGAGCCAGGACATCGGCTGGCTGGTTGTCGGCTCGCGGTACGTGGAGGAACTCGCATCCTTTAAAGTATCCGCTGAGTTGTTGAACCAGGAAGCGGTAGCTTGCCATATTTGCGTCCTTGGCGTCCCAGTCGCCGGATGATTGCTAAACCACCAAGTCTGAGTCGCCATAACATAGGATCCGGCGGATGCCGAGTTCCTTGGCAAGCCGGAGCCCGTGTATGAGTGCCTCGTACTCGGCTACATTATTGGAGGCGGCAAAGTGAATCTGCAGCGTGTATCTGAGCTTGTCGCCTTTGGGAGAGGTAAGGACGACGCCGGCTCCCAAGCCGGTGCGCATCTTGGACCCGTCAAAGTGCATGCGCCAATGGGTGGAGTTGGGAGCCGGCGACAGGTACTGGGTCTCGGCCCAGTCGACGAGGAAGTCGGCCAGTGCTTGGGACTTGATGGCGGTGCGGGGCTGGTAGAAGATTGTGTAAGGGGCCAGCTCGACGGCCCATTTCGCCACCCGGCCGGCTGCCTATGATCTCGGCCAGCGGGGCGGTGCATACGACCGTGACGGGATGCTCTTGAAAGTAGGGCTTCAGCTTCTTGGCGGTGAAGTACACGCCGTAACACATCTTCTGGTAGTGCGGGTAGTTCTGCTTTGAAGCGGACAACACCTCGCTCAAATAATACACCGGCCTCTGGACCGGCTGGGCTCGACCTTCTTCTGGGCGTTGGACTACGATGACGGTGCTGACCACCCGGCTGGTTGCGGCAATGTAAAGGAGCATGGGCTCTTTCTCAGTCGGCGCTGCTAGGACGGGCGGCGTGGCCAGCATCTTCTTCATCTCGTGAAAAGCTTGGTCGGCCTGGTCGTTCCACTCGAAGTGAGTGCTCTTCTTCATGAGGCGGTAGAGGGGGAGAGCTTTCTCTCCGAGCAGGCTGATGAAGCGGTTCAAGGAGGCCAAGCATCCGGTGAACTTTTGGATGTCTCGAAGCTTGGTGGGGATCATCATTCTCTCAATGGCCTTGATCTTCACCGGGTTGCATTCGATGCCGTGTTCGGAGACCAGGAAGCCTAGGAGCTGGCCGGCTGGCACTCCGAACACGCATTTCTCGGGGTTGAGCTTGATTTGGAACCGGCGTAGGTTCTCAAATATTTCCTTGAGGTCTCCCAGCAAGGTGCCGCGCTTCTCCGTCTTCACCACAATGTCGTCTACGTAGACATGGGCATTCCTGCCGAGTTGCTTGAGGAGGCATTTCTGCATGCAACGCTGAAAAGTTGCACCGGCATTTCTCAAGCCGAATGTCATAGTCAGGTAGCAGAAGGCTCCAAATGGCGTGATGAAGGCGGTCTTCAGGCGGTCGTCCGGATCTAGCTTTATCTGGTGATATCCTGAGTAAGCATCCAAGAAACTCAACAGCTCGCATCCAGCCGTGGAGTCTATCACTTGGTCAATCCTCGGCAGAGCAAAGGGATCTTTGGGGCAAGCCTTGTTGAGGCTCGTGTAGTCTATACACATGCGCCACTTGTTGTTCTTCTTTAGCACGAGGACCGGGTTGGCGAGCCATTCTGGAAAGAAAACTTCCATAATGAAGCCGACTACCAGAAGCCGGGCTATCTCCTCCCCTACAATCCTGTGTTTCTCCTCTGACAGTCGGCGAAGGGGTTGTTTGACTGGCTTTGCGTCTTCTCAGACATGTAGTTTGTGCTCGGCGAATTTCCTCGGAACACCCGGCATGTCCTTGGGGGACCATGCAAAGATGTCCCGATTCTCACGGAGGAAATCGGCGAGCTCGCCTTCCTATTTGCTATTCAGGTTTGCCCCGATGACGGCAAACCTCTCTGGGTGCTCGGGGTCAAGAGGTATCTTCTTCGTCTCCTTGGCCGGCTGGAAAGATCCTTGAGCATCATGCTCCTTGGGATCGGGGGACACAGCCGACTGCTTGCCGGCTATGGCCATGACTCGGTCCAACATCTTCTTTTCTTCGGCAATCACAAGGGACTCGGCCAGCCGGCAGCTGGCTGCCGCGCACTCAGAGGACTTCTTGTAATCGCCGGCTACGGTGATGACGCCTTTGGTGCTTGGTATCTTCATCTTGAGGTATGCATAGTGGGGAACTGCCATGAATTTGGCCAAGGCAGGTCGGCCAAGCAATGCATGGTAAGGGCTCTCCAGGTCCACCACTTCAAACCAGATCGCTTCCCGGCGGAAATGCTCCTTGTCCCCAAAAGTACATCAATCTTGATCTTGCCAATGGGGGCGCAGGACAGGCCGGGTACGATGCCATGAAACACTGTCTCCAGGGTATCACGGTACAGGATGTTGATGCTGCTCCCGCCGTCTGTCAGCATGCGGGAGAAGCGGGCAGCGCATCTGTCCGTCGCGAGGGTGGCTTCCAGGACCAACGCATAAGAGCCGGGAGTCGGCATCACCTCTAGATGGTCGGCCCGGCTCCAGCTGATGGGCTTTTCTGACCAATGCATGTGTCCGGCGGGGTTGGCAGCGACCACGCTGACTTCCTGGTGCTCTCGGCATTTGCTGCGCCGGTCTTCGAGCTGGCTTGTAAAGACGATGTAGGTTGCTTGCTCGTCGGGGAATTCGTCGTGCACGGCTCCGACTGCGGGCCGAGCGGCCGGAGGCGGCGGGGCCGGAGGCGGCGGGCCGGCAGGCGGAGGCGGCGCGAGCCCCTCATCTTTAGAGATTCGGGTGAGCCAATGGCACTTCCGGGTTGTGTGGTTGGACGGCTTCGCGCCGCTGTGGAACTTGCACGGGGCGTCGAGAGTTTGCTCGTAGGAGAAGGCCGACTGCCAAGCCGGCCTGCCGCCCTTGGGCTTCTTGGGCGCGGGTCGCCCTTCAGGCGGCACCTCTTCAACTGTGGCCACCTGCCGACTGGCTGGAGGCGGCGCGGGGCCCTTGCGCTTGTGGTCGTTCGAGTGTGGGCGTCGGCCGGAATCCCCAGCCGGCGTCTTGGGCACCGGTTGAGTACTTTTCTGGACGCGTCTACCCGAAGCTCGGTCTTCATCGAGGAGTCGGCGGTGGCGTACTTGTCTGCTATGTCCAGAAGCTCATCGAGGGTAGTCGGCTCGTCGCAGAGGAGCTTGTGCTTGAGGAGGGTGCCTTCTCGGCATCCGGCTGTGAAGTATTCTATGGCTTGCACCTCGTGCACCCCTTCGCAAGAGTTGCGGAGCTCGGACCAACGCGTGAGGTAGTTGCGAGTCGACTCGGCGGGGCCTTGTACGCACAAGGAGAGCTGTCTGGGCTTGGGAGCCCGCTTGTAGGTGCTGGTGAAGTTGCGGATGAAAGCTTCGGTGAAATCTAGCCAGCTGTTGATGCTGCGCGGTTTGAGGCTATTGAGCCAGGTCCGCGCCGTGCCTTGCAGCATGAGGGGCACGTACTTCATGGCAACGCGCCGGTTGCCGTTGGCTATGCTAACCGCCGTGGAGTAGTCGATCAACCAATCTTCCGGCTTCACGGAGCCGTTGTACTTGGGCGTGTCTCTTAGGAGCGAGAACCCCTTGGGGAAGGGCTCGTCGCGGATGCGGGGGCCGAAGCAAGGCGGACCGACATCGTCTTGTTCTTCCAGCGCCAGGGATCGCGCCAGGCGGTCGATCCGATGGCGGGCGTCGTTCTCGCCGACTCCTTCGCGGCGACCTAGTCGGCCGCTGAGAGTCGGGTGCACCACTGGCGGCGGGGTGGGATATCTCTCTCCACGGGGTCGAGGCGGAGGCGGGTTGCCCCGCCATTCCATGGCTCCGGGATGGCCGTCCGCGTCTCGCTCGATGGAGATTCTGGTTTGGCTTCGGCTAGCAGCCGGCTCTTTCTAGCGCCGCGCGTGGTCTCTGCCCGCAGTCAGCATCCGGGACGTCGCACCGTGATCTTGGCGCGGGGGAGGGCTTTCCGCGCGGGCATCGGCTTCGTGCTGCTGCGCGGCTGCATCGATCAGCTGCTGGATGCGCCGGGCCATGTGGGGAAGTTCTTCGGCCCCCAGTCCGTCCAGCTCGTCTACGGCCGCCTGGGCAGCGTGCAGGTTCTCGAGTGGAGTGGCGTAGACTGGGCGGTCGAGTCCCAGCGTGTCGGCGATGACGGCACTGTGTTGCTTGACAATGCCGGCCCGGCTTGGCCCGCCCGGGGCCGGCGTGCCAAAGGCGGCGCGGTCAGCTTCGCGCTGGTAGGCCTGAGTGAGGCGTCCCACGGAAGCCAGCCTCCGGCCCTCTGCGAGGAGGGCGAGGCGGCGTGCCTCCAGTGCTTCGTCGTCGGCATCAGCCGGGAGGGGGGTGGACAAGTCATGGGCCGCCGCGTGCGGGGCGTCGTGGGCGCTCTCGTCAGCAGCGCCGTCGTGGCCGATGACCATCACCTCGGTGGTGACAGCATCGCAGCCACCGGCTCGGGGAAGCGGGTCGTTGTAGATCGTGACGTTGGTGGGGAAGGTGTCGAAGGAGGCCATGTCGGAGTCGACAGGCATCGGGTCGATGGAGCCGACCAACTCCAGATCCATAGCGGGCTCGCTGGAGACGTGGAGCTGGCCGAGGTGGTCGGTGCCCGCATCGGAGGCGAGCTCGTCGGAGATGAGGGTTTTGTCGAGGAGATCAGCGAGGCTGCTGGCTGCGCAGGCGTTGGTGACGCCTTGCAGCGCGTCGTGGCAAGCGCCATCGGGCGTGCCGGGCTGGCTACGCTCGCGAGGGAGGAAGAGGGTTCCCGTCTAGAACAAGTCTCCGGACGACGATGCACCTGGCCCCACGGTGGGCGCCAAATGTCGGGTGGTAGGTGCGACATATGCCAACGGGCAGCTTATCATTGTGGGAGCCAGTAAGACGTCGCCGGTGCCTGGAAACGGGATGAGGCGAAGACATGCACGCCGGCGAATCTTACCCATCTTCGGGGCTCTCCGTGAAGATAACACCCCTACTGCTGCTCTGCGGGGTCTCCGCATGATCACTAGATGGACAAGTAGCTACACAACGCTCCTTGAGCTGTTCGGTGGGAGGAAGAAGAAGGGCACGACTAGCTTGCTTCTTCTCCTTGTGTGGTGTCTAGAACTAGCAGGGATCCAACCCTTTGCATGGGTGCCCCGGGGGGTTTATATAGGCCTACCCCCCGGGGGTACAATGGTAATCCGACTGGGCGCGGGGCCAGCCGTCTGTGACTGCGCTCGCCGGCTTCTGCGCCGGCTGCTGGGGCCCGCCGACTGGTGGGTCCCGCTGGCTGCCGGCCCCTTGGTCGACAGGCAGGCCCCACCGTCCGGGACCTGGTCGGCGGCTGGTTACTGTTGCTCTATCTTGGTGATGTGGGCTTCGTCGAGGTAGGCATGGCTACAGCGCCGCCGCCCGGCGGGCGATCGCTGTAGCCTCACCGCATCTTGTCTCCTTAATGGGGCGTCTCCTTCGAGGGAGGCGGCAAGCCGGCTGCGGGGAGCCGGCTCCACCTTGGGCCGACTAGGGGAGGCATGGCCGCCTTCGGGTGTCTCTCTGCCCGAAGGGGCCCACCGCCCGTAGGCCGTATTGGCAGTCCATCGTGGATGACATCAGGGTCAACATGGCAACAGAGCTGTGCCGGACGGGTCATGGTCACCCGTACGGCGCACTGTGCCGGTCGTGCTCCGGGATTTGGGGGTGGCAGGCTTTACTGTAGCCACGCCCCGTCTCATTGCCGCTAGGTGGATGCAAACTTTGAGGGTACGGTCTCGACCGCTTTATGGGAGTCGGCTTCTTGGAGTCGGCCTTCTCGCGGCCGGCTTCTCGAAGTCGGCCCTCCCATGGCTTTTTTCATGAGGGCTAAAGTCGGGCTGCCTTCCGAAAGTCGGCCTGGGTGACAACCAGCAAGGGGAAGGCGGCCCCATGTCTTGGATTCTTGAGAGCCGGACGGGCTCGTAATTTTTTCAGAAGGGCCAGGGGAAGCCGGCTAGGCTACCCATGGCTATTTACTCCGACAGGTTATGTAACCCAGACATAGTGAGTATGTGCTCACTGACAGAACTGTTTTCCTCCATCTTACAGCTGAAGAACTTGTCGGAGACTTCATATCTCTCGACCCGGGCATGAGCTTGAAAAACCATTTTCAGCTCTTCGAACATCTCATATGCTCCGTGTCTCTCAAAACACTTTTGGAGCCCCGGCTCTAAGCTGTAAAGCATGCCGCACTGAACGAGGGAGTAATCATCGGTACGTGTCTGCCAAGCATTCATAACGTCTTGTTCTGCAGGGAGAGCAGGTGCTTCACCTAGCGGTGCTTGTAGGACATAATCTTTCGTGGCAGCTATGAGGATGATCCTCAGGTTCCGGACCCAGTCCATATAGTTGTTGCCATCGTCTTTCAGCTTGGTTTTCTCTAGGAACGCGTTGAAGTTGAGGACAACGTTGGCCATTTGATCTACAATACATGTTGTAAAGATTTTAGACTAAGTTCATGATAATTAAGTTCATCTAATCAAATTATTCAATGAACTCCCACTTAGATAGACATCCCTCCAGTCATCTAAGTATAACATGATCCGAGTTAACTAGGCCGTGTCCGATCATCACGTGAGATGGACTAGTCAACATCGGTGAACATCTTCATGTTGATAGTATCTTCTATACGACTCATGCTCGACCTTTCGGTCTTCTGTGTTCCGAGGCCATGTCTGTAGATGCTAGGCTCGTCAAGTCAACCTAAGTGTTTGCATGTGTAAATCTGTCTTACACCCGTTGTATGTGAACGTTGGAATCTATCACACCCGATCATCACGTGGTGCTTCGAAACAACGAACTGTCGCAACGGTGCACAGTTAGGGGGAACACTTTCTTGAAATTATTATGAGGGATCATCTTATTTACTACCGTCGTTCTAAGTAAACAAGATGCAAAAACATGATAAACATCACATGCAATCAAATAATAATAGTGACATGATATGGCCAATATCACATAGCTCCTTTGATCTCCATCTTGGGGCTCCATGATCATCTTGTCACCGGTATGACACCATGATCTCCATCATCATGATCTCCATCATCGTGTCTCCATGAAGTTGCTCGCCAACTATTACTTCTACTACTATGGCTAACACGTTTAGCAATAAAGTAAAGTAATTTACATGGCGTTTCTCAATGACACGCAGGTCATACAAAAAATAAAGACAACTCCTATGGCTCCTGCCAGTTGTCATACTCATCGACATGCAAGTCGTGATTCCTATTACAATAGCATGAACATCTCATACATCACATATATATCATTCATCATTCATCCCAACTTTGGCCATATCACATCACAAAACACTTGCTGCAAAAACAAGTTAGACGTCCTCTAATTGTTGTTGCAAGTTTTACGTGGCTGCAATAGGGTTCTAGCAAGAACGTTTCCTTACCTACGTTAAAGCCACAACGTGATTTGTCAACTTCTATTTACCCTTCATAAGGACCCTTTTCATCAAATCCGCTCCAACTAAAGTGGGAGAGACAGACACCCGCCAGCCACCTTATGCAACTAGTGCATGTCAGTCGGTGGAACCGGTCTCACGTAAGCGTGCGTGTAAGGTTGGTCCGGGCCGCTTCATCCCACAATACCGTTGAAGCAAAATAAGACTAGTAGCGGCAAGAAAGTTGACAACATCTACGCCCACAACAAATTGTGTTCTACTCGTGCAAAAGAAACTACGCATAGACCTAGCTCTGATACCACTGTTGGGGAACGTTGCAGAAAACAAAAAAATTTCTACGATTTCACCAAGATCCATCTATGAGTTCATCTAGAAACGAGTGATCGGATTGCATCTACATACCTTTGTAGATCACGCGCGGAAGCGTTCAAAGAACGGGGATGAGGAAGTCATACTCGACGTGATCCAAATCACTAGAGATCCTAGCGCCGAACGGACGGCACCTCCATGTTCAACACACGTACGGTCAGCGCGTCTCCTCCTTCTTGATCTAGCAAGGGGGAAGGAGAGGTTGATGAAGATCCAGCAGCACGACGGCGTGGTGGTGGATGCAGCAGTCACCGCAGCAGGGCTTCGCCGTTCTTCTGCGAGAGGGAGAGGTGTAGCAGGGGAGAGGGAGGCGCCAATAGTCAAGGGTGCGGCTGCCCCTCCCTCCCCTCCTTTATATAGGCTCCCCTAGGGGGGCGCCGGTGTCGTGGTTCTAAGCCTGACAGTAGAGTGGGGGTTAGGTATGGAGAGGCAAGGTCCTAGCTATGGAGAGGTTGTAAGCACAAAGGATGTACGAGTTCAGGCCCTTCTCGGAAGAAGTAACAACCCTACGTCTCGGAGCCCGGAGGCGGTCGAGTGGGTTATGAATGTATGAATTACAAGGTGCCGAACCCTTCTGCCTGTGGAGGAGGGTGGCTTATATAGAGTGTGCCAGGACCCTAGCCAGCCCACGCAGGAGAGGGTTTAAGGTGAGTTAAGTCTGGGGCGTTACTGGTAACGCCCCACATAAAGTGCCTTTACTATCATAAAGTCTACTTGATTACAAGCCGTTGCAGTGCAGAGTGCCTCTTGACCTCCTGGTGGTCGAGTGAGTCTTCGTGGTCGAGTCCTTCAGGCCAGTCGAGTGAATCCTCGTTGGTCGACTGGAAGGCGACCTCTTCTAAGGACGTCCTAGGGTAAGTTACTTGGATCAGGTCCATGATCCTACCCTAGGTACACAACCCCATCATTAGCCCCCGAATGGATCGAGGCTTCGAGTGAAGAAGGAGTTGATGTCGTTTCCGATTAACCTTTGCGCTCCGGTTGTGCGCTGTTCTGGACCAAAGAATCCCTTTGTCGACAGGAAACAAATTGCCTTCAGTCAACTTGATCCATTCTGTTTTTGCGTCGAGTGATCTTTCAGGCTTCGACGATCTCCGAGCGACGGATCGCCGGAAACACCGCGCCTGACAGACTGATTTGTTGCTCGCGGATTCCGCGGGATGCGAAATTTTGGGGCGCGCGCGAAGCGGGGCGGACCGCGGCGCTCGGATGGGACGGGGCATGGACGCCTCGATCTCCGCGCCGCCTTTTTCGCCACGTATCCCGCCTGCATAACTGTTCCAGATATGATTAGATCGCCCGGGCCCGCCTGTCATCCACTCAGAAGGGACCTTATAAATGTGCCCGGCGAGGATTTCTGTGCTGCGCCTTAGCATTCTTCCCCTCTCTCTGCTTCCTTCCTCCCTGCTCAGCGTGCTCGCTCTCGCCCCCGCACCACTTCCCTTTGCGCATCTCGCCGGCGACCATGGCCAAGGAGAAGACGGCGGCGCTGGAGCGCGCAAAGAAGGCGTCGGCATCGGAGAAGGCGAAAGGAAGGTCCACCAGCCGCGGTGGGTCCTCGTCCAGATCCCGCCTGCCGAAGGGCTGGGTCCAAGGAGACTGGATCCAGTCGACCATCACGGAGAATGACCTCCTCGACATGGCCAACGAGGGCTTGATCCCCCACGGAGCTGCGAGGCTTCCAGGGAAGGAGTGGCAGCCCCAGCCAGAAGAGGGTGAGTGTGTGCTTTTGGCCACCCATGTTGATCGCGGGTTTTCCTTGCCACCGAGTGTTTTCTTTCGTGGCTTTTTGAACTTCTTCGGAGCGCAGCTCCACCACTTTACCCCAAACTCCATTGCCTATCTTGCCGCGTTCGTGTCCATGTGTGAGGGTTTCTTGGGCTGTCGACCGCACTGGGGTTTGTTCAAACATATATTCACGTGTCGATCTCAGACCGTGAAGAAGGCAAGCCCAGGTGATGAGAGAACCCGAGTCGTCCAAATGTGCGGAGGCCTGGGGATTCAGGTGAGGAATAAGAGCACCTTCCCGCCCATGACCTTTCCCGAGTCCGTCAGAGGCTGGCAGTCGACTTGGTTCTACTGCCAGGTCCAGTCGACGCCAGGGCAGTCGAGTGGACTCCCTCCGTTCACCATGGACCGAGTGAGCAAGCCTTCCCCTCTGAAGCTGATTCCGGAGGAGAAAGCTGACGTGAAGATGTTGATGGAGCGCGTGGTGCAGTTGGTTCGGGAGGGAGTGACGGGCATGGACCTCCTGGAGGTTTTCCTCAGGCGTCGCATCCAGCCTCTCCAGTTCCGGAGCCACTGCATGTGGTTGTACTGTGGGACCGAAGACGAGACTAGAGTCCATCCAGAAGCAGTCGACGATGTCACTCTGGAAAGATGGATGGTAGCCGTCACCAGAAACAAGGACAACCCACGCGGAGCCAGAAGGATTCCTCCACTCGACCACAACAGTGATCCAAATAAGGTACACTTGCCCTGCTCTCCACTGCATTCTTGTCGCATTCATCTCTGTTTACTCTGCCGACTGGTCGACTGATCATTGTCTTGATATCTGCTAGGCCCTCACCGAGCTGTACTCGATGCCCAATGGGGCACAAACTCCGACTGAGGAGGGTGAGGCGAGTGGGGGCGAGAGCCAGGACGAGGAGGAATGGGACTCGGACGTTGCAGGGGACGACGACGACGATGATGATGACGACGGCGATGATGATGATGCCGAAGACGAGGAGGAAGAGGAGGAGGTCGTGCCACCGCGCTCGGAAAGGCGGTCGAAGCTCGTCCACGACCCTTCGACTGAACGTGGCAAGGGGGTTGCGACGCAGTCGACCAAGCGCCCTAGGACCACTTCTCCAGCGCCGACTGAAAAGGCGCCGAAGCAGCCTAGGGGGGCTCCGCCAAAGCCGACCAAGCTCCTGCCGAAGATGAAGGTGTCCATCCCCACCATATCAGGGTAATTGTGCTGCTCATATTTTCTTATTCTATGCGAATTTTATCTCTGGTCGACGCTGAAGTTAGTCGACTGATCCTTTGGAGTTGCAGTGCTGCTACTTCTGAGACTTCGGCCCGGGCTGATGACCACGAGATGGAGGATGCAGCAACTTCGAACCCAGGTACTGTATTCTTAACATCGTTCTTAGTCGACTGACTCGCGATCTCTGATCCTGATTCTTCTCCGCAGCTCCACCCAATACTGTTATCAATCTCCCTGATGACGACGAGGATGAAGAACCACTGGCACGCAGGAGGAGTCGGAAAGCGTCCGCCAGTAAGGTGCCTCAGGATGTGACGGCGCCTGAGATTCTGACTGTGGAAGAAGAGAACACCACTCGACACACGGTGTCCTTCGCAAATCCACTGACGAGTGCTCAGCAGCCCTCCCTCTTCACGACGCACCACGTCCCAGAGGACCAAGCTGGCGCAGCGAAGGAGGCAATACGCCAGGCGGGACTCATGATGGAGCAGCTGAAGACCATCCGGGACGCGAGCCAGGCAGCTTATGACGCCAGCTCTGCCCTCCAAAGCAATGTCCAGGTCAGTCGACCGCTGTTTGTTCTGTTGGATATGCTACCAAAAACTTTTCTTTTCCGGAATTTATAGTAATCACCCACTGGGTGTGTCGAATAAACTCCGTGTTAGCGGGGGCACGCTGAGTGCACCCGCTGGGTGTAGTCCCCAAGGCTAAGGTCGACTGCTGGCAGTCGGCCTTAGGCTTTATGATGTCAATCTTTCTGTCAGTCGACTGGTCGACTGGATTTCACAAACCGGTGGGGGCACGCTGAGTGCACCCACTGGGTGTAGTCCCCAAGGCTAAGGTCGACTGCTGGCAGTCGGCCTTAGGCTTTATAATGTCAATCTTTCTGTCAGTCGACTGGTCGACTGGATTTCACAAACCGGTGGGGGCACGCTGAGTGCACCCACTGGGTGTAGTCCCCGAGACTGTGGTCAACTGCTTGCAGTTGATCACAGTCTTAGAAAATGTATCTCGCACATTTTTTTTTGAGGTCGACTGGTCGACTTTGTCTTCAACAGGATTAGTGGGGGCACGCTGAGTGCACCCACTGGGTGTAGTCCCCGAGACTACGGTCGAATGCTTGTATTTGGCTGTAGTCTTAGAAACGTGTGTTTATCCCTTTTTCACTCGGAAGTGAATTATATTTGACATTTAGTCGATTGGTTCTTCACAGAACTCCTGTGATCTTGTGGCTCGCTACTCAGAGCTGGAACAAAAACATACTCAAGTCGAGCTGAGCTTGAAGCTGGTTCAGGAGAAGCTGACAAAGGCAAAGGAGGAGACCGAAGGTATGTTTGGTGAGACCCTGACGACTGCTTTTCCCCTTGCTTGTTTCAGCATCTGATCTTGCTGTAACTTGCAGGTAAGGTAAGGGAGGCCCAGCAGAAGAAAGACCTTGAGCTAGCTGAGAAGATCAAGTTTGCTGACGAGAAGTTAGCTTCAGTTACCAAGCTCGAACAAGACAATACCAATCTGAAAGCTGCTCTTGGGATTGCCAACAAGGAGGTCAGTCGACTGAAAACTGACAAAGCTGCCCTGGCCGACCAAGTCAGCAAATTGACTGAGAAGAAAACTGAACTGGAGGCCTTCCTGAGTGGCCTTGCCAAAAAGTTGTTCCTTATGCTTGAAGGTAGACCTCCATGTTTGGCAAATATTTCCAATTGTGGCTTTTTCCATTCGACTATCTCCTTGACTTAGTGATCACCTTTGCAGAATTTTGTCAAAACTTTGAAGAAGAAACCAGCCGACTGGAGCCAAACCCTGACCCCGTCAATTCTCCGGTGAACGACGAAGTTGCCATGGATGTTTTCCGACTGGAGTCTCGTGTTGCAGCTGTCGTGGACTATCTCGCAAGGCTGAAGGCCGCCACATCTCGCATCGACTCGACGCTCTGGCCTGAGGAGACACTTCAGAATGACCTTGAGTCGCTGATGGCCCGCTTGAACACGATCCCTGGTCGAGTGCAGGAGTGGAAGAAGTCCTCGGCTCGGTGTGGTGCAGATGTCGCTCTATGTCTGGCCCGAGTCCACTGCAAAGATGCGCGAGAAGAGAAGCTGGCGGCCCTTCGGGTGGCCAATACCAAGAAGCACGACTTCAGATCCTTTATGGAAACTTTCCTTGCAGCTGCCACTCGGATCGCCGACGGGATTGACCTTGATGAATTTGTTGCACCTTCCAGCCCTCCACAGGAGGGGTAAAAAACTTCTTCTGGCTCGACGCTTTAAATTTGCCTCGGTATGCCGAGTGAAATTGTAACCGACAAACCTTAACAGGCTTGACGCCTGAGCACTTTCGGTTCCTTTAGATGTCGATTCAAACTTGGATTTGGTGCTTGAATACGATTGCCTTCGGCTCGGAATGTCTTTTGCAGGTTCAAAGCAAGGTGCCTGTGCTGCAATCGACTTATTCTTTAGTCCACTTAGACGAGCACTGGGCTGCAGCTAAGCCCCCGAGTGAGAGGGTTGCTCTTCACTCGGTAGGATTTTTGTAACTTAGGCGAGCACAGGGCTGCAGCTAAGCCCCCGAGTGAGAGGGTTGCTCTTCACTCGGTAGGATTTTCACAACTTAGGCGAGTGCTTGGACTGCAGATAAGCCCCCGAGTGAGAGGTTGCTCTTCACTCGGTAGGATTTTTATAACTTAGGCGAGCACGCGGCTGCAGCTAAGCCTCCGAGTGGAAGGCTGGCTTACCACTCGGTAGGATTTTGATAACTTAGGCGAGCACGAGGCTGCAGCTAAGCCTCCGAGTGAGAGGATTGCTCTTCACTCGGTAGGATTTTCACAACTTAGGCGAGTGCTTGGACTGCAGCTAAGCCCCCGAGTGAGAGGGTTGCTCTTCACTCGGTAGGATTTTTATAACTTAGGCGAGCACGAGGCTGCAGCTAAGCCTCCGAGTGGAAGGCTGGCTTACCACTCGGTAGGATTTTGATAACTTAGGCGAGCACGAGGCTGCAGCTAAGCCTCCGAGTGAGAGGACTGCTCTTCACTCGGTAGGATTTTGATAACTTAGGCGAGCACGAGGCTGCAGCTAAGCCCCCGAGTGAGAGGGTTGCTCTCTACTCGGTAGGATTTTTATAACTTAGGCGAGCACGAGGCTGCAGCTAAGCCTCCGAGTGGAAGGCTGGCTTACCACTTGGTAGGATTTTGATAACTTAGGCGAAACGGATTCGCAGCTAAGCCTCCGAGTGGGAGTCTGGCTCAACACTCGGTAGGATTTTGATAACTTAGGCGAAACGGATTCGCGGCTAAGCCTCCGAGTGGGAGTCTGGCTCACCACTCGGTAGGATTTTTACAAACTTAGGCGAAACGGATTCGCAGCTAAGTCACCCACTGAGGGGAATTTCATTGGACAAAAAATAAAAAGTGACAGATATTATGGAGGAACTATGACACTTATTATTTTGAGGTCCATGAACTACAGAAGTACTTTGTTGCAACTCATCCGAGTGATAAAGCTTAAGTGTAAAACGGGCGGAGTAGCTCCGCGTTCCAAGCTCGGGGTTCGTCGATATTATGCTCGACGTTGTAAAGACGGTACGCCCCGTTGTGGAGAACCTTGGTGACGATGAAGGGGCCTTCCCAAGAAGGAGCAAGCTTGTGTGGTTTGTGCTGATCCACTCGGAGAACCAAATCCCCTTCCTGGAAGGCTCGACCTCTCACATTTCGGGCGTGGAAACGCCGCAGATCTTGTTGGTAGATGGTCGACCGGATCAGAGCCATCTCCCTTTCTTCCTCTAAAAGGTCGACTGCGTCCTGCCGCGCTTGTTCAGCTTCTGCTTCGTTGTAGATTTCAACTCGAGGAGCATTGTGGAGAAGATCACTCAGCAAGACTGCTTCAGCTCCATAGACCAAGAAGAATGGAGTTCTTCCGGTCGACCGATTAGGCGTGGTCCGCAGTCCCCAGAGTACAGATGGAAGTTCGTCGACCCAAGCTCCAGCCGCGTGTTTGAGATCACGCATCAGTCGAGGCTTCAGTCCCTTGAGAATCAGTCCATTAGCTCGCTCTGCTTGTCCATTCGACTGCGGATGGGCGACTGATGCGTAGTCGACCCGTGTGCCCTGGGAGTCGCAGAAAGCTCTGAATTCCTCTGAGTCAAAGTTCGACCCATTATCCGTAATGATGCTGTGCGGAACTCCATATCTGAATATTAGTTCCCTGATGAAGCTAACAGCAGTACCGGTGTCAAGGCTCTTGATTGGTTTAGCCTCGATCCACTTGGTGAACTTGTCGACTGCCACCAGTACATGCGTGAAGCCACTTCGTCCTGTTCTCAAAGGACCGATCATGTCCAGCCCCCAAACTGCAAAAGGCCAGACGAGTGGGATGGTCTTCAAAGCTGACGCAGGCTTGTGCGACATATTCGAGTAGAACTGACATCCCTCGCACTTATCTACTATCTCTTTTGCCATCTCATTCGCCTTGGGCCAGTAAAATCCGGCTCGGTATGCTTTGGCCACGATGGTCCGAGAGGACGCATGATGACCACAGGTCCCCGAGTGAATATCATTGAGGATGAGTCGACCTTCTTCTGGTGTTATGCACTTCTGACCGACTCCAATCGCGCTTTCTCTGTATAATTGTCCTTTGATTACGGTAAAGGCCTTAGATCGACGGACGATCTGTCGAGCCTCTTCCTCATCCTCCGGAAGCTCTTTCCTCAAGATATATGCGACATACGGAATCGTCCAGTCGGGAATGACCACCAAAACTTCCATGATCAAGTCGACCACCGCTGGGACTTCAACTTCAGTCGGATCTGTGGCGCTCTTGGGCTGCGGAGTTTCTTCGGTGAAAGGATCTTCTTTGACTGACGGAGTGTGTATATGCTCCAAGAACACACCACTCGGAATGGCTTCTCTCTTGGAACCTATCTTTGCTAGATCATCAGCTGCTTGATTTTTCAGTCGGGGTATATGATGGAGCTCCAACCCCTCGAACTTCTTCTCCAGCTTCCTCACTGCACTGCAGTATCCAGTCATGGCTGGGCTTCTCACGTCCCACTCTTTCATCACCTGATTGACCACTAAATCCGAGTCGCCATAGACCATTAGGCGACGGACGCCGAGTGAAATGGCCATGCGCAACCCATATAGGAGGGCCTCATATTCTGCCTCATTGTTGGAGGAATCAAAGTGAATCTGGAGCACATATCTGAGCTTATCTCCTCTGGGGGAAACCAGGACAACCCCAGCACTGGAACCATTCAACATCTTAGAGCCATCGAAAAACATGGTCCAATGCTCCGAGTGAACTTCAGTCGGCTGCTGTTGTTCAATCCACTCGGCGAGGAAATCTGCTATCGCCTGGGACTTAATGGCTTTCTTTGCCTCAAACTTGATATCAAGGGGAAGAAGTTCAATCACCCATTTGGCCACTCGACCAGTTGCGTCTCTGTTGTGCAAAATCTCTGATAGTGGAGCGTCGCTGATGACTGTGATGGAATGGTCAGAGAAATAATGAGCAACCTTCTTTGTGGTCATGTATATTCCATACACAAGCTTCTGATAATGAGGATATCTCTGCTTGGATGGAGTCAAGACTTCAGACAAATAATACACTGGGCGCTGAACTTTGAGAGCTTTTCCTTCTTCTTCCCGCTCGACCGTTAGCACAGTACTGACGACTTGTCCTGTGGCTGCGATGTAGAGCAACAGAGGCTCTTTGCTGATTGGAGCAGCAAGCACCGGCTGGGTGGAGAGCAGAGCTTTTAGCTCGGCAAACGCTGCATCAGCTTCTGGAGTCCACTTGAACTTGTCAGCCTTCTTCATCAGTCGGTAAAGAGGCAGTGCCTTTTCACCGAGTCGTGAGATGAATCGACTTAATGCGGCCAAGCATCCAGTAAGCTTCTGGACATCGTGCACTCGCACAGGGCGTTTCATTCGGAGAATAGTGCCAATCTTCTCTGGGTTAGCGTCGATTCCCCGTTCGGAAACGAGAAAACCCAGTAACTTGCCACCAGGAACTCCAAATGTGCACTTTGATGGATTGAGCTTGATATCATACCTTCTGAGGTTGGCAAATGTTTCGGCGAGGTCAGCGAGCAGGTCGGAACCTTTTCGTGACTTGACAACAATATCATCCATATAAGCTTCCACATTCCGACTGATTTGGGTGAGTAGACACTTCTGAATCATTCGCATAAATGTGGCTCCAGCATTCTTGAGGCCGAATGGCATGGTGATATAGCAGAAGCACCCGAATGGAGTGATGAAAGCTGTTTTTACCTCATCGGGCCCGTACAGACGGATCTGGTGGTACCCGGAGTAAGCATCTAAAAAAGACAACCTCTCGCATCCCGCGGTCGAGTCAACAATTTGATCTATGCGAGGGAGAGGAAAGTGATCTTTCGGGCAGGCCCGGTTGATGTGCTTGAAATCAATGCACATTCGGAGCGACTTGTCCTTCTTGGGAACCATGACGACATTAGCGAGCCACTCGGAGTGGTATATCTCTCGGATAAATCCTGCCGCCAACAGTCGAGCCACTTCTTCACCGATGGCCTTTCTCTTCTGGACGGCGGACCGCCGAAGATGCTCTTTGACTGGTTTTGCAGACGAGTCGACTCTTAGGCGATGCTCAGCCAGTCCTCTGGGAACACCTGGCATGTCAGCGGGCTTCCATGCAAAAATGTCCCAGTTCTCACGGAGGAACTGGATGAGCGCTTCTTCCTATTTTGGGTCGAGTGTTGTGGAGATGCGGGTCGGAGCTGCTTCGGGGTCGGTCGGGTGAATGTGAACAGGCTTCGTCTCACCGGACGACTGGAATGCAGACTCTGTGGCGGGCTTCTTGGATCGCAGCAAGTCACTCGGATCTGCGTTTTGCTTGTATTCTTCGAACTCGACCGCTGTCACTTGGGAATCGGCAATCTTGGAGCCCTTCTGAAAGCACTGCTCTGAATTTTTCCTATCACCGGTGACAGTGATCACACCTTTGGGACCGGGCATCTTCAATTTGAGGTACACGTAACATGGTCGAGCCATGAACCGTGCATAGGCTGGTCTCCCCAAAATGGCATGATATGCACTTTGAAAATCCACGACCTCAAACGTCAACTTTTCTTTGCGAAAATGCTTCGAATCACCAAACACTACGTCCAAAGCTATCTAGCCGAGTGACTCGGCCTTCTTCCCTGGTATAACTCCATGGAAGCTCATGTTACTAGTGCTCAGTCGGGACATCGGAATGCCCATACCTTTCAATGTGTCTGCATACAATAAGTTCAGCCCACTTCCACCATCCATCAGCACCTTTGTCAGTCGAGTGCCTTCGACAACTGGATCGACCACCAAAGCTTGCCTCCCGGGGGTGGCAATATGAGTCGGGTGATCAGATTGGTCGAATGTGATGGGTGTTTGAGACCACTTCAGATAATTTGCCTTTGCTGGGGCAACCATGTTCACCTCTCGATTAATCACTTTCAGTCGACTTCTGCTTTCCACATCTGCAAAGATCATCAGAGTGGAGTTGATATGCGGATATCCTCCCTCACTGTCCTCTTTGTCTTCGGCCTTGTCCGACTCCTTCTCTTTGTCCTTAGACTGTTTTCCCTGAAACTGCTGGATCAGGAGTCGACATTGGCGAGTGGTGTGCTTTGGGTAAATGATATTCCCCTCTTCATCTTTCTTCGTGTGAATGTGACACGGCATATCCATCACGTCATTCCCTTCTTTATCCTTTACCTTCTTGGGGTTCCAGGATCCTTTTGGTTTCCCCTTAAACTTTCCTTGAGTCACGGCCAGAGCCTCTCCAGGAGCTGCCGGTTCAGCCTTCCGCTTCTGTTTTCGACTGGTGTTTCCTTTTTCCGACTGACTCGGCTTGTGCTTGCCGCTTCGGAGTCGGTCTTCTTCTTCGCCGTTGGCGTACTTGGTAGCAATCTCCATCATCCGACTCAAGGTCATGTCACCGGTTCGACCAAATTTCAAACTCAGTTCTCTGTTCTTGACGCCGTCTTTGAAGGCGCATACTGCCTGATGATCAGAGACATTTTCCACAGTGTGGTGCAAAGTGATCCACCTCTGAATATACTCTCTGAGAGTCTCATTAGTTTTCTGCACGCAGACTTGCAACTCTGTCAATCCCGCTGGTCGCTTGCAAGTCCCTTCAAACGTTCTGACGAACACTCGGGACAGATCTTCCCAAGTGTAAATGCTGCTAGGAGGTAATTGAGTCAACCATGCCCTGGCAGAACCTTCCAACATGAGGGGCAAATGCTTCATGGCCACCTCGTCGTTCCCACCACCGATCTGAACTGGCACTCTGTAGTCTTCAAGCCAAGTTTCAGGCTTAGACTCACCAGTGAACTTGCTGACTCCTGTTGCCAACCTGAAATTGGGGGGGGGGGATAACTGCGGCTCTGATAGCTCTGCTGAAACATTCAGGACCAGAAACATGTACTCGACTGCTCGTGGGTACACCTCTGTCGAGTGCGCCTCGATGGGCTCTGTTCCGGTCGACCAACCCTTGCACGATAATGGATCGCGCGTCGAAGCCTGGCTCTCTGGGGTCAACTGGAACCCTACGCCCTGTACTGTACTGACGCCTATCATCTGGCTGCCGAGGAGCGTAAGACCCACCCCTCGGAGGGGAATAGGGCACTCGACGCCTATCATCTCGGTCGAGTCTGTCGCCATATTGATCTCGCCGATTCTCACGCCCTTCGTGCCGCGGAGGCGATCTGGGGCTGTGAGCCGACTGAACCGTATTCACAGTGACAGATCGACTGTGAATTCTGTTGCGCGACTGAGACACGGCTGAATTCTGATCTCCTGCTGCCCGGAGCAGATCCCTGATTTGCAGCAAACCTCTGCCAGCTTCTGACTGCGAAGGCTGAATGGACTCTGCTATACGGGTCGCAGCTGCTAAATTCTGAATTGGGGTTCGATATACCTGAGTCGGCGGGAAGAATTGACGTCGACTGGTGTCGGGAACTCGTTGCCGCGCGCGCTCGTCGAGTGCTCGCTGAAGGTTCTCCAGTCGAGTGCGCTCGGCCAAATTGGCCAGACGCGCCTCCTCCAAGGCACGAGCCTCGGGGGTTTCTCCTGCGATGGGAATACGCAGGGGATCCTCGTTCCTGCGGCGAAGCTCTTCTCTTTGCAGAGAGTCGAGTGGCTCGGGCTGGTACTCTTCGTAGTCTCGTGCAGGGTCGCCGCCGTCACCTGCTCCACCACCACGGGCGAAGCCAGGAGGGTTGTGGGGCCCGTCGACCATCAAGATTTCCGCCGCTGGATCACTGCTTCCGCACTCGGATGCAGTCTCTCCGGAGCCAGTCGACTGATCGAACAAGCCGTAGAGAGATTCGTTGGGCTCGATTGCCGCAACTTGTGTAGTGGCCGATTGGCGAGCCACCGCGTGACTCACCCATCGCTGAAGCCTCGACCGGCCTGAGCGCTTGCGCTGGCGGGAGACCGGGAGGGTGGATGATGGAGGAGCCGACCGATACTGGGTCGACGGTTGCCGCAGCAGAACGCCGCGGACACATGCGCGAAAATGCGTCGCACCGCGGACGGGGAGCGCGTCTACGTCGAGTGGAGCCTCCTGGAGCCATGCGGAGTCGTCGGCGATGAAGGTGAGGGTGCCGAGACGGATCTCTTGACCCTTGACCAAAACTCCAGCAGACACCATGATGAGAGTACTCGGAAGAATCGCAACTTCTCCACAAAATCGCTAAAACACCGGCCCCACGGTGGGCGCCAACTGTCGTGGTTCTAAGCCTAACAGTAGAGTGGGGGGTAGGTATGGAGAGGCAAGGTCCTAGCTATGGAGAGGTTGTAAGCACAAAGGATGTACGAGTTCAGGCCCTTCTCGGAAGAAGTAACAGCCCTATGTCTCGGAGCCCGGAGGCGGTCGAGTGGGTTATGAATGTATGAATTACAAGGTGCCGAACCCTTCTGCCTGTGGAGGAGGGTGGCTTATATAGAGTGTGCCAGGACCCTAGCCAGCCCACGCAGGAGAGGGTTTAAGGTGAGTTAAGTCTGGGGCGTTACTGGTAACGCCCCACATAAAGTGCCTTTACTATCATAAAGTCTACTTGATTACAGGCCGTTGTAGTGCAGAGTGCCTCTTGACCTCCTGGTGGTCGAGTGAGTCTTCGTGGTCGAGTCCTTCAGGCCAGTCGAGTGAATCCTCGTTGGTCGACTGGAAGGCGACCTCTTCTAAGGACGTCCTAGGGTAAGTTACTTGGATCAGGTCCATGATCCTACCCTAGGTACACAACCCCATCAGCCGGCCCTAGGAGATGGGATCTCCTAGGGGGGGCGGCGGCCAAGGGTGGAGTGGCCCCCAAGGCAAGTGGGGCGCCCCCCCCCCACCCTAGGGTTTCCAACCCTAGGCGCAGGGGGTGGGCCAAGGGGGGCGCACCAGCCCACTATGGGCTGGTTCCCCTCCCCACTTCAGCCCATGGGGCCCTCCGGGATAGGTGGTCCCACTCGGTGGACCCCCGGGACCCATCCGGTGGTCCCGGTACAATACCGGTGACCCCCGAAACTCTCCCGATGGACGAAACTGCACTTCCTATATATAATTCTTCACCTACGGACCATTCCGGAACTCCTCGTGACGTCCGGGATCTCATCCGGGACTCCGAACAACTTTCGGGTTACTGCATATTCATATCTCTACAACCCTAGCGTCACCGAACCTTATGTGTGTAGACCCTACGGGCTCGGGAGACATGTAGACATGACCGAGATGGCTCTCCGGTCAATAACCAACAGCGGGATCTGGATACCCATGTTGGCTCCCACATGATCCTCGATGATCTCATCGGATGAACCACGATGTCGAGGATTCAAGCAACCCCGTTATACAATTCCCTTTGTCAATGGGTATGTTACTTGCCCGAGATTCGATCGTCGGTATCCGAATACCTAGTTCAATCTCGTTACCGGCAAGTCACTTTACTCGTGTCGTAATGCATGATCCTGTGATCAACCACTTGGTCACTTTGAGCTCATTATGATGATGCATTACCGAGTGGGCCCAGAGATACCTCTCCGTCATACGGAGTGACAAATCCCAGTCTTGATCCGTGTCAACCCAGCAGACACTTTCGGAGATACCCGTAGTATACCTTTATAGTCACCTAGTTACGTTGTGACGTTTGGTACACCCAAAGCACTCCTACGGTATCCGGGAGTTACACGATGTCATGGTCTAAGGAAAAGATACTGACATTGGAAAAACTCTAGCAAACGAACTATACGATCTTGTGCTATGTTTAGGATTGGGTCTTGTCCATCACATCATTCTCCTAATGATGTGATCTCGTTATCAATGACATCCAATGTCCATAGTCAGGAAACCATGACTATCTGTTGATCAACGAGCTTGTTAACTAGAGGCTTACTAGGGACATGATGGTGTCTATGTATTCACACATGTATTATGATTTCCGGATAAGACAATTATAGCATGAATAAAAGACAATTATCATGAACAAGGAAATATAATAATAGTCCTTTTATTATTGCCTCTAGGGCATATTTCCAACAGGGTCATCACAGTCAATGGAAACATAGAGCGCTGTCTCCGCACGGAGGAGCACACTGCGGCCCTCGCAGCAGAAGCGCAAAGCAGCCTCTTAAGGCAATCCACTAGTTCGGCGATTGAGGACCCGGACACCTTCAAGCGCGCCCGGAGTAATCGGCAACAGGACCGCCTGGCACGTTCCGAGCTTGCATAGCAATGCGCCCCCCACTCCGGTCCCAGCCAAACGGCGAAATCCCTGCCACGCGTACATAATTACACATTAAAAATACCATGGGCACAGGCGGGGAGGGGGGCACGACTGCGGGACGCTCCAAGTCGCGGCTTAAACCGCACTAGGGGCTTCCCTTTTTGTTATTCTTCTCTTTCAGGAGTTTAATCTCTGGAAACCATGTCCGACAGCATGATTGCCGAACACATGATGCAGCAACTGAGGAGGCAGAAAGCTACGTCACACCACAAAACTCCCAGGTGGATTACGATAACGAGTGAAATATTTGCTTTAATACTATTCCTCATCTTGCCCTTGGAAGGGACATGTCAAACAGTCCTACTTTTTGCTTATCGCACTACTTGTATCATTCCGCTTTAACGCACCTTTTTGAATAAACAATGCATAGCATTAAGACTATTATTGCATTCTTCCTTTTTATATATATGTTCATTCACGACATCTAGCACCCGTACACTCTGGTACGGCCAATACACTAGGGGCTTAAGCATACCCCATAATACGGCGCGAGAAGTCCGAACACTTTCGACAGTGCGGCACCCCGAACTTATAGCATTATATGCATCATCTCCGAATCATGTCTTGGGTCAATAGTTGGGTTTGCCCGGCTCCGATGTTTCGGTACCTTACGTTCCGCTATATCGGCTAAGGTAGCACTAGGAGAACTACTGCGATTGTGCCCCGGTTCTACTGGGCTAAGCACCTCAGTAGGGAAAGCTAAAACTAACTGTCATGATAAGGCGAGAGACTGGTCACTGTTTGAGAGGTTTCGAGTCCCTAAACACTTATGCCGCTTAGAGCGAGGAGTCGGCCTTGTCCGGCTTAAGGCATGTATCGCACCCCAAATTCAGCCTTCCGAGTACTAGGGGCTTCACCGAAATTTAAAATTGTAGAATTCTATGGCTAAGTGAGAGTGATAACACATTATAGTCCGATTGCCTTGTTCGTTGTGCTGAGCACCTCCCTCGAAGGACCCAACAATGGGAACAAGAGTGCTTAGGTTTATCCCAAACACCCCAGCACTCGTGGCGTGGGGGCAGAAGCCGACGACTAGCCATCTCTCAGATTTGATAAACAGCCGAACAGAAGGCAATATTTTAAATTCAGACAAGCGTTGCATAGCGCATATGGACAAGTTCTTCATAATACAGGATTACATGAGCAAGTTCATTCAAATATTACATCTTTTGCACACTCGTCCGCTAGAAGACGGGCACCCTTTAGGACACCCTCATATTTCATCTCGGGGTGGCAATGCTCCTTGCCCTCCGGCGGCCCTTCCTTCACCAGCTTCATGGCGTCCATCTTGGCCCACTGCACCTTCACACGGGTGAAAGCCCGACATGCACCTTCGATGCAGATGGACCGCTTGATGACTTCCAGCTGTGGGCAGGCATCCATTAGCCGCCTCACCAGGCCGAAGTAGCTGTGACGAAGGGCGCCGCCAGGCCACATCCGGACTATAAAGCCCTTCATGGCCTGTTCGACCGCCTTGTGCAGCTCGACCAGTTGCTTCAGCTGGTCGCTCAGAGGCATCGGGTGTTCGGTCCCAGTATACTGAGACCAGAACAACTTCTCCGTTGAGCTTCCCTCCTCGGCCTGGTAAAACTATGCGGCATCCGACACGCTGCGGGGCAAATCTGCGAATGCTCCTGGAGAGCTCCGGATTCGGGTAAGTAACAAGTAATTTACTTTCACATGCTTGCTTTGCATATAGAATGCCTTACCCGCCGCTATCTTCTTCATCGCATCAATCTCCTGGAGGGCCTTTTTGGCTTCGGCCTTGGCATTCTTTGCGCTCTCGAGGGTCGCGGCAAGCTCGGACTCTCGCGTCTTCAAGTCAAGATCCAATGCCTCGTGCTTCGTTAAGAGAGCATGGAGCTCTTTCTGCACCTCGCCCACCCGAGCCTCCTACCTTTCCTGCTCGGTGCGCTCCTTGGCCACTTTGTTTTCGGCCTCGGATAGCGCTTGCTTCAGGGTTGCCACCTCGGTCGTGGCCCCTGGCAAATATACGATGATCCTGTCATTTTGCAATCACATTATTTTTATATATATATCCATAGACTAGGTACTACTTACCTTTGTTCTCCTCGAGCCAACTCTTGGCAAGGCCGAGCTCTTCCTTGGACCCTTTGAGGTCCTGCTTCAGTGCCGCGACCTCCGTAGTCAGTGCGGCAGAGGCCAGCAACGAAGCCTGCATACGCATATAGACATACTTATATTAGACTCTTGCGATATTGTTTGATCCTCTGTTCGGCTTTTCTTTGTGAACACCGGACAGAGCATCAGGGGCTACTGTCTATGCAGTAATATTTTTCCTATATTTCAAAAACTTACCTCAAAGCCTGTTAGAAGGCTGGCACAGGCTTCAGTTAGTCCGCTCTTGGCGGACTGAACCTTCTGGACCACCACACTCATAATAGTGCGGTGCTCTTCGTCGATGGAAGCGTTGCGAAGCGCTCCCAGCAGATTGTCCGGTGCCTCTGGATGGATGGAGGTCATCGGCACAGGCGTCTTGCCCCTTTTGGAAGGAGGCCGCTTGCCCAAGTCCGAAACCACTGGGGGTTCCGGCGCGGTGTTCGACTGAGGGCCAAACTCGGAGCCCTCGGGAGCCTTGCTCCCTCTGCTCCCAGAGTCCAGAAGGTCGCCTTGAGGCGCCTCCGTGACTGCCTCCCCTCGACCCGGTGCCTCTTGAGAAAATACCTTGGCGTTTTCCATAGGGCAAGGGGAGGTGGCGGTCGGAAGTGGATCTCTATCCATATCCGACGAGCCCAGGGAGCCGTCCGACGAGGATACGTCGATACGGGCTCGTGATGGTCTGCATAATCATAATTCAGCGTTAAGAGAAGCAATGCGACAAAGGTATGCTATGAGTTACTCTAGTATTCGAATACTTACGACTTCGCCATGGGCTTGGCCCTGAGCAGCCACTCGTCTTCGCCTTCAGCGGCGGTGGTGGAGTAGTCCGGAAGGAGGGTCCTCCTCTTCTTGGACCCTTCGGCCCCCCCGGTCGGGGCGGCCTTCCTTTTCTTGTATCCCCCGATTGAAGGGGGAGCATCTTCATCTTCCTCCTCGTCTTCAGGGGAGGAGTGCATCGCGGAGTTATCGGACGATGAGTCCGACAACACCTGGTGTCGGGAACTCTTTCGGGTTCCCTTGGCCTTCTTGGTCTTCTCTGGCACCTTGTAAGGAGCCGGAGTCAGCATCTCCGTCAGGAGAGCGTCCACAGTGTCTTCAGGCAGAGGGGCCGGACAGTTAATCTGCCCCGACATCTCCACTCAGTCCTGTCAAAGGCATTGAGCTCAGACCCTGCACATGGTTAAGCTAGGGGAAATAAATATCCTACCGGATGTATAGAACTCACCGAATGCGCCCTTGAACAACACCCTCCAGACGTCCTCGGTGAGAGAGGGAGGGACCTCGGTGAGAGAGGGAGGGACCTCGGCGCCCTTGAACAGCACCCTCCAAACGTCCTTGTGCGCCATGTTGAAGAGCTCGCTCAGAGTCTGGTGCTGGGCCGGGTCGAACTCCCACAAGTTGAAATCCCGTTGTTGACACGGGAGGATCCGGCGGATGAGCATGACCTGGACTATGTTGACAAGCTTGAGCTTCTTGCCTGCCATATTCCGGATACATTTCTGGAGTCCGTCCAGCTCTACCGATGAACCCTAGGACAGGCCCTTCTTTTTTAAGGAGGTGAGCCGCGTGGGGATTCCGGATCGAAACTCGGGGGCAGCCACCCAGTTGGTGTCGCGCGGCTCGGTGATGTAGAACCACGCCGATTGCCACCCCTTTATGGTCTCCACGAAGGAGCCTTCAAGCCATATAACATTGGGCATCTTACCCACCATGGCTCCGCCGCATTCTGCTTGTTGGCCTCCCACCACCTTCGGCTTGATATTGAAGGTCTTTAACCACAGGCCGAAGTGGGGCTGGATGCGGAGAAAAGCCTCACACACGACGATGAACGCCGGAATGTTAAGGACGAAGTTCGGGGCCAGATCATGGAAGTCCAGCCCGTAGTAGAACATGAGACCACGGATGAATGGATGGAGGGGAAACCCCAGTCCACAGAGGAAGTGGTGGAGGAAAACTACCCTCTCGTGAGGTTCAGGGGTAGGAACAATCTGCCCCGCAGCGGGCAGCCGATGCGCGATATTCGCGGCTAAGTATCCGGCTCCGCGCAGCTTCTTGACGTGTCCCTCGTAATGGAGGAAGCCATCCATTTGCCTCCCGCTCCGGACATGATTGGAGAAGGTTGAGCGGAAGGATGTGGACATGGGAGTTGGAGTTCGAGTGCGCAAGAATGGATGAGCAAGGAGGAAGAAGGCGTGGGTAGAAAAAGGTTAAACCTTGTCCCTTTATAAGGGCAGCCGAAACTATGCGCCCCCACTAGCCTGGTAAAACTCGCTTATCCCACAAGCGCCGCAATTGATGGCGCGGTTGGGTTACCCACGCCCGTATTGATGAGAATCCCGTAATAAGGGGACACAATCTCTGCTTTGACAAGACGTGTCAAGAAACTGCCTCGTGTTATGTGCGGGGCTAGTTAAAGGAAACGGTTCGAATAATCACCGGGCCATGGCATAATGTCATGTTGCCAAAATGTGTCAGCATATTAGATTTGTGGAAATATTATTCTCTCTACGGTGGTATGTGGAACTTATTTTGCAGGGTCGGACACTATCCTTGTATTCAAATTCTTCCCTGGTGTATTCGGAGGAGGAACCCGCCTTGCAATGCCGAAGACAATACTGCGCACCGGACTCATCGTCATTCAAGCCTAGTTTAGGGGCTACTGAGGGAGTCCTGGATTAGGGGGTCTCCGGACAGCCAGACTATATCCTTTGGCCGAAATGCTGGACTATGAAGATACAAGATTGAAGACTTTGTCTCGTGTCCGGATGGGACTCTACTTGGCGTGGAAGGAAAGCTAGGCAATACGGATATGTATATCTCCTCCTTTGTAACCGACCTTGTGTAACCCTAGCCCCCTCTGGTGTCTATATAAACTGGAGGGTTTTAGTCCGTAGGACAACATACAATCATACCATAGGCTAGCTTCTAGGGTTTAGCCTCTCCGATCTCATGGTAGATCAACTCTTGTAATACTCATATCATCAAGAATAAATCAAGCAGGACATAGGGTTTTACCTCCATCAAGAGGGCCCGAACCTGGGTAAAACATCGTGTTCCCTGCCTCCTATTACCATCTGCCTTAGACGCACAGTTCAGGACCCCCTACCCGAGATCCGCCGGTTTTGACACCGACAGTAGGGCACGGGAGCTCGAGGTCGATGGCGTCGGGCGCTGGCCAACGCGCTCGTCAAGGACGCGTGCGGCAGGGAACTCCTGCCGGTTCGGTCGGCTGGCGACGAGGCTGACGAAGGAGGAGGGAGAGGGGAACGTGACGAGGGCATGGTGCTGCTCGGCGGCTTGGACTCCGCCGACCGGAGCGCAGCAGGGAGCTCCTGCTCCAGCTGAAGACGGCGACGGGAGGAAGGGGAGAGGGGCGACGCGAGGATGGAGGCAGCGGGGCCGATGGAAGAGAGGGGAGCGCGCGAGCTGGGGAGCTCCTGTCCCTGGCGATGCGGTGCAGGGTGTGTGAGGCGGCGGGAGGAGGAACGAGGAGGAGGGGATCGAGAGGAGAGGGTTCGAGCGGGGTGACTGCGCCTGCGTGAGGGTGACGGCGTGAGGGAGAGAGCGAAGGGAGAGAGCTGGGGATTCGGTCAGGGCTAGGGTTAGAATGTCCAAATGGGCCTTGGGCCAACTGGTGGTGGGCTGGCTGAGCTTAGGAGGGTTAGCTGGGCCGCTAGTTGCCGCTTCGGAGCAAAAAGGCCAACCTTTTGCTATTTCCCATTTATAGAAAAGTAGACAGAAGGAAAAAGGAAGGAAAGAAATATCTAGGGGTTTTGGAAAATGCTGAAACTTCTCCTACTGAGTCTAAGAATTATACTTAGCCCAAGAAAAGAAGTTTCACGCGATATAGAAGAGTTTAATTCAAACCCATTTGAATTTAATTCAAATGGTTTGAACTAGGACGAGTTTTTAGGCATGACCAAAAATGTTGAGATTTTTGGTGGAGCTTCAGAAAGCGATAAAATAATATGAGGACAAAGTTTGGAGACCAAATTTGAATCAGAAAAGGCACAAAAATATTTGCAGGTGTTTATGGTTAATTCCAAATTAATGGAATAGTTATTATAGCTCCCTAATAACAGTAGGAGACTTTGAATATGTTTTAAAGAGAAATCACCAAGTGAATTCCCTCGATTTAAATGGATCCGAGATCCATGCGATTTATTTGGTTGAGTTTTTAAAAATCAAATGACATGCTTGCATGATGGCATGATGCAATGTAAAAAAATAAATAGCGCAAGCACAAATGAAACACACGGAGGTCACTAAAATATGGTAATAATGATCTTTTCTGCATGCAGCAGGGACTCGTCAAGTCGGGCAGTTGCCGAGGTAGCGTGGGGAAGCAGAGATGCCCACGTCCAATCAGTCGCCACGCGCCAACTGTGGTCGTAGGCTGTTGGGGGCATGCGGCGCTCCGCACTTGCCCTTTGGTTTCGCCTCGAAGCCAAGCCCAAGCGCGCCTTGGGCCCGGGGGCTACTGTCGGCGTTCTGGGAACGGGGGTCCCTAGACTTGCCTGCCTGCGGCCCGCGGCATGGCTCCACCAGCGGCCCTGTACGGCCCATCTTCACCAGCAAACACTCAAGACCCTCGTGAGGGGCCAAGCCTCGCGAGGCAGACGAAGCAAGACTGACGGTGTCCTGGACTAGGGGGTACTCACCATGTCGTCTCCCGATGTATTAGATTGGGCCGAGGCCCCCCATGGCCATATACTCATGGGGCCAGTTCGGACAGCTGCCGCATACAAGGAAGATTCCACAAAGACTTGGCGATCAAGGCAAGGACTTCTCCCCACCGGTGTATTTGGCTAGGACTCTTGTTAACCTAGGCCTCTGGTGCATTATATAAACCAGGGCCAGGCTAGTCGATACAACATACAGAACAACAATCATACCATAGGCTAGCTTCTAGGGTTTAGCCTCTACGATCTCGTGGTAGTTCTACTCTTGTACTACACATATCATCAATATTAATCAAGCAGGACGTAGGGTTTTATCTCCATCAAGAGGGCCCGAACCTGGGTAAAACTTCATGTCCCTTGCCTCCTGTTACCATCCGGCCTAGACGCATAGTTCGGGACCCCCTACCCGAGATCCGCCGGTTTTGACACCGACATTGGTGCTTTCATTGAGAGTTCCGCTGTGTGATCGACAAAAGGATCGATGGCTCGCCTACACATCAACTACGACTTCGGCGTCTTTGTCACCAGTTCAACTGGTCACCTTGTTTCGACCAAGAATTGCGCCCCGTGTTCAGATCACCATGTTCGGACGAGGGCCTTCATCAAACATCAACTCCGATCTCTATCAAGATCACGGAGGAATCATCTATGGAGCTCGGGGGCTCAACGTCAACATTGCCCTCAAGCGACCGTGCTGTTTTTTTGGACAGCAAACTCATATCTGCCGCCACCACCTCCTCGAGTATCGCTTTGACGATCTCTTTGGTGGAATTGTGCGGAATTGAGTCTATAACAACCCTGGAAAATTTCGTCGAGTTCCGATGGAGGAATCTCTGGCAATCCACGATATACCAGAGCCCTGTCAAATCTGGATGGGAATTTGGATGAGTTTAGGGCGTGGTGTCCAGCTTCTAGCTCGGACATCCTTTGGAAGATCCAACCATCGATCGGCTGTGGAATTCCTATATCTACCACCTCTCAAAATTTCAGCTCGATCCGACCGTCCAAACTCCGGGAACCTTCCGATTAGTGCATCACTTTTCGGATCTGTTTTCTGCGCGAAAACGAATCCGACCCGAGTTCATCTTTTTTATGAACGGGATTTCGGACATCCCTTTTGAAGGAAGTTTTGTATGGGGTATAGTGTTTTGTTCCCGAACACATCCCACTAACTTTAAGATCTTTTGAACATGATCTTCAACATCATGCTGGTGTCAAACCAGTCCGGTAATATTACTCCACGGCTGCCGACCTGCGCTAGACACGTCGTCACTTTAGCCGAGCTCAACTTCTTCGGATCATCATCTCAGCAAGCCGAACAAGAGTCCGGCATCGCGAAGGATAAATCATCATCAACATCGCCGCCCCACGGATTACACGGAGCGGGCATACCGGCATCGCCGCACGGTCGCTTCATCAAGCCGGAATCGACCACATCACGACCTGCATCGACAGGGCCGCACTATTGCTTCTTCAAGCTGGTGTCCATCACGCCGACCTACTTTGACTCATCGGCTGACGTCGAGGCTTCGACATCTCGGCTGGACCGGGGGCTTTGCCATCTCTTCATCAACCTACTCCGGACACTTCGGCGTCACTAGCCGACCCGTTCCGTCACGTTAGCTGGGCCGAGGGCTTTGCCTCGGCGAGACAACCTTTACCAGGATTGCCATGCCGTTGTTTTATCGCCCATCAGGCAATGGGTGTGCGGAGCGAGTCCCAATTTTGGGAATCACCTTCCTTCGGATTGCTACAACAAATAAACCAGGTGCTATTAATCCCAGTATTTTTTGCTTGTTTGGGTTCATTTTTCCCAAGGAATTATTACTCTGGTTTGTCCATGATATGTACACAGGTCTATCAAATGGTGACCGCATTAACGACGGTCGCGTGGTGGTTCGATCAGTTTCCGTACATAGTCCGGCGAACGCCGCATCCGGAGCTCGGACCGACCTGTGAATTCAGGCTTTGCCACGCCTTTACTACATCACGCTGACGCCCTGCATCGACATTGACTTCGTCGCCAGGCCATATTTCTTCTATTCCTCACTTTGCATAAATTATTTATTATGCAACAATTTTTTTGAATTATCATTATTACTATTATCTCCGGTTTGCACTATTTTTTGTGCACAGGAAAATGATCCGGGGACTTCGGCGTCACTCTGCCGGTCTGCATTGACCGTGCTATGTCACCACTTCGGCGTGTCGAGCTCTCTGCTCCGCCACCTCGGGACCAGCTTGGGGGATGGAACCTTGCCCCGCATCAAGCTCGGACCGCGTCATCAATACCGAACACATTAACCAGCTAAGTCACTTTCATGCTCAAAGCTTTGATTTCTAACTTGTGTTCGGTTTGACCAAGCATTATACTTTTTTGGAAAAAAGTTGCTTGTAAAAAATTTCCTTGTCCAAACTTTGTTTGTGATGCACAAATTCAAATACCCAATTCATTTGGGGGCTTCCTTCATGAAGCTTTTCCACTTGCATATGATTATACTTGTACGGCTTCGTTCCTTATTCGTGTATTATGCCACAATATGCAGCATATTGACTTAAGCGATTTGCAAGCCGGGTTGCCTCGCTCCTGTGTTTACCCCTACATTCCTGATTGTTCGGCTAGGGAGTAAAGGGAGCACCTCTGCGATTGTCACGATCGGGTCGCCCGAGCCGGACCTCAGACTGGGTGAAGCCAAAAGCTAGCGCTCTTATAGTTTTCAATGATGGTCGGCACACCACGGAACTCACAAGTACAAAAAATCTATTGCACAAGTCTCATAATAACAATGAGCACCAAATAAAGGTATCGGTGGGGGTACTATTTTCTTCGAAGATGCTTCTTACACTTCACGGTAATATAGCATAAGTTCCCTGAGCGCGCTTTGTCTGTTACAGCCTTATGGCCTGATTGCCTGGTTATTAGAAACACCATCGATATTCTCGACCGATGGAGTACATAACACTTTTCGGTCCTTGACCGAAGAGGGAGAAGCTGACGGTCGGTTAAGACGCGTTTAAAGTTCGGTTTAACATAGATATGATATAAGTACTTCGGTACATGCAATCATTCTTCTACCCAAGTCACTTGGGGGCTCTTAAGTTTATTTGAGCCGTTTTATAATCAGTATTCTTCTTCTTAGTCGTTGCAAAGTTTTATTATTATTATTTATCACTCCTTTTTTCGACACGAGTGTGCGGTCACTAGCTGGGGAGCCAAATTTCTCTCTCAAAGCCGCTAGAGTTTAGTTTGCTAAACTGGCCTGATGAGAAGTACTCCGCCCACGGGATAGGAGGTTGAAGCCGTAGGCTGACCCGCTCGAAGTCTTGAGGTAGGATGTATCATGTTAAAGCATGACAGAAGCACTTCTTTTTTCTAAGACCAACTTTCGGATTGGCACCGAACACTTGATATTGTTCGGATGTCATGTTTTTACTGACGTTTCTTGGTTTTCCAAGCTTTTTGGCACTTTTAAACTATTTGTGCTTTTCCAGCATTAGTCTCGTAGTGCAACGCCGGACGCCTTTAGGGATTCGGCAAAAACATTCTCAGATATTGCTATATATGCATCGGTTTCAAATTGTGTCTTCGGTCAATAGTTGGGTTGCCCGTCTCCTGCACTTGCTTCCTACGTTCCGTTTGTTCGGCTAGGCGTGCAAAGGGAGAACCACTGCGATTGTGCTTCCAGCTCACATGGTTAAGCACCTCAGTGGAGAAAGCCGAAAACTGACTTTCACAATAAGCATAAACTGGTCAGCGATCCGATGACTATGTTAAATGATGGGCCGTTCATAACATTGGTCGAAGTGTTTACGGCTTGACCCCGACTGTCACCGAACACTACCAGGGGCTATTAACTAGCCTCCCAAACTAAATCCTCAATATTTTGCTCTTACATTAGAGCTGAGGTTTAATGATCATGCTTAGCATGACAACCCAAAGAAAGGAATCGATAGCGGGACTACTTTCTTTGGAAGACATTTCTTCTGTTAAACAGTAATATAACTCTCTGCGTACCTTTGTTTATAAAACCGTATGGCCAGATTGCCTTGTTTGTTGTAAATCTTTACCCTCATAAAGGCTTTATAAAGTAGGACAAACACTCCTCGGCTACTGGCCGAGGAGGTGGAAGCCGATGGTCGGTCAACAAAGTTTTGTACAATGCGGTCCGAGCATTAATGACGTAAAGTACTTGGATACATAGAGTCATTACACATAATTTGTGATTTTACTATGGATATTGATCCTTAATTCGGCCACCCGTGCCCGCATTAAGGCTCGGGGGCTACTGGGCTTCGGGCTTATTATTTACAAATATTAAAGGGGCACATTGATCCCCTGATCTGGTGTTACCACCCGACCAGTGTCTCGGGGGCTACTGCATTGCTTGTCCAATGTAGAAAATTTTATGTGCAACATAGTTTCCGAGGAGATTTTGATCCTTAGGTTGGTCGGCCACACCCAACCTGAGTCTTGAGGATTGAGCACGCCACTTTTAGTGTCCCGAAGTATTCTGCCGAGCTTGGACTTGATCCTCAGGCCGATTTTGCAAATCAACCTGAGTCTCAGCGGCTACTGGGATTAGCGGTCTTACGTCATCCTTCAGGTGCATCTCGGGTTTTAGACCGATACACACCTTGAGGGCTACTGGCTATATATCTCGGCAGAGAATAAATTGCACCAATAAAAAATATTCACAAAAATCAGCCCACATTCGGGGTGGTGCACCACCTCGGAAGCAGCCCAGCATAAAGCTCGGGCGCTAGTGGCTGGCTCCATAGAGGGCATTTCCGGCATTAAGCTCGGCTAAACTCCTTCAAACTTCTTTGAACCAAGGTGATTTACGACACCTCGGATATAGTCCAGCGTTGGAGCTCAGATACAGTCTGGTGTTGGAGCTCGGATATACAGTCCAGCGTTGGAGCTTGGGTACATAGTCCAGCATTGGAGCTCGGATACATTCCGGCGTTAGAGCTGGGAAGCGGTCCGGCGATGGTGCTCGGTTGCAAAAGATACCTCGAATACAGTCCGGCGTTGGAGCTCGGACGCAAGAGGACGCTGCCGCCCGGGAACAACTTCAAACCCGAGGTGTGGCATAAAAATAACAAGGCATTGGTAAAGGCCGGAAACTTAAAGGGGCTCCTCGGATACCCGACGTGTAAACTCGTCGAATGCATTTCGGCGATCCTCAAGATCGTAGATAAAGAAGATTTGTTGAACCAGTTTTCAAGACCAACGACCGAAGATGAAGAACAGTTCGGAAGAATCGAGGTGCGTCCCTAACTTGAAGACTGGTTCAGGGGGCTACTGACGGTGTCCTGGACTAGGGGGTACTCACCACGTCGTCTCCCGATCTATTAGATTGGGCCGAGGCCCCCCATGGCCGTATACTCATGGGCCAGTTCGGACAGCTGCCGCATACAAGGAAGATTCCACAAAGACTTGGCGATCAAGGAATGGACTTCTCCCCACAGGCGTATTCGGCTAGGACTCTTGTTAACCTAGGCCTCTGGTGCATTATATAAACCAGGGCCAAGCTAGTCGATACAACATACAGAACAACAATCATACCATAGGCTAGCTTCTAGGGTTGAGCCTCTCCGATCTCGTGGTAGATCTACTCTTGTACTACCCATATCATCAACATTAATCAAGCATGACGTAGGGTTTTACCTCCATCAAAAGGGCCCGAACCTGGGTAAAACTTCATGTCCCTTGCCTAGACGCACATGTTACCATCCGGCCTAGACGCACAGTTCGGGACCCCCTACCCGAGATCCGCCGGTTTTGACACCGACAAAGACCTCCTCAGGGGCGGCCTCACCAGGCTGGCTCGCGAGGGGCGGAGAGATCAAGGCAAGGGACACCTCGTGAGGTTTGCGTGACGCAAGCCATGACGACTGGAGCCAGGCGGGCGCCAGCGCCTGCAGTGTCCTCGTTTCCTCTTTGGTGCTAAAGAGGCAAGCGCAGGCGAGGAGTCCCGAGATAGCAGGAAGGAGGTACAACAAGACCAAGACCAGCATGATAGCAGGAAGGAGGTCACCGTGGAGCCCAAGACGGTGTCACCACCAGAGCCTTTGGCTGGCGAAGACTACTTTTGTCAGGATAACTTGTACTAGTTTTCTCCCTTCAAATTTGGCCGATGTGGAATCCCTTCCCGCTCAATATTTGGGAAGAGGACCAGGGCCTCTATAGATAGGACTAGCCACCACCGTGGTGAGGGGGCTCATCTCATCTTGGACTGGATCCATTCCACCAAGGCAACCACACCAGCTGACCAAACACAAGAACACCTCTCCTTAGGAGGCTGTTCTTCCCTTGTAAGTGTTCATCCTCAGCCCAAGAGGCAATCCACCACACCACACTGGAGTAGGGTATTACACCACAACGGTGGCCCGAACCAGGATAAATCATGTGTCTCTCGTTCTTTGGGTTCGTCGAGCTAGGTCATGAGATCATACGGAGTGTGTGAGCTAGAGAGGAGGAGAGATCTTTGTGTGCACCCCAGTGTTAGAACCTCAAGGGTTTTGCCGGAACATGAAATCCGACAATAGGTTACATCGTGTGTCTACCCCCACTATATATGAGAGGCCTAGGATACAAGTGCCCTACTTGGACACGACTCCGTATCCTATCTAAACACAATACTACTACAAGTCCAACTGTAACCTACATTGTACACAATATTCGACACAACTCTAACACACACAATACATGAGCGCAAGCCATGGGTATAACACTATAGGTGGAATAGAATATGATGATAGGGGTAAATATAGAGAAGATAAAAAAGTAATAAAGTCTCACATTGATGCGGCTAACCAACGGGCTATGGAGATGCCCATCAATTGATATTAATGCGAGGAGTAGGGATTGCCCTGCAACGTTGCACTAAGAACTATAAGTGTATGAAAGCTCAATATGAAAACTAAGTGGGTGTGCATCTAATCCTATAATGAAAAATTCCCACTAGTATATGAAAGTGACAACATAGGAGACTCTCCATATGAAAAACATGGTGCTACTTTGAAGCACAAGTGTGGAACTAGCATGCCCCTTCTCTCTTTATTTCTTTTCCCCTTTTTTCTTTTTTATTTTCTTTTATTTTCTCTCTCTCTCTCTCATTATTCGGAGTCTCATCCCGACTTGTGGGGGAACCATAGTCTCCATCATCCTTTCCTCACTGGGGCAATGTTCCAAAAATGAATAATGATTATCATCACACTTTTATTTACTTACAACTCGATATCTATAACAAAAATATGACTGTATATGAATGCCTCTGGCAGTGTACCAGGATGAGCAATGATCTAGCGTAACATGTGTAAAAAATGATGAACGGTGGCTGAGCCACAATTACTATGTCAGCTATATGATCATGCAAAGCAATATGACAATGAATGCTCAAGTCATCACAGAGAAGCGGTGGAAGTTGCATGGCAATATATCCCGGAATAGCTATGGAAATGCCATAATAGTTAGGTATGGTGGCTGTTTTGAGGAAGATATAATAAGGCTTATGTGTGATAGAGCGTATCATATCACGGGGTTGGGATGCACCTGCGAAGTTTGCATCGACTCTCGAGGTGAGAAAGGGCAATGCACGGTACTGTAGAGGCTAGCAATTTGCAGAAATGTAAGAGTGCGTATAATCCATGGACTCACATTAGTCATAAAGAACTCATATACTTGTTGCAAAAGTTTATTATCTGTCACACCCTAGCTAGTTCATGCATTAGAGTGTTGCATCATGTTTATTCTTTCATCAGAAACCTGAAATGGGGATGACAGAACCCCCAGCCCCCTCTGAAACCAACTAGGGTTTACTAAAAAAACTTTTTCAATGAACCTAAAATGCCCTTCTAAAATGCCCATCATTTTTGTCTTGGTTCAGAACCTCTGCCAGAAGTGATGCACATTTTCCTAGGCCATCTTAGGGTTTTTGAATTAGATCATAAATATTTGAATTTGGGCATTTAAAATTATATAAAATATTTAAATGCTCAAATATCTCCAAACTAAAATGTTTCATGTTGGAAATAATCCAACTATGGACCAGGAGTAGTTTGGTGATTTTAGGAGTTGCCTAAGTATTTTTAATAATTCAACAAAGTTGCAGAAGTATTAAAAAACAGAAAACAGGAGAAATAACAAAACCTTACCTGGCACCCAGCACCCGGCCCACCTGCCGGCCCAGCCCAGCGCCGCGCCAGCGAGCTGCTTGCCGGCCAGGCAGGCAGGCAGGTGCTCGACGGCGAGCACCGCATGGGTGCCACGCACCTGCTCGCCGCCTCGCCGCTCCACTCGCCCGGCTAACGTCGTGGATCACTCCCCCTCTCTCCCCCGAACCCCCCAGACACCCCTCTCCTCTCCAGCTCCTCCCCCTCGCGCTCCCCAGCCATGGCCGACGCCACCGCCGCCGTGCCTACGTCGTAGCCGCGCTCCCCACCGCCCGTGCGTCCTCTCGTCGTGTCCAGGAGCTCCGCCGCCGTCCACTTCATCGAGCTAGCCGAGCCCCGTGTGCTCGTGCGGCCCGAGTCCACCGCACCGACCTCGCCCGAGTCCGCCGTCGCCGGAGATCCCCTTCAACGCCGTCGCCGCCTCAGCTCGTCCCCGACCCCGCCGGTGGCCTCTACGGGTGCGCTGTGAGCCTAGCTACCCCTCCTACCCTCCCTCTCTCGTTCCCGAGCCGTGTAGCCACCGCACGAAGACCACCCGCATGCACCGCCGCGGATCTCGTCGCCGACATGCTCCCGGCCATCCTCCGGCCACTCCACGGTGTCCAACGCACTCCCCACGCTGCGTTGGGTCCAACCGTGCACTCCCCGCACCTCACCGCACACCTTAGCCCCGAGTTCGCCTTCACCCGAACTCCGGTGGCCGCCAAAGTCGTCGCCGGCGCCAACTCCGGCCACCCCGACCCCAACGGACTCCACCAAGAGCTGCGGCTCGTCCTCAGCTCCACTCCGATGGCCTCCGCGACCCATTTGGTGGCCGGAACGGCCAAAACCACTTCCGCCGCCGCATCGGGCTCGCCGGCGGCTAAACGCCGGTGCAGCCGACCTGGGTTTGACCACGGGTGGGCCCTGGTTGACTCTCCTGAGTCAATGATAGGTGGGGCCCAGCCTTGTTAACTATTTAGGATTAGTTTAAATTAATTTTAGTTTAACTAATCACACTGACACGCGGGACCCACTGTCAGGTTTGACCCGGACCGTGTCCCGTTGACCTGCTGATGTCACACTGACGTCAGGCTGACGCAATAATTGATTTTCTGGATTTAATCTAATATAGGAAAATTCCAGAATATAGTTTAAACTTCAAAAATTCATAACTTTTAATCTGTAACTCCAAATCACACAAGTTATATATGAAAAATGATCAGAAAAATCCAATCTATCCATCTGTACTATTCTCATGCATGTTTAAACAAGTTAACTTGATGTTTAATGTAGAACAAGGTAAAACACTTTAAAAGGCCATGTATGAGTTTGAAATTTGAATCTTTGGTTCAAATTGGTTCAAACCCTTCTGGTCTTAGTTGCATTGGCCCAACACACTCATATTGCCATGTTTCATGCAAGCATCATATTGTCGCACATTGTTTGGTGATGGTTGTGTATCGGTGTTCTTTGCGGCAGGTTCTGCCTCCGAGGAGTACCGTGATTACCCTAACGAAGAACCGTATCAGTGCATCGAACCATCAGGCAAGCAACCAACCATTTGATCATATCGATACAATCCCTTGTTCTCGCCCCTGCTCTCTTTTACTGCATTAAGACAACGCGTTTCAAACTGTTGTGTGCTACGGTAGTTAAACCCACTTCCTCTGCATGACCTGTCATTGCCACAGTAACTAGATGAAACCCACTAGCATGTGTAGGAGTCGTTTGAGCCATATGTATGTGTTGTTCCTACCTTGCTATGCCTGCTATGCTTAGAGTCGTGTCGGGTCTGGTTCATCTGGGTGATGGGATAGAGTGAAATGATCATGTCGGTAATGAGAGTGGTGTGGTGAACACGATTTGGTAAAGGTATCGATGAGAGGCCATGTAGGAGTACATGGTGGGTTGTTTCATTGAAACCGACCTTAAGCACTGAGATCTGTATGTGTGATTTAAGAATCAGCTACTACCATGCATTGGGCCCGAAACCAATGGACCCTCTCGGCTTCTTATTCACCCTAGTTCTCCGTCCAGGAGTTGCAAGTAGTTTCTGGTGTTTGTAGTCCACTGGAGGCCGTGGACAGTGCTGACCGTAGGGGTGGGCTGTGATGCGGTAGGTACGTGGCCGGGAATACCGGGCACCCGTTAGGTGTCACAGACCCCTGTACACATCGTTCGGGGCCGTATGGGAAACCTCGGCCGGACTCCCTGCGGATGGAACCTGGATAGGCGATAAACCTGGATTGGAGACTTAGGTGATTAGGTAGGTCGTGGCCGACACCCACGTTGGGCTTCCGCTTGAAGGTTGCCGAGTACATGTCGTGTAAACGACGGTAAGTGGTGAGAGCGTGTATGAAGAAGTACACCCCTGCAGGGTTATCATGATCTATTCGAATAGCCGCGTCCGCGGTAAAGGACTACTTGGTTGCCTATACAGTTCATAGACAAGTAAATGGAAACTGCTAAAAGCCTCAAGATAAGTGTGAGTGCCGAGGATGGGTCTTCCATAGGAAGACGGAGGTGGATCCTCGGTAGTGTATTGAAGTGGTGAGTAGTGGACTCGTGTGCGCAAAACCATTTCAAGTTGGAGTCTCGTAGGATAGCCTAGCCAAGAGTCAAAGCTGGCTTGCTGCAATAACTCCACCAACCCTTCTTGATAATGTGCATGTATGTAGGATCTGATGTAAGTCTTGCTGATTACCTTTGTACTCATGTTGCTATAATTTACATTTTTACAGAAGACGCTGCAACCCCTTCTGATGGGTTCTTCGTAGACGTTGACATCAATGAGTAGGCTAAGGCCCAGGTGGTGATCCTGAGCTTGTGAAGGACCACGTAGTATAGCTAGGCTTTCCAAGCCTCTTTTATTTTACTAGTTGTCTGTACTCAGACAAGTTACTTCCGATGCTGGTTTGTATGACTGTATGACTTGAATGCTGGGTCGTGTGACCCGTACCTATGTGTATGTTATGTATGGCTCTCTGAGCCTTAAATAAAGTACTTGTGTCATAGAGTCATGTTGTGATGCCTTGTTGTATTTGCACATATCGAGCATATTGTGTGTATGATTGAAATGCTTGGTATGTGTGGGATCTGACTATCTAGTTGTTTATCTTTAGTAGCCTCTCTTACCGGGAAATGTCTCCTAGTGTTACCACTGAGCCATGGTAGCTTGCTACTGCTCTGGAACACTTAGGCTGGCCGGCATGTGTCCTTCTTCGTTCCTGTGTCTGTCCCTTCGGGGAAAAGTCACGCATTGAGTACCGGAGTCCTGTTAGCCTGCTACAGCTCGGTTTACCGGAGTCCTGCTAGCCCAGTGCTACAGCCCGGACCCACTTGCTGATGACCGACACGTTCGAAGCTGGGTCATGGATGCCTATCCCTGTAAGTCTGTGCCACTTTGGGTTTACGACTAGTCATGTCAGCCCGGGCTCCTTATCATATGGATGCTAGCGACACTATCATATACGTGAGCCAAAAGGCGCAAACGGTCCCGGGCAAAGGTAAGGCGACACCCGTGGGGATACCGTGCGTGAGGCCGCAAAGTGATATGAGGTGTTACAGGCTAGATCGATGTGACATCGAGTCGGGGTCCTGACAGCGTTGGCATCAGAGCCGGACTGCCTGTAGGTTCTCCAAGCCAAACTGGTCGATGTTGAGTCCAGAAATTCTTTAGTTATATGTAGGGGAATTGTTTGTGGGTTGGAACGTAAGGCTCTTTTTACTCCTTTATCTTATGACATTCTGATCTGAGTCAGTCTATTCCTCCACCGGGGGTTAAGGAATTAGGATCTTTTCTCTCTATCAGGTTCACGTGTTACTAATCAGTAGTACCTTATAGGTTGCATGGATACAAGCCTAGTTCAGTTCTACTACCACATTATGTTGCTAGGATGGACTCAGAATTTGACATGATGTTGTTGAGTGTGTATGAAATCCTTTGTAAAATGTCTCAAAATCCTTTTTGAGCATTTACAACTGTTATGCTGCCGAAATTTTGCTAGAAATTCTAATGCCTTTGCATTATGGTTGTGCTTTCAGATGACCACTCGCGACCTCAATCAAGTGGTTCGCCTGACTCGATGCCTAGATGTACCCGGCCATACCGCCATGTTGGTCAGGGTAATGACTGAGGCTGGATACCGTTGGTATCCTGAGTACACGGTCGAAGAGCAATTTCGGGACTTTAATCAAAGCCAGTATCTCTGCACTGTCAGGATATTTCCATCTTATCCTGGATCCACCGAGCCCCTTCACTGCTCCTATGGACTCGGGGTTACTATTGAGATGGCCGTGCAGGACGCCGCCTACTCTATGATGACCATCATGCGAGTCAGGTCTGGCCTATTTTGGGACTCTGATTTCCGGTATATACCAGGATCACTTCCGGGAGCACAAGGGTATCTCCAGGCTATCTATGCTGACCCCACTCAGGAGGATTCATGGACTCGCACCACTGCTGAGATGCTCGAGGATAAGGACCGTGAAAATCGGGCCTTGAGGCTAGAGCTTTTCAATACCCATGCTGACCATTGGGCCACATTGACTCGGTTTGCACCGGCGGTGCAAGCTGGATATTCGGATATGCGCGATCTCTATCCTGTGAGATCTGCTCTGCCAGACGTGATGGGTTGGCGTGATGTAGGAGGCATCACCCCACCTCGCGGTCCCCGCAGGCCACCGTCTGTTGGTCCAAGACCTCATCCTAGCCCCTATGGTCCGCAAGCTCCGCGAGATCGTCTGTTCCCGGATGATCATGTTGAGCTTCCAGGCTATGGAGGTGACTTCTACGAGGACTACTACGGATCGGTCTGAGTTAGTGGTAGTATCACTAGTTCGTGCTAGCTGTGTCGTCTATCGTCCTGCGTGACTCGTGGGATATGACCTAGTTTGTACCGCTTTCCGGAGGTGTAGAAAAATAATGTATAGGAGCTTGGGATGCCTCCGATGAGATGTAATCCTCTTTTCACCGTAATAGTACCTTGTTTGGTCTTGTACTAAACCCTGTATGGTGTGTATGACGATGGAATAAAGAAGCAGTTTCTGTATCTACCATGTCATACGGATGATCATCTTGCATTCCGAGTTATTCCTTACATTCTGTATCCTATGTCGGAATCTTATCATTCTGACTAAATCATTGTCTTGTTTACCTAGGATGGTCAACACGCGCAATAACCCTGCTCCTCAAGAGCAGGCTGAAGGCAGTGAAGTCAGGAATGCAAATCTGCCTCATCCTCCTTCCCTAGCCGAGGTTATGCTGGAAGCCGAGAGAAACAAGCGGGAGACCAACCATTTGTTGGAGCGTATTGAACAGAACACAACACGCCATCAGAGAAATAACTTGGTGTCACTCAGTGATTTCATCAAGTTACATCCACCCACGTTCCACCACTCCGTCGAGCCTCTCGACGCTGATGACTGGCTTCGCAGTATTTCTCACAAACTGCGTTCCGCGCTAGTAGCTGAGGCTGACAAGGTCACCTTTGCTGCATATCATCTTGAAGGCCCCGCCAGTCTATGGTGGGAGAATTATGGAGCTATGCGCCCAGCGGGCCATGTCACTACTTGGGCTGAATTCAGCAAGGCTTTCCGTGAACATCACATTCCGGAGGGTCTCATGGACCGTAAGCGTGAGGAATTTTGCAGTTTCACTCAAGGCCGACTCTCTGTGGATGCTTACAGCAGGGAGTTCGGTAACCTTGCACGATATGCAACTGAGGAAGTTTCTACTGATGCCAAGAAGCAAGCAAGGTTCCGTAAGGGACTTAGTCCTGAGCTTCGCCGCGACCTCCGTCTGCATGAGTGCACATCCTTTCAGAAGCTTGTTAACAAGGCCATCAGTGCTGAGACTGGTTAGACCAATTATGACGCATCACGCAAGCATGGCCGTGACGTGGGTTCCTCATCCGCTGCTGGTCCTCAGAAGCGCCGCGTGTGGGTGCCCAACACTGCCCTGCCACCCAGGTTCACACCGAGGCCATCCATCCAGGCGCCTCGCCCCGTTCAACAGTCTGCACCAGCCAAGCCCTATGGTGGTCCAACCAACAATGCTCCTCCACGTACCAGTTCCGTGACTTGCTTTAAGTGTGGGGAATCTGGCCACTATATGCGCGAGTGTCCCCAGACCAACCCCAACCAATCTGCTAAAGCTGTTGGCCGTGGCAAGCCGACAGGGAAAGTGTTCTACGCCAAGCCGGCCACCGCTGCACGTGGCCATGTCAACTGTATCTCTGCCGATGAAGCTCAAGAGGATCCCAACGTCGTCCTCGGTATGTTCCTTGTTAATTGCCACCTGACATCTGTTCTTTCCGATACAGGAGCCTCTCATTCATTTATATCCGAAAATTATGCTTGTTTGCATAACACCGCATTCTGTGACATGCCATCCACTATGGAAATTTCTACTCCCAGTTCTAGATGGCAAACCTCCAGGGTAAGTCATGGAAATGAAATCCAAGTCGACAGACTTGTTTTCCTTGCATCTTTGATAGCTCTTAAATCTTCAGATATTAATATCATCTTGGGTATGGACTGGATGTCAGCCCATCATGCCAACATTGATTGCTTCTCTAGGACTGTTCAACTCACCCATCCTTCGGGGAAGATAGTCAATGTCTTGACCCGATTAGCCAAGCGACAGTTATATTCTCTTAACGCCAGCCCTTTGCCAGACCTTGAGGATGTCCCGGTAGTCCGTGACTTTCCGGATGTCTTCCCAGAGGAATTGCCAGGTGTTCCACCTGACAGGGATGTTGAGTTCGTAATAGACCTCATCCCAGGAACCGTCCCGATTGCTAGAAGACCCTATAAGATGGCACCACTAGAACTAGCCGAGCTTAAGAAACAACTCGATGAGTCCTTGAAAAAGGGTTTCATCCGACCCAGTTCATCTCCGTGGGCTTGCCCCGTCCTCTTCGTCAAGAAGAAGGATGGTACGGACCGGATGGTTGTAGATTATCGACCTGTCAATTTGGTCACAATCAAAAACAAATATCCGCTTCCCAGGATCAACGACCTGTATGATCAGCTCGCTGGATCCTCAGTCTTCTCCAAAATGGATTTGAGGTTGGGCTACCATCAAATCAAAATCAGGAACGGGGACATTCCTAAAACGGCCTTTGTTACTCGTTATGGCCAATACGAGTACACCGTCATGTCCTTCGGTTTAACCAACGCTCCAGCCACTTTTTCTCGGTTGATGAACTCAATCTTCATGGAGTATTTGGATAAATTCGTCGTAGTTTACCTCGATGACATACTCATCTACTCCAAGAATGAGGAAGAACATGTCGAACATCTAAGGCTAGTGTTGAAGAAACTTCGAGAGCATCGTCTTTATGCCAAATTCTCTAAATGTGAATTTTGGTTGTCAGAAGTGACCTATTTGGGTCATGTAATATCTGGTAAAGGTATTGCTGTTAATCCTGAGCGAGTTCAAGCCGTCCTTAATTGGACTCCACCTGAATCGGTCAAGCAAGTTCGGAGTTTCCCGGGCTTAGCGAGCTATTGCCGTCGCTTTGTCGAAAACTTCTCCAAAGTTGCAAAACCTCTAACCGAACTCCTCAAGAAAGATAAAAAGTTTGAGTGGACTCCACAATGTGAGCACAGTTTTCAGGAACTGAAAAGACGCCTGACTTCTGCTCCCGTACTGGTACCGCCAGACTTCTCCAAGGACTTCGTTATCTACTGCGACGCCTCGCGACAAGGACTAGGTTGCATTCTCATGCAAGATCGACACGTAATTGCTTACGCTTCACGACAATTGCACCCACATGAGGAGAACTATCCTACTCATGATCTAGAGCTCGCATCCATAGTCTATGCACTTAAAACCTGGCGACATTACCTCCTTGGTAATCGTTGCGAAATATTCACTGATCACCAAAGTCTGAAGTACATCTTCGCCCAACCGGATTTGAATCTCAGGCAAAGACGTTGGGTTGAGTTGATCACAGATTTCGACTTAGGAATAACTTACACCCCAGGGAAAGCCAACGTCATGGTTGATGCGCTAAGTCGTAAATCTTATTGTAACAACCTGATGTTACAACAAAGTCAACCACTTCTCCATGAGGAATTTCGGAAACTTAATCTCCACATTGTTCCTCAAGGATTCCTTTCCACCATGGTGGCGAAACCTACTCTTATGGATCAGATCATCAAAGCACAGAAGGTAGATCCGGGAATTTCCCGCATCAAGAGAAACATCAAGAAAGGAGTTGCGAATTGTTTCTCCATTGATGATCAAGGGGTCGTATACTTCGGGAATCGACTAGTGGTTCCCAAGGTGCGAAACCTGAGACGATTGATCCTTAAGGAAGCTCATGAATCTCCTCTCACCATTCATCCCGGTAGTACCAAGATGTATCAGGACCTACGCCAGAGGTTCTGGTGGACTAGGATGAAGAGAGAAATTGCTCAGTATATTGCTAATTGTGACGTCTGCCGTCGTGTAAAAGCAGAGCATCAACGGCCTGCTGGCACCCTTCAACCCCTAGCTATTCCTGAATGGAAATGGGATAAAATTGGTATGGACTTCATCACCGGTTTTCCCAGGACCAAGAGAGGGAATAATGCTATCTTCGTCGTTGTCGATCGTCTTTCCAAGGTAGCCCATTTCTTACCTGTTCGTGAGAGTATAACTGCTAGTCAGTTAGCAGACTTGTACATCTCCTGAATAGTGTCTCTCCATGGTGTTCCTTTGGAAATTAACTCGGATCGAGGAAGTCTTTTCACCTCTCGATTTTGGGAAAGTTTCCAAAATGCTATGGGAACCCGCCTTTCCTTTAGCACCGCTTTTCACCCTCAATCAAGTGGTCAAGTAGAACGCGTCAACCAGATTCTAGAAGACATGCTTCGAGCCTCTGTTATCTCATTCGGAATGGAGTGGGAGAAATGCCTTCCATTTGCCGAATTTGCTTACAACAACAGCTATCAATCTAGCTTGGGTAAAGCCCCTTTTGAAGTTCTCTATGGACGACGGTGTCGAACACCCCTTAACTGGTCAGAAACCGGGGAAAGACAATTCTTTGGCCCGGATATGATTCAGGAAGCAGAAGAGCAAGTTCACATCGTTCATGAAAAGTTGAAAACAGCCCAATCTCGTCAAAAGAGTCAATATGACCGAAAACATAAGGCTATGACTTTCGAGGTTGACGAGAAGGCTTACCTTCGGGTTACTCCTCTGAAGGGAACCCATCGTTTCGGAATCAAAGGCAAATTGGATCCCCGTTACATTGGACCTTTTTGTATTCTCGCTAAACGAGGAGAAGTTGCCTACCAGTTGGAACTACCTTCGCATCTCTCCAGAGTCCATGATGTCTTCCACGTTTCTCAACTCAGGCGTTGCTTCTCGGATCCTATCCGTGGAGTGGACCACGAAACGCTTGATCTCCAAGATAATCTCACGTATCGAGAGTACCCCATTCGTATCCTCGATCAGGCCGAGCGTACCACTCGACGTCATAATATCAAGTTTCTCAAAGTTCAATGGTCGCACCATTCTGAGGATGAAGCAACTTGGGAAAGGGAGGATCGTCTTCGACTCGAGTATCCCGCCTTCTTCCCGGAGGAACCCAAATCTCGGGACGAGATTCTTTTGAGTGGGGGTGAGTTGTCACACCCTAGCTAGTTCATGCATTAGAGTGTTGCATCATGTTTATTCTTTCATCAGAAACCTGAAATGGGGATGACAGAACCCCCAGCCCCCTCTGAAACCAACTAGGGTTTACTAAAAAAAACTTTTTCAATGAACCTGAAATGCCCTTCTAAAATGCCCATCATTTTTTGTCTTGGTTCAGAACCTCTGCCAGAAGTGATGCACATTTTCCTAGGCCATCTTAGGGTTTTTGAATTAGATCATAAATATTTGAATTTGGGCATTTAAAATTATATAAAATATTTAAATGCTCAAATATCTCCAAACTAAAATGTTTCATGTTGGAAATAATCCAACTATGGACCAGGAGTAGTTTGGTGATTTTAGGAGTTGCCTAAGTATTTTTAATAATTCAACAAAGTTGCAGAAGTATTAAAAAAACAGAAAACAGGAGAAATAACAAAACCTTACCTGGCGCCCAGCACCTGGCCCACCTGCCGGCCCAGCCCCGCGCCGCGCCAGCGAGCTGCTTGCCGGCCAGGCAGGCAGGCAGGTGCTCGACGGCGAGCACCGCATGGGTCCACGCACCTGCTCGCCGCCTCGCCGCTCCACTCGCCCGGCTAACATCGTGGATCACTCCCCCTCTCTCCCCCAAACCCCCCAGACACCCCCTCTCCTCTCCAGCTCCTCCCCCTCGCGCTCCCCAGCCATGGCCGACGCCACCGCCGCCGTGCCTACGTCGTAGCCGCGCTCCCCGCCGCCCGTGCGTCCTGTTGTCGTGTCCAGGAGCTCCGCCGCCGTCCACTTCATCGAGCTAGCCGAGCCCCGTGTGCTCGTGCGGCCCGAGTCCACCGCACCGACCTGGCCCGAGTCCGTCATCGCCGGAGATCCCCTTCAACGCCGTCGCCGCCTCAGCTCGTCCCCGACCCCGCCGGTGGCCTCTACGGGTGCGCTGTGAGCCTAGCTACCCCTCCTACCCTCCCTCTCTCGTTCCCGAGCCGTGTAGCCACCGCACGAAGACCACCCACACGCACCGCCGCGGATCTCGTCGCCGACGTGCTCCCGGCCATCCTCCGGCCACTCCACGGTGTCCAACGCACTCCCCACGCTGCGTTGGGTCCAACCGTGCACTCCCCGCACCTCACCGCACACCTTAGCCCCGAGTTCGCCTTCACCCGAACTCCGGTGGCCGCCAAAGTCGTCGCCGGCGCCAACTCCGGCCACCCCAACCCCAACGGACTCCACCAAGAGCTGCGGCTCGTCCTCAGCTCCACTCCGATGGCCTCCGCGACCCATTTGGTGGCCGGAACGGCCAAAACCACTTCCGCCGCCGCGTCGGGCTCGCCGGCGGCTAAACGCCGGTGCAGCGGACCTGGGTTTGACCACGGGTGGGCCCTGGTTGACTCTCCTGAGTCAATGACAGGTGGGGCCCAACCTTGTTAACTATTTAGGATTAGTTTAAATTAATTTTAGTTTAACTAATCACACTGACACGCGGGACCCACTGTCAGGTTTGACCCGGACCGTGTCCCGTTGACCTGCTGATGTCACACTGACGTCAGGCTGACGCAATAATTGATTTTCTGGATTTAATCTAATATAGGAAAATTCCAGAATATAGTTTAAACTTCAAAAATTCATAACTTTTAATCTGTAACTCCAAATCACACAAGTTATATATGAAAAATGATCAGAAAAATCCAATCTATCCATCTGTACTATTCTCATGCATGCTTAAACAAGTTAACTTGATGTTTAATGTAGAATAAGGTAAAACACTTTAAAAGGCCATGTATGAGTTTGAAATTTGAATCTTTGGTTCAAATTGGTTCAAACCCTTCTGGTCTTAGTTGCATTAGCCCAACACACTCATATTGCCATGTTTCATGCATGCATCATATTGTCGCACATTGTTTGGTGATGGTTGTGTATCGGTGTTCTTTGCGGCAGGTTCTGCCTCCGAGGAGTACCGTGATTACCCTAACGAAGAACCGTATCAGTGCATCGAACCATCAGGCAAGCAACCAACCATTTGATCATATCGATACAATCCCTTGTTCTCGCCCCTGCTCTCTTTTACTGCATTAAGACAACGCGTTTCAAACTGTGTGTGCTACGGTAGTTAAACCCACTTCCTCTGCATGACCTGTCATTGCCACAGTAACTAGATGAAACCCACTAGCATGTGTAGGAGTCGTTTGAGTCATATGTATGTGTTGTTCCTACCTTGCTATGCCTGCTATGCTTAGAGTCGTGTCGGGTCTGGTTCATCTGGGTGATGGGCTAGAGTGAAATGATCATGTCGGTAATGAGAGTGGTGTGGTGAACACAATTTGGTAAAGGTATCGATGAGAGGCCATGTAGGAGTACATGGTGGGTTGTTTCATTGAAACCGACCTTAAGCACTGAGATCTGTATGTGTGATTTAAGAATCAGCTACTACCATGCATTGGGCCCGAAACCAATGGACCCTCTCGGCTTCTTATTCACCCTAGTTCTCCGTCCAGGAGTTGCAAGTAGTTTCTGGTGTTTGTAGTCCACTGGAGGCCGTGGACAGTGCTGACCGTAGGGGTGGGCTGTGATGCGGTAGGTACGTGGCCGGGAATACCGGGCACCCGTTAGGTGTCACGGACCCCTGTACACATCGTTCGGGGCCGTATGGGAAACCTCGGCCGGACTCCCTGCGGATGGAACCTGGATAGGCGATAAACCTGGATTGGAGACTTAGGTGATTAGGTAGGTCGTGGCCGACACCCACGTTGGGCTTCCGCTTGAAGGTTGCCGAGTACATGTCGTGTAAACGACGGTAAGTGGTGAGAGCGTGTATGAAGAAGTACACACTTGCAGGGTTATCATGATCTATTCGAATAGCCGCGTCCGCGGTAAAGGACTACTTGGTTGCCTATACAGTTCATAGACAAGTAAATGGAAACTGCTAAAAGCCTCAAGATAAGTGTGAGTGCCGAGGATGGGTCTTCCGTAGGAAGACGGAGGTGGATCCTCGGTAGTGTATTGAAGTGGTGAGTAGTGGACTCGTGTGCGCAAAACCATTTCAAGTTGGAGTCTCGTAGGATAGCCTAGCCAAGAGTCACAGCTGGCTTGCTGCAATAACTCCACCAACCCTTCTTGATAATGTGCATGTATGTAGGATCTGATGTAAGTCTTGCTGAGTACCTTTGTACTCATGTTGCTATAATTTACATTTTTACAGAAGACGCTGCAACCCCTTCTGATGGGTTCTTCATAGACGTTGACATCAATGAGTAGGCTAAGGCCCAGGTGGTGATCCTGAGCTTGTGAAGGACCACGTAGTATAGCTAGGCTTTCCAAGCCTCTTTTATTTTACTAGTTGTCTGTACTCAGACGAGTTACTTCCGCTGCTGGTTTGTATGACTGTATGACTTGAATGCTGGGTCGTGTGACCCGTACCTATGTGTATGTTATGTATGGCTCTCTGAGCCTTAAATAAAGTACTTGTGTCATAGAGTCATGTTGTGATGCCTTGTTGTATTTGCACATATCGAGCATATTGTGTGTATGATTGAAATGCTTGGTATGTGTGGGATCTGACTATCTAGTTGTTTATCTTTAGTAGCCTCTCTTACCGGGAAATGTCTCCTAGTGTTACCACTGAGCCATGGTAGCTTGCTACTGCTCTGGAACACTTAGGCTGGCCGGCATGTGTCCTTCTTCGTTCCTGTGTCTGTCCCTTCGGGGAAAAGTCACGCATTGAGTACCGGAGTCCTGTTAGCCCGCTACAGCCCGGTTTACCGGAGTCCTGCTAGCCCAGTGCTACAGCCCGGACCCACTTGCTGATGACCGACATGTTCGAAGCTGGGTCATGGATGCCTGTCCCTGTAAGTCTGTGCCACTTTGGGTTTACGACTAGTCATGTCAGCTCGGGCTCCTTATCATATGGATGCTAGCAACACTATCATATACGTGAGCCAAAAGGCGCAAACGGTCCAGGGCAAAGGTAAGGCGACACCCGTGGGGATACCGTGCGTGAGGCCGCAAAGTGATATGAGCTGTTACAGGCTAGATCGATGTCACATCGAGTCGGGGTCCTGACATTATCCCTCGAAGAAAAGTACTACTATGCATGCCCCTAGGGGGATAGATTGGTAGGAAAAGACCATCGCTCGTCCCCGACCGCCACTCATAAGAAAGACAATCAATAATAAATCATGCTCCAACTTCATAGCATAACGAGAGACTATACGTGCATGCTTCGGGAATCACAAATATTAACACCAATATCCTTACTAACTACAAATGTTTACTAGTACCTCCCACATATTCCATCTCTATATCGCAAAACCACTACTGCAGGATGGTCCAAACATGACAGTCGAATCAGAGACCCTTCGACGAAACTATGTGTGATGCATCAATCACAAACAGTGACACAATAAAACCATCAAAAAAGATGCAAAATGTTTGTGATGGCAGCGACATCGAACACGGTTCATATGAGATTTGTGTGTGCGATGAGTGGAAAATGGTTAATCCAGAAGAACTGTTTGCAATGATGCAGAACAACAGAAACGGGCAGCCAGATAAAGGTGTGTACAATATATGGCATACAGTTCACTAGGATGAACTGTGTGTGATTAGGCAACACAATGGAAAAGGTTCAACTGAACAAGATGTGTGTGATATGCGGCAAACGGGTCCATAATCAGAAATGTGTGCGAAGAACAATAATAGCACAGATGATTGCTGATAATAAGACATGCGATTTGTTCTGTCTATAGAAGAATAACATGTATATATATAACTGAAATAAACATCCAATTACATAAGTGACTATACAGATCATTCGCACATACCTCAATAAACAATTGCATGCATTCTAAAGTAGGAGAAACGGTTGTCTAGTCATCTACTTCTTGGGATGCTCCCGCCACTGCTCTGTGGCTCGATCCCTCATCTAGGGTAGGAAGAAAAGACTTCCTGATGTCAACGATCCACCTGTACATCGTGTACCTTATGTACACGTCCTTGGCCGCGTACTTGATGTGTTGTTCATCCAGTCTCTCATGCCAAACACCGTGCCAGGCGTTATTTTCTTGCTCTCATCCTTTATCTTCATGTAGTAGGGGTCGATGATGGTTGATACGTCTCCAATGTATCTATAATTTATGAAGTATTCATGCCATGTTTACAACAATTTTATATGGTTTTGGTATGATTTGCATGGAACTAACCTGGACTGATGCTATTTTCAGTAGAACTACCGTGGTGTTGTTTTTCATGCAGAAATGAAAGTTCTCCAAATGAGCTGAAACTTTTTGATGATTTTTTTGGAACAAAAGAGACCCCAGAAGCTTCCTAGAAGGACCAAAAGGTGAAGGAGTAGGGCACAAGACACTGGGGCGTGCCTGGGCCCTTGCACGTGCCCCGGTGGGTTGTGCTCACCTCGAGGCCCATTGAGGGAGTCCTGGATTAGGGGGTCTCCGGACAGCCGGACTATATCCTTTGGCCGGACTGTTGGACTATGAAGATACAAGATTGAAGACTTCGTCCCGTGTCCATATGGGACTCTCCTTGGCATGGAAGGCAAGCTTGGCAATATGGATATGTAGATCTTCTTCCTTGTAACCGACTCTGTGTAACCCTAGCCCCCTCCGGTGTCTATATAAACTGGAGGGTTTAGTCCGTACGACAAGAACAATCATACCATAGGCTAGCTTCTAGGGTTTAGCCTCTACGATGTCGTGGTAGATCAACTCTTGTAATACTCATATCATCAAGATCAATCAAGCAGGGAGTAGGGTATTACCTCCATCGAGAGGGCCCGAACCTGGGTAAACATCATGTCCCCCGCCTCCTGTTACCATCCGCCTTAGACACACAGTTCGGGACCCCCTACCCGAGATCCGCTGGTTTTGACACCAACATTGGTGCTTTCATTGAGAGTTCCACTGTGCCATCACCCTAAGGCTTGATGGCTCCTTATATCATCGGTAATGATGCGGTCCAGGGTGAGGTTTTCCTCCCCGGACAGATCTTCGTATTCGGCGGCTTCGCACTACGGGCCAACTTGTTTGGCCATCTGGAGCAGATCGAGAGCTACGCCCCTGGCCATCAGGTCAGGTTCAGAAACTTAAACTACACTGCCGACATCCACGGAGACTTGATCTTCGATGGATTCGGGCCCATGTCAGGTGCGCCGCACAATCACGATGAGCATGACATAACTCTGCCGTTGGACAGTGTTCGGGAGATCACACCCGCAACTACTCCGGCCCTCAATCCGGAGCAAATCGCGCCATCTGAGGACGGGGGGATAGACCCCGCCATGGAGGCCGCACTCTCAGTGGCGATGGAGCCGGATACTGACTTCACCCCTTACGAGAGCCGTGTTGCCGAACCACTGGATTCGTCTCCGGCCACGGACTCCGAGCCGCCTGCGTCCGTGCTTATCGAATCCGATTGGGCGCCGATCATGGATTTCACCTCCGCGGATATCTTTCAACACTCACCTTTCGACGACGTGCTAAATTCATTAAGGTCTCTCTCCTTGTCAGGAGAACCTTGGCCGAACTATGTCCGGCTAGAATGGGATGCGGACGATGAAGAAATTCGCTCTGCACCCACCACCCACTTAGTAGCCACTGTCGACGATTTAACCGACATGCTCGACTTCGACTCCGAAGACATCGACGGTATGGACGATGATGCAGGAGACGAATAGGAACCATCGCCCACAGAGTGCTGGACTGCCACCTCATCATATGATATATACATGGTGGACACCCCCAAAGAAGGCAATGGCGACGAGACAGCGGGGGATGACCCCTCCAAGAAGCAACCCAAGCGCCGACGTCAGCGGTGCCGCTCTAAGTTCCACCATAGCAAAAGTAGTGATACCGGCACAAGAGACAATAACACTCCGGATAGTGCCAAAGAGGACAACAATCCCCTCCAGCACGATTTAGAGCGGGAGGATGAACAAGCTAGCCCTCCAGAGCGGGCAGCAGATAGAGAATTGGAGGATGACAATTACATGCCTCTCTCTGAAGACGAGGTGAGCCTCGGCAATGAAGAATTTATCGTGCCTGAGGATCCCGTCGAGCAGGAGCGCTTCAAGCGCCGACTTATAGCCACAGCAAATAGCTTGAAGAAAAAGCAACAACAGCTTCGAGCTGATCAAGATTTGCTAGCAGACAGATGGACCGAACTCCTTGCGGCCGAGGAATACGAACTCGAGCGCCCCTCCAAGAGTTACCCAAAGTGCAGGTCACTACCCCGACTCAAGGAGGAAGCATTGAATGCTACATCACCAGTGTACGATGCGGCTGACCGGCCACCTCGTGGCCGAGCCAGAGAGGCGTTTCAGCCTAAAGTTCAGCCTGCACCACGCTGCCACTCAAAAAAATACCAAGGCCCGAGGCAACACACGGGATCTGCGAGACGTATTGGAAAGCAGGTCAAAACATGCAAGGTCGATATACGGGTCACGGGGGCGCGCGCCAACGCGGGACGATGACCATCACGCCGGATACACTAAAAGTAAACCCGATCGGGCCGAATACAGCAGACAAGACTCATATGAACTGCGTCATGATATAGCCCGGCACAGAGGCGCCGCACACCCCCTATGCTTCACTGATGAAGTTATGGATCACGAATTCCCGGAGGGTTTTAAACCCGTAAATACCGAATCGTATGATCGTACAACAGATCATGCTGTATGGATTGAGGATTTCCTCCTCCACATCCACATGGCTCACGGTGATGATCTGCATGCCATCAAGTACCTCCCACAATAACTCAAAGGACCAGCTCGACATTGGCTGAATAGCTTGCCAGCAGACTCCGTCGGTAGTTGGGAGGATTTGGAGGACGCATTCCTTGACAACTTCCAGGGCACTTATGTGCGACCACCGGATGCTGATGACTTGAGCCATATAACTCAGCAGCTAGGGGAATCGGCCAGGCAATTCTGGACACGGTTCCTAACCAAGAAAAAACAAATTGTCGACTGTCTGGATGCAGAGGCCTTAGCAGCATTCAAGCATAACATCCGTGATGAGTGGCTCGCCCGGAACCTCGGCCAGGAGAAGCTGAAGTCTATGGCAGCCCTCACGACACTCATGACCTGCTTTTGTGCAGGCGAGGATAGCTGGCTGGCTCGCAGCAACAACACATCAAGGAATCCGGGCACTTCAGATACCAAAGATGCCAACGGCAGACCATGCCGTAACAAACACAAGCACCGCAACAACGGCGATAACACCGATGATACGACAGTTAATGCCGGATTCATAGGCTCTAGATCCGGTCAGCGGAAAAAGCCATTCAAAAGAAGTACTCCGGGCCCGTCCAGTTTGGATCGCATACTTGATCGCTCGTGTCAAATCCATGACACCCCCGATAAGCTAGCCAATCACACCAACAGAGAATGCTGGGTGCTCAAGCAGGCCGGCAAGTTGAATGCCGAAAACAAGGACAAGGGGCTGCATAGTTATGACAAGGAGGAGCCCCGGCCGCCGAACACGGGAGGATAGAAGAGGTTCCCCCCACAAGTGAAGACAGTGAACATGATATACGCAACCCACATTCCCAAGAGGGAACGGAAGCGTGCACTAAGGGATGTCTATGCGATGGAGCCTGTCGCCCCAAAGTTCAACCCATGGTCCTCTTGTCCGATCACCTTCGATCACAGGGACCACCCCACTAGTATCCGTCATGGTGGATCCGCCGCATTGGTCCTAGACCCCATCATCGACGGATTTCACCTCACTCGAGTCCTTATGGACGGCAGCAGCAGCCTGAACCTGCTCTATCAGGACACAGTGCGCAAAATGGGTATAGATCCCTCGAGGATCAAACCCACCAAAACCACCTTTAAGGGCGTCATCCCAGGTGTAGAGGCCCATTGCACGGGCTCAATCACACTGGAAGTGGTCTTCGGATCTCCGGACAACTTCTGAAGTGAGGAGTTAATCTTTGATATCGTCCCGTTTCACAGTGGCTATCACGCACTGCTCGGGCGAACCGCTTTTGCAAAATTCAATGCGGTACCGCATTACGCATACCTCAAGCTCAAGATGCCAGGACCTAGGGGGGTCATAACAGTCAATGGAAACACAAAATGCTCTCTCCGCACGGAAGAGCACACTGCGGCCCTTGCAGCAGAAGCACAAAGCAGCCTTTTAAGGCAAACCGCCAATTCGGCGATACAGCCCCCGGACACCGTCAAGCGAGTCCGGAGTAACCTACAACAGGATCGCCTGGCATGTTCAGAGCTTGCCTAGCAATTCGGCCCCCGTCCCAGTCCCAGTCAAGCGACGAAATCCGTGCCGCGCGTACATAATTATGCACTGAAAATACCATGGGCATAGGCGGGGGCACGATCAGGGTACGTCCCGCAATGCGGCTTAACCGCCCTAGGGGCTGCATACCTTTATCATTTTTCTCTTTCAGGACCTTATTCTCTGGAAGCCCTTTCCGGCTGTATGATTGCCGGACACATTACAGGAAGGAACAACCAAGGAGACAAGAAGCTAAGACGTACAAGGGAACCCCTAGGTGGTCTCTAATAATAATCGATATACCCGCTTTTTACTACCCATACGCAGCTTGCCCTTGGATAGGACATGTCAAATAGTCCTATTTTTTCCTTATTGCACTACTTGTATCAGTACGCTTCAACGTATTATTTAAATAACAATGCATAGCATTAGTCTATTATTGCATTATCCATCCCTTTTTTCTTATATGTTCATTTACAACAATTTACACCCGTACATTCTGGTACGGTCAGTATGCCAGGGGCTTTCGTTTACCCCATAATACGGCATGAGAAGTCTGAACACTTTCGATAGTGCGGCACCCCGAACTTATAGCATTATATGCATCAACTCCGAATCATGTCTTGGGTCAATAGTTGGGTTTGCCCGGCTCCCATGTTTTGGTACCTTACGTTCCGCTATATGGCTAAGGTAGCACTAGGAGAACTACTACGATTGTGTCCAGGTTCTTCCGGACGATCACCTTAGTAGAGAAAGCCGAAAACTGACTGTCATGATAAGGCAAGAGCTGGTCGCTGTTCGAGAGGTCTCAAGTCCTTAAAGACTTTTCCGCTTCAGACGAGGAGTCGGCCTTGCCCGACTTAGGCGTATATAGCGCCCCAAATTCGGCCTTCCAAATACTAGGGGCTTCGCCAAAATTTAAAATTGTAGACTTCTATGGCTAAGTGAGAGTGATAAAGCTTTATAGTCCGATTGCCTGGTTCGTTGTGCTGAACACCTCCCTCGAAGGACCCAAAATTGGGATAAAGAGTGCTCAGGTTTATCCCGAACACCCCAGTACTAGTTACATGGGGGCAGAAGCCGACGACTAGCCAACTCTCAGATTTTATAAACGGCCGCACAAAAGGTAATATTTTAAATTCAAAAAGCGTTGCATAGCGAAAATGAACTCGTTTCACATTACAGGATCACATGAGCATGTTCATTCAAAAATTACATCTCTAGCACATTCCTCCGCCACAAGGCGGGAACCCTTCAGGACACTGTCATAATACATTTTGGGGTAGCGATGCTCCTTGCCCTCCGGCGACCCCTCCTTCACCAGCTTTATGGTGTCCAGCTTTGCCCAGTGCACCTTCGCCCAGGAAAAAGCCCTGTGCGCACCCTCGATGCAGACAGACCGCTTTATGACTTCAAGCCGTGGGCAGGCATCCATAAGATGCCTCACCAGACCGAAGTAGCTGCTAGGCAGGGGATCGCCAGGCCACATCTAGACTATAAGACCCTTCATGGCCTGTTCGGCCGCCTTGTGAAGCTCGACCAGTTGCTTCAGCTGGTCACTCAAGGGCATTGGGTGTTCGCTCCCAGTATACTGAGACCAGAACAACTTTTTCGTCGAGCACCCCTCCTCAGCTCGGTAAAACTCCGCGGCATCCAGTACACTGCGGGGAAGATATGCGAACGCTCCTGGAGAGCTCCGAACTCGGGTAAGTAAAAGGAAAGCTTCCTTCACATGCTTGCTTTGCATAATAAATGCCTTACCCGCTGCTATCTTCTTCACTGCATCAATCTCCTAGAGGGCCTTGTGGGCTTCAGCCTTGGTGCTCTGTGCGCTTTCGAGCGCCTTCGCAAGCTCGGACTCTCGCGTCTTAGAGTCAAGCTCCAAGGACTCGTGTTTTTTGGCGAGAGCCTCGAGCTCTTGCTGCACCTCGCCTACCCGGGCTTCTTCCTTTTCCTGCTCAATGCGCTCCTTGGCCGCTTTGTCTTCGGCCTCAGACAACGCCCTCTTCAGGGCCGCCACCTCGGTCGTGGCCCCTGGCAAATTCATGATGATCCTATTACTTTACAACCGAATTTCTTTTTAATATATAGACAAGGTATTGCTTACCTTTGGTCTCCTCAAGCTGCCTCTTGGTAAGGCCGAGCTCTTCCTCGGACCGCTCAAGGTCCTGCTTTAGTGCAGCGACCTCCGCAGTACGTGTGGCAGCGGCCAGCAGTGAAGCCTGCATATGCACATAGACATATTATGATTAGACTCCTAAGTCATTATTTGATCCTCTATTCGGCCTTTCTTCGTGAGCGCCAAACAGAGCACCAGGGGCTACTGTCTATGCGGTAATATTTTCCTAGATTTTGATTGCTTACCTGAAAGCCTGTTAGGAGGCTGGCACAAGCTTTGGTTAGTCCGTTTTTGGTGGACTTAACTTTCTCGATCACCGCACTCATGATAGTGAGGTGCTCTTCGTCAATGGAAAGCACCGTGAAGCGCTTCCAGCAAGTTGTCCAGTGCCTCTGGATGGACAGAGGCCACCGGCACGGGCGGCTTGCCCCTCTCAACGGGGGGTCGCCTGCCAGAGTCCGGAACCCCCGAAGGTTCCAGCGCAGTGTTCGGCTGGGGGCCGAACTTGGAGCCCGTGGGAGTCTTGCTCCCTTTGCGCCCAGGTCTGAAAGGTTGCCTCGAGGCGCCCCCAGGACTACCTCCCCTCGGCTCGGTGCCTTTTGAGACAACACCTCGACGTTGTCCGTAGGGCAAGCGGTGGAAGCGGTCGGAAGTGAATCACTATTCATATCCGACGAGTCCAAAGAACCGTCCGATGAAGATACGTCGAGACGGGCTCAGGACGGACTGCATAATCATATTCAGCGTAAGGAGAGGGAGTGCAATAAAACATACCATGAATTACTATGGTATCCGGATACTTACGACTTCGCCAGGGGCTTGTCCCAGGGTAACCACTCGTCGTCGCTGTAGGCGGCCGTCGTGGAGCAGTCCGGAAGGAGGGTCCTTCCCTTCTTGGACCCTTCGGCCTCCCCGATTGGGGCGGCCTTCCTTTTCTTGTCTCCCCCGGCTAGGGGGGGGGACTTTCCTCTTCCTCCTCCTCGTTTTTGTGGGAGGAGTGTGCTTCGGAGTTATCGGGCGATGAGTCTGATATAACCTTACGCTGGAGACCCTTTCGGGTCCCCGTGGCCTTCTTCTTGGCCTTCTTCACCGGCACCTCGTCAGGTACCAGAACCAGCATCTCCGTTAGGAGAGCATCTGCAGGATCTTCAGGCAGGGGGGCTGGGCAATCAATCTGCTCCGCTGTCTCTACCTAGTCCTGTTAATGGCATGGACGCTTAGGTCCCGCACATGATTAAACTGGGGCAAATAAATATCCCGTGAGATATAAAAACTTACCAGATTGGCACGGCGCTTTGCGCTGAGTCCGTGGTCCTCGATAAGGGGAGGAGGTTCCTCGGTGCCCTTGAACAACACCTTCCAGACATCCTTGTGCATCGTGTTGAAGAGCTCTCGCAGCGTCTGGTGCTTGGCCGAGTCAAACTTCCCCAAATTGAATACCCGTTGTTGGCATGGGAGGATCCGGCAGAAGAGCATGACCTGGACCACATTGACGAGCTTGATTTTCTTGCACATCATGTTCTTGATGCAGGTCCGGAGTCCGGTCAGCTCTACCGGGGAACCCCAGGATAGGCCCTTCTCTTTCCAGGAAGTGAGTCGCGTGGGGATTCCGGATCGAAATTCGGGGGCCGCCACCCAGTTGGTGTCGCACGGCTCGGTGATGTAGAACCACCCCGATTTCCACCCCTTTATGGTCTCCACATAGGAGCCTTCGAGCCAGGTGACGTGAGGCATTTTTCCCACCATGGCGCCTCCGCACTCTGCTTGCTGGCCGACCACCACCTTCGGTTTAACATTGAAGGTCTTCAGCCATAGGCCGAAGTGGGGCCTGATGCGGAGGAAGGCCTCACACACGACGATGAACACCGAGATGTTGAGGATGAAATTGGGGGCTAGATCATGAAAATCCAGCCCGTAGTAGAACATGAGCCTGCGGACAAACGGGTGAAGGGGAAATCCCAGTCCACGGACAAAGTGGGTAAGGAAAACTACCCTCTCATGGGGTTCGGGCGTAGGGATGATTTTCCCCGCATCTGGCAGCCGGTGCGCGATGTCCGCGGCCAGATATCCGGATTCCCGTAGCTTTGTGATGTTCTCCTCTGTGACGGAGGAGACCATCCACTTGCCTCCCGCTCCGGACATGCTTGGAGTGGTTTAAGGAGAAAGACGCGAACTTGGGTGCTGGAGCTTGAGTGTACGAGAATGGATAAGCAAGAAGAAGGCGTGGGTAAAAAGGGTGAATCTTTGTCCCTTTATAAGGGCGGAAGAGGCGATGCGCCTCCCCACTTACCTGGTAAAATTGCTTATTCCCCGAACACCGTAATTGATGGAGCGGTTGGGTTACCCATACCCGTATTGATGAGAATCCCATGATAAGGGGACACGATCTCTGCTTCGACAAGACGTGTCAAGAAAGCTGCCTCGTGATATGTGCAGTGCTGGTTGAGAAAAACGGTTCGAATAATGACCGGGCCATGGCATGATGTCATGTTGCTAAACATGTCAGCATATTAGATTTGTGGAAATATTATTCTCTCTACAGTGGTATGTGGAACTTGTTTTGCAGAGCCGGACACTATCCTTGTGTTCAAAATCTTCTATGGAGTATTCGGAGGAAGAACCCGCCTTGCAATGTCGAAGACAAATCTGCGCGCCGAACTCATCGTCATTGAAGCCTGGTTCAGGGGCTACTGCGGGAGTCCTGGATTAGGGGGTCTCCGGATAGTCGGACTATATCCTTTGGCCGGACTGTTGGACCATGAAGATACAAGATTGAAGACTCCGTCCCATGTCCGGATGGGACTCTCCTTGGCGTGGAAGGCAAGCTTGGCAATACGGATATGTAGATCTTCTTCCTTGTAACTGACTTTGTGTAACCCTAGCCTCCTCCAGTGTCTATATAAACCGGAGGGTTTAGTCCATAGGACAAGAACAATCATACCATAGGCTAGCTTCTAGGGTTTAGCCTCTACGATCTCGTGGTAGATCAACTCTTGTAATACTCATATCATCAAGATCAATCAAGCAGGAAGTAGGGTATTACCTCCATTGAGAGGGCCCGAACCTGGGTAAACATCGTGTCCCCTGCCTCCCGTTACCATCCGCCTTAGACGCACAGTTCGGGACCCCCTACCCGAGATCCGCCGGTTTTGACACTAACACCCATCTTCATGTGAAACCGATGCCAAAAAATCCTATAAATAGAGAAAGCATTAGAAATAACCCTAGATCAGAAAGTTCCGCCACCGCAGGCCTATGTATCCACCGAAAACCAATCTAGACCCCGTTCTGGCACCCTGCTGGAGGGGGGAATCATCTCCGGTGGCCATCTTCATCATCCCGACGCCCCCACGATGAGGAGGGAGTAGTCCACCCTCAGGGTGAGGGTTTGTACCAGTAGCTATGTGTTTAATATCTCTCTCTCTATTCCTCTCTCTCTCTCGTGTTCTTAAGATGTCACGATCTTGATGTATTGCGGGCCTTGTTAATATAGTCAGATCATATGGTGTTTTGCCCTCTCTATCTTGTGATGAATTGAGTTTTCCCTTTGAGATTTCATTTTATCGGATTGAATACTTTTATGGATTTGAGAGCACTTGATATATGTCTTGCAAATGAATACTTGTGGTGACAATGGGGTATTATTTTGATTCACTTGATATATGTTTTGGCACTCAACTTGTGGATTCCCGAGGTGACATTGGGGTAATCTACGCATTGGGGTTGATGCACATTCTTGTGTTTGTTTCTCCGATAGAAATCTTGGGGCGCTCTTTGAGGTTCCTTGTGTTGGATTGAGTATTTTGAATCTGAAATTATTTGGTGTTATTTTAGTATAAACTATTGGATAGACCGATCGGAAAGAATAGCTTCGAGGTGGTTTCATACCCTACAAAAGATTTCTTCTTATGTTCTCCGCTAGATAAGAACTTTGGAGTGATTCTTCATCGCACTTTGAGGGGTGGTTATATCATCCAATTATATTAGCACTATTGAGAGATTGCACTAGCGAAAGTACGGACCTTAGGCCTCATTTTCAAACATTGCAATACCGTTCCTTCTCCGTTTTATCAATTGCTACCTTGCTGTTTTTTATTGTTCCTATTATAAAAATCAATATCTACTATCCATATTACACTTGTATCACCATCTCTTCACTGAACAAGTGCACCTATACAAATTACCATTGTATTTGGTGTGTTGGGGACACAAGAGACTTTTTATTATTTGGTTGCAGGGATGTTTGAGAGAGACCATCTTCATCCTATGCCTCCCATGGATTGATAAACCTTAGGTCATCCACTTGAGGGAAAATTTCTACTGTCCTACAAAACTCTGCGCTTGGAGGCCCAACATGTGTCTACAATAATAAAGTTGCGTAGTAGACATCAAGCTCTTTTCTGGTGCCGTTGCTGGGAAGGTGAGTGCTTGAAGGTATATCTTTAGATCTTGCAATTGAATCTTTTAGTTTAATGTTTTATCCCTAGTTTGGTTTATAAAAATGGAATTAAGGTTGCATCATATTACTGATCATCTTTATAGTATCTTTCTTGAAAATGATGGATCGGAAAATTGTGCTCAATTGTTAGACGAAGAAGTCAATAAAATGTTTGGCACAAAATATTTGAATGATGAGCATGATTGCAATGTTGTTAGTATGAATTCTTTGAATATCCAAAATGCTAATGATTATTGCAATAGTCATGAGAAAAATGTTTCTTATAAGCATGTAAATTTTTACGGAGTGAATTGGGAGTGCGTTTGCACACCAAAAAGGGAAGATAGATTTTGCCAGAAGCATAAATATTTAGAAACGAAAAAGTTGCAAGATAGGTTAGATGATTGTGCTGAAAGATTTTTTTTTTGCCATCCTTGTGAACTTTGCAATGAAGGTGATCATTTAAATCTCCAATGCAAATTCTTTCATGATCAAATCATGTCCAGAAATTGTGATAACTTGATTACCCTTGAGAATCATAAAGAGCTTAGTCTTCTTTTGGGGTATGAAGAAATGAAACATATAACTAAGGGTATTCCAAAATTTCGCGTCCACCCTGCGGCGCTTGTCCACCTCGCTCTCGCGCTAGACCGCCACAAGGACCGCCTGGTAGGCGTCCTCTGCTGCCTGGTCCTCCTCGTGGACAACGAGCAGGGGCAGCGGCAGGCTGCGGTCGACCTCGCGCACGCCGTGACACCTCGCCTCCTCGTGCTCAAAAGTGAACCACCTGTTCCAGTTCGGCGAGTCGGATGCGTAGGTGGCATCGCGGCGCTGCTCCGGCGTCAGCAGTGCCTGCCAGCGCCGCACCTCCTCCGCGTGCGCCCTAGCCGACCGCGGCGCCGCTGGCACTGGGATCCTCTCTGGATCCAGATGCTAGTCGTGCAGCAGGGTGACGTAGGTGTACGGCAGAGGCATGCGATGCTGCCAGTGCCACTCCGCCTGGTGCACTGGCATGTTCACCTGCTGCCTCTATTGGCGAGCCGGCAGCGGCGGAGGCGGGAGGAACTCTGAGGGGAAAGGGATGGCGGGGGCCTTGCCCTTGGCCTTGCTGCTGCCGGTGCCGGAGAAGAGCCCCATCTCACTGTGGTGGTGGTGGCTTGGGTTTTCCGGCGACGGGGGAGCCGAGCTTGCTAGATGTGGACGGCGGGTTTGGATGACGACGGCCCCGCCGCACGGTCGGCTTAAAAAAGGACGATCACCGTCACTGATGCGTGGGCCCGTGGTCATAAATTAAGCTGACGTCATGGGCATCGGGTAGTTGGACAGTCGCCAGGTGGGCATGCGGCGGACGCCGAGAAGGCGCGGGTGGTGTTCGTTCCGCGTTCGTGCCGATGCATTTGGGGCGCAAATTTGGGCCGCAAATGCGTCGGCGCAAAGTTGCTCTTACCGCCGTCGTGGCCGCGGAAGATGCCGCCTCACAGGCGAGGAATCAGGAGATCTATTTGGAGAACCACCGCTTCTAGAGGGGTCGTCTGGAGCGGCAGAGGGCGTTTGAGGTGAGCATCGCTGAAGGTGCATCAACGGCAGACACCGTATTGCAGTTGTCCAGCTCATCGGTAGGCTCCTCCTCCTGGGCCTGTTACAGAGCGCACTCGGCAGAGAAGAGGCTGCCGGAAGTAGTACATAGATCCTCCGTAGTAGTAGTATTTAGGGGCTATTTTGTTTAGTTCATCTGACTATAGATGTGGTGGAACAGTACAACGTACTTAAAATTAACTAGTATATATATTGTTGAACTAGCTATTTCAGTACGTGGTTGGCAACAATTGGGAAAAAGTTTGGTCGGTTCCGCTGTCGAGTTGAATTGTTTGTATAAAGAAGGACCGCTTAATCTATGAATGAAATCTATGATTAATTACTGAATTTTAGTTGCAAAAATTAGATAGTGCTAGTGATTTTTAGCTGCATATTTTGACAAATCGCAGTGTTACGAGGTTGACAAAAGGCAATGTTACTAGAACAACAAATGTGAATCTTTCCAGTTTGACAAATGGCAACATACCTAATACGTCTCCATCGTATCTACTTTTCCAAACACTTTTGACCTTGTTTTGTTCTCTAACTTGCATGATTTGAATGGAACTAACCTGGACTAACACTGTTTTCAATAGAATTGCCATGGTGTTATTTTTGTGCAGAAATAAAAGTTCTCGGAATGATATGAAAATCAATTGAGACACGTTTTGGAATTAATAAAAAATACCGGCGAAAGAAACAACACCAGGGGCCCACACCCTGTCCACGAGGGTGCAGGGAGAGCCCCCCTGGGGCGTGCTCCCCTGCCTCATGCCCCCCTGAGGCTCCACCGACGTCAACTCCAACTCTATATATTCATGTTCGACGAGAAAAAAATCAGAGAGAAGGATTCATCGTGTTTTACGATACAGAGCCGCCACCAAGCCCTAATCTCTCTCGGGAGGGCTGATCTGGAGTCCGTTCAGGGCTCCAGAGAGGGGAATCCATCGCCATCGTTATCATCAACCTTCCTCCATCACCAATTTCATGATTCTCACCGCCGTGCGTGAGTAATTCCATCGTAGGCTTGCTGGACGATGATGGGTTGGACGAGATTTATCATGTAATTGAGTTAGTTTTGTTAGGGTTTGATCCCTAGTATCCATTATGTTCTAAGATTGATGTTGCTATGACTTTGCTATGCTTAATGCTTGCACTAGGGCCCGAGTGCCATGACTTCAGATTTGAACCTATTATGTTTTCATGAATATATGTGAGTTCTTGATCCTATTTTGCAAGTCGTCACCTACTATGTGTTATGATCCGGTAACCCCGAAGTGACAATAATCGGGACCACTCCCGGTGATGACCGTAGTTTGAGGAGTTCATGTATTCACTGAGTGTTAATGCTTTGGTCCAGTACTCTATTAAAAGGAGGCCTTAATATCCCTTAGTTTCCAATAGGACCCCGCTGCCACGGGAGGGTAGGACAAAAGATGCCAGGCAAGTTCTTTTCCATAAGCACGTATGCCTATATTCGGAATACATGCCTACATTACATTGATGAACTGGAGCTAGTTCTGTGTCACCCTATGTTATAACTCTTGCATGAGGAATCGCATCCGACGTAATTATCCATCACTGATCCAGTGCCTACGAGCTTTTCACATATTGATCTTTGCTTAGTTACTTTTCCGTTGCCGCTGTTACGATTACTAAAAAAACTACTACTGTAACTTTTGCCACTGTTACCATTACTTCCATATTACTTTGCTACTAAATACCTTGCTGCAGATATTAAGTCTTTCAAGTGCGGTCCAATTGACAACTCAACTGTTAATACTTGAGAATATTGTTTGGCTCCCCTTGTGTCGAATAAATAAATTTGGGTTGAATACTCTACCCTCGAAAACTGTTGCGATCCCCTATACTTGTGGGTTATCAAGACTATTTTCCGGCGCCGTTGCCGGGGAGCATAGCTCTATTCTTTGAGTCACTTGGGATTTATATATGTTGATCACTATGAGGAACTTGAAAGATGAAAGAACCAAGATTTTTCCCTCAACTACGAGGGGAGGTAAGGAACTTCCATTTAGCTTTGCACTTGATTCTCAGAGAACTAATGTTGATACACCTAGTCCTTCTAAGAAGAAGAAAAAGAAAAATGATAGGACTTTGCATGCTTCTAGTGAACCTGTTGTTGACACACCTGAGAATCCCAATGATATTTCTATTTCTGATGCTGAAACACAATCTGGTAATGAACATGAACCTAGTGATAATATTAATGATGATGTTCATGTTGATGCTCAACCTAGCAATAACAATGATGTAGAGATTGAACCTGCTATTGATCTTGATAACCCACAATCAAAGAATCAACGTTATGATAAGAGAGACTTCGTTGCTAGGAAGAGAACCATGGGTTCAGAAACCCATGCCTTTTCCTCCTAAACCATCCAAGGAAAAGGATGATGAGGATTTTCAAGGCTTTGCTGAAATGATTAGACCTATCTTTTTGCATATGCGTTTGAATGATATGCTTAAAATGAATCCTTATGCTAAGTATATGAAAGATATTGTTACAAATAAAAGAAAGATACCAGAAGCTAAAATCTCCACCATGCTTGCCAATTATACTTTTAAAGGTGGAATACCTAAGAAACTAGGAGATCCCGGAGTACCAACTATACCATGCTCCATTAAAAGAAACTATGTTAAAACTGCTTTATGTGATCTTGGAGCCGGTGTTAGTGTTATGCCTCTTTCTTTATATCATAGACTTGATTTGAATAAGTTGACACCTACTGAATTATCTTTGCAAATGGCCAAGAAATCAACTGCTATACCTGTCGGTATCATTTGAGGATGTGCCTGTTGTAGTTGCAAATGTTACTATTTTAACGGACTTTGTTATTCTTGATATTCCTGAGGATGATAGTATGTCGATTATCCTTGGAAGACCCTTTTTGAATACTACAGGGGCTGTTATTGATTGCAACAAAGGCAATGTCACTTTTGATGTTAACGGTAATGAGCATATGGTACACATTCCGAGGAAATAGCCTCAAGTCAACAGTATCAATTCTATTGGAAAATTTTCAACAATTACTATTGGAGGTTTTGAATTTCCTCTCCCTACTGTCAAGAAGAAATATGATATTCTTATTGTTAGGGACATGCATATCCCCGTTGAGGTAACCTAGTGTTATTCGAAAATTCTCCGGTTTCATGTTATTCGGAAAGAGTTTGTTAACAAGACTTGATCAACCTTGTTAGTGGATTCCTTTTGATAAGCATGAGATGGATGAAGTTAGAAAGCACAACTCTCTGTACCCTCCTTTTACTTTCTGTTATTTAGATTAAATAAAGCAAAAATAGTATTTTCTGTCTGTTTTCGGAATTATCCTTGCAATAAAAATACCCCAAAAAATAAAAGTTCTCCAAACGTCCTGAAAATGATATATGATTTTTTGTAGAATATTTTAGAATTACTGGCACTGAGAACACACCAGGGGGCCACACCACTTGGCCACGAGGGTCCAGGGTGCGCCCACCCCCCTGGGGCCCGCCCCCTACCTCGTGGACCCCACGTGGACCCCCTCCACTTATTCCAGCACCCACACACTTCGTCTTCCTCTAGAAAAATCCTCCCATAGCTCAAACCCATGTTCTCGCTCGTCTTGTTGCCATTTTCGATCTCCTTGCTCAAAGCTCCTTTCACAAAACTGCTTTGGGGGATTGTTCTTCGGTATGTGACTCCTCCAATGGTCCAATTAGTTTTTGTTCTAGTGCTTTATTTATTGCAAATTTTTGCTGCTAAGGTGACCCTGTTCTTAAGCTTACATGTCAAATTTATATGGTCCCAAGTAGTTCTAATGCATGATATGGCCTCTAGGCACTTGTAGGAGTAGTTGCTATCAATCTTGTTGAGTTTGGTCACTTTTATTTTGAGTCACTAAAAATTTCAGAAATTTTTCAGAGGAAGAAAATGTTTAAGAAAATGTACGAAGGTGGTTCCTCAAGGAAGCAAGGACCAAGGCTCGCGATACGTGAACCGGACGATGAACCACCAAGGGAAGCTCAAGTGCGGCCTTGTGAATGGCCGTCAGAGGAGTTTATGGTCCAAGCAGGCATCAAGTATGAATTTGACGCGTATGTGCATAAAGCTGGTCTTGAGGGCTTTGTGTCAGATAAGTTCCCACAATACTACTATTTAACTGATTCCTTTGTGAGAAGGTTTAAATTTACATCCTCGCACAATTCCCACACTATTTTATTTGATCTTTATGATAAATCATATACCATGGACCTAGAAGATTTTAACACTACTTGTAAACTCCCGCACTGGGGCAATGTTAGTGAACCTCGCAAAATCTGAATATAAAGACTTTCTTGCTAGTATCACTATGGGGGAATCTAGGGAAATCACACAAGCTATCATAGGGAGCATTCATTTCCTTTCGATACATTATTTTGCTCTCTTCATTGGTAGATGCATTAACGGTAAAGATGAGGCTTTTCACATGTGCGTTCCAGATCTTAGCGTCTTCAAGAGCGCGGTATTAAGTGATAAACAATATAACTTGGGGGCCATTGTTGCACGAAGGTTGCATCTTAACGGTATACGTGGAGATTTGTTTGGTGGAATTTATGCAACTCGTGTAGCTAATTATCTTAATATACCCGTACATGGAAATGATATGGAGTTGCCTCCTGCTTATGTAGATTATGATGCTATGGTTCGCCATCAGTTTCTTGAGAGGAACGAACAATTCCTCCAGTACCGACTAATCTTTGACAGACGGCGCACTGTCCATTTTCCCCTCCCTACTCCTACTTTCTTTGACTTTCAGGCAAAAAGGAGACATGTTATAACCAGGGAAGAAGCAAACGAATATGAGTGGAGGACGGAGGCAGCTTGCCTCCAAGCTGCAGCTCGTCAGGCAGTAGCTGCTGCATCTCAGTACGACCCGAGCTACAACTTTGGATATCCACCAGGCCAGTAGTGGACATAGACCAACTTAGGCCAAAAGCCTAAGCTTGGGGGAGTACGTATTTCTCACCGATATTACATTCATGTTCACACACTCATTCCAGTTGTCGGTGCTCATACTTTTTGATTGCACTATCCATGCTAGTTTATTTTCTGTTCTAAGCCTTCTTCTAGTGTGTTTGAAAAACCTTAAGAAAAACCAAAAAAAATAGTTGTAGCTTTTAGCTATTTTACATTCCATGCTTGTAGTAGTAGTAATTAAAAGAAAACCCAAAAAGATTTCTCGTTCTTCTTTTGCTTGTTGGGAGCTCTCCCATGTAAATAGTTTTATTTCTTTTCTTTGGGAGTCGAGAGGAGAAGACCATGATGAAAATGTTGAGTGGCTCTCATATGCATTATTGTTGATCTAACCAAGAGCCTATATTACCTTGTCTTCTTCCTTGTATTAAATGCTTGCAGATTCCGGCTTAGTCCAATGCACGTGCACTATTAATTATTATCCACGCCATTCGGTTGTGCAAGTGAAAGGCAATAATGACGACATATGATGGACCGATTGACATAAGAGAAGCTGGTATGAACTCGACCTATCTTGTTTTTGTAAATATGATTAGTTCATCATTCCTGATTCAGCCAATTACGAATGAAACATGTTTGCAATGACAATTAGAGATTATAGTTGCTCATGCCATGCTTAATTAGCTAGGAGTTTATAATGGTTTACCTTATGTGCCAACATACTATTAAAAAAGTTGTGATGTGGTATGATAGGGTGGTATCTTCCTTTGATGATTCGAGTGGCTCGACTTGGCACATGTTCACGCATGTAGTTGAAACAAAATCAACATAGCATCCATGATATTTATGTTCATGGTGAATTATATCCTACACATGCTTGCACTCGGTGTTAATTAATTTTAATGCATGTTCATGAGTGTTGTCGCTCTCTAGTTGGTCGCTTCCTAGTATTTTTGTAGCCTTCACTGGTACTAAGCGGGAATACTGCTTGTGCATGCACTTCCATAAACCCCAAATTTATTCCATATGAGTCCATCATATCTTCCTATATGCGGTATCTACCTGCCGCTCCAAGTAAATTTGTAGGTGCCAAACTCTAAACCTTCAAATGAAATTCTGTTTTGTATGCTCGAATAGCTCATGTATCAACTAGGGCTGTCTATATCTTCCATGCTAGGTGTGTTATTCTCAAGAGGAGTGGACTCCGCTCATCATTCATGAGAAAATGGCTGGTAATCGGGATGCCCAGTCCCATGCTCAAATCAAAACAACTGCAAACAAAACTCCCCCAGGATTGTTGTTAGTTGGAGGCACCCGTTGTTTCGGACAAGCCATGGATTGATGTTTCTTGGTGGTGATGGAGTATAAAACTTTACCATTCTTTTTGGGAACCGCCTATAATGTGTGTAGCACGGAACATATCGAGATATCTTGGTTGTTATTGTAACAATTTGGTTATTGGCCCTTTTCTTTTTCCTTTGATTTAGTTGGTTTTTGATCTGTTTTTCTTTTTGGAGTGGTTCTGTGGCCTTGCGACCTGGGAGATCATCATCATTTCCAATCCCCAGTGACTCTTCATCATCAAAACTTTCTCAAGATCATTCCATTCCCATTCTAGCTTAAACCCTAAAATCCTTTTTCTAGGGAACATTCCTTTTTCTATTAAAGGAATAACCCTGTTTGCTCTAGGTTGTGAAGCAACCTATATTTCTGTCAATCCCAAAATTCCCAAATAATTCTCATAATTTCTTTGGGTCATATGTTGATCAAATATGCCCAAACTTTCCTATCCTAGCCCAAGAATAATCCCCTAAAAATTATTCTTCATTTCTGTCCAATGTGGCTTTCTGTGAAGGAACTGCCACCTATCCTTTCCTGATTGCTCCCAAACTTTTTGGGAATGCTATTTCATCCAAATAATTGCCTCATGTCAAAATTCAACTTTATTTTTCTAGCCAATCTTCCTCAGCAAGTTTTCAAAGTTTCTGTCAAACAGAAGCCATTGTGAAGGAAGTACTAGCTAGGAGTTTCCAAATAAGTTGAAATTTTGCACAATTCTTCATGTGCTCATGTTAGCACACTTCTCCAAATTTCAGATCCATCCTATCATCTATGTGAGCACAGCATCAAATCTTTGATTCTGTTAATATTTTTAGGTTGTGAAGCAAGTATAATTTTTATTGCTTCATTAATTCTGATAAATTACTAGATTGTGCTCCTACCCTTACAACATCTCTCCACCAAATTTAGGATAAATTCACCAAGCCAATATTTCTCTAAAAATTTTGCAAGTTTCTGGACAGAGAGAATAGCTGTGAAGGAAGTATCATTTTGGTGAATCGAATTAGTACGAAATTTTTATAGCATCTATATATGTCCAAATCATAATGCCTTGCCAAATTTCAGCTCAAGTGGCCACACCATTTGAGTGCATCATCCACATCTTGATTCCGGACCAAATATGCAGTTGTGAAGCAACTATGATTTATATTGGTCCATTTATCCTCAAAACCTCGAGGATCATAGTCCTTCTTATCCTAATCATCCCAGAGAACACCATTTGACCCAATCTAGTTCCTGTTGATCAGCAGTGCACGTACAAGTTTGATGTAGCAAACTTGCAGCGATGCCACACTTCTCTCCTTGGCTCCTTTTGTCGATCCATCAACTCCCTCGGCCTCTATTATCCAGGGACTAGTCACTTGACAACTCCTCGCAGCCTCCCATGTCCTCTTCGTGCCAGTGCCCATGGTGATTGTCCCCTTGGCATGGCATTTCATGCGCTTTGGCAGCGTTGGCCGCGCTCTGCGCGTCGGAACGCGCCAGCCAGCTCTGTCTCGACGGAGTTCGCGTGTCCGCTGGTGCCGACCTGTCTCCCCATGCCTCTCATGTCTCCCAGGACCCCTTCACCCTCCCGAAGCCTCCTCGCCGAAGCTAGACGTTGCACTCCCACGGGTGAACTATGCCCCGCTTGACCCGGTCCTCCTCCCGTCCATTTCCTCTACTCCCCAGCGCTGGTTTCTTCTCCGTGACCCCTGCATCAATGCTTCGTCATCTTCCCGTGCCCGCCTGTGCTCGCTGAGCTAGCCAGAGCTTTGGCCGAGCTCGAGCGGCGGCACTCGGCCACGGCCTCCCTCGCCCGCCTATTTAAGCCCCTCCCCGCGGCCTCCCGAGCATCCCATCGCCCTTGCCTCACTCCTAGACCCCTCCCTAGCCACTCAAACGAGCTCGAACCGCTCTCCTAGCCTCCTATGGACGCCATGGCCATCGGTCCCCGCCGTCTAAATTGGCTCGGGCCGAGCTTCCTCTCCCTCTCTTTTCTCCACCAGAGGCCCTCACCACCATCCTAGACCTCTCCTCGGAGCTCTCCCCACACCTACGTCACCGGAGCAATGTGCCCAACTCCGGCCGAAGACCACCGTCCGCCGGCGTCGAAGTCATCGTCGCCTCGGTCCAGCTCGATGGCCGTAAGTGGTACGGTTGGATGCGCCTCTTCCTCCTGAGTCCATCCATAGGCGGAGCGTCGCCGGAAAGCCACTGTGGCATCGGGAATCGCCGGTCGACGACGTCCTTCCTCCTTGCAGGCGCGCGCGAGAAGGAGGACGAAGGCATGTAGGCGGGCCCCGCACGTCAGCCACCCAGGGGTTGACATGGACGGCTGACCTGGCGTAAGTGGAGACGCCCTGCGGTGAGTACGTTTTCATGTAATGAAAGCGTACTTCGCCGTGCCATCAGAGAGTAATACGTTTGCGCTTTCTGAAAACGTATTTTGTTTCCTTTCGGTCAGTAATACACTTTTGTTTCTCTGAAAACGTATTTTTCCTTAGTGCGCTTTCTGTTTTAACCGCCAGGGGCCTGTCTGTGAATGTTTATTTTACAGATTAGTCCCTATCATTCAATCGGCCGTATCTTTTCAACCACAACTCCGATTGAGGTGATTCCAAAGCCCACTTCTTCGTATCGTCGAGGCCGTTCTGTTGGTATCATTTTTACTATGGTTTGGCATTCTGAAAATGACCATTAAGACCTTGCACTAAATCTGCCCCCTCCGAGATAGAACGTTTTCCGGTGATTCTTTCCGCGAGCTTCTCGCACTTCTTCCCGATGAATCCTTCTACCCCCAGGATAGCCACACCCTCCATTTGCATGATTGCAATGCAGTGACATCGTTTAAATTATTTGAATTGGTTTAAAATATTGTTTTAGCTACTTGTGACTTGTTCATGGCATTTCTCGGAGTATTGTTTTGATCTTGCTATTGCCATGATATTGCTTGGAGTTCTAGGACTTATATTTTTGAAGGTTTTGTGGATGACATGTTGCCTTTGTATTCTTAGTGGCTATTATTATTATTTTCATGATGGTATTATGCTATGGAGTATTACTTTGGATATTACGTTGCCATTAGATTATTAGTGGCTAGTGTTATTTTCATCATGATGCTAATTCATGTTATGTTTGGAGTATGTTTTACTACATGATGCTTGCATGTGGATCTTAGTTGGATAGCTTGTTCTTGATATTTGGGTAGTAGTAATATCGTTCTTGGATTCATTATGATAGTAGTGCTATCCTCGGAGTAGTTTGTTATGTCGATAGTATGCATTGGATTATTTGTTGGATATTGCTATAACTTGGATTACAGGTTGGTAGATGATAGCGGAGTATCAGTTATCACTATTATATGTTCGGGATAAATTCCATCATTAAGTTGGGAGGTCCTAGCTGGGTCTATTGTCATGCCTCTCCCGGTGCCTCCAACAAGGGAAGGTTATGGGCGTGCGCTACCCTGATCAAGTAGGCGGACATAAGCCTTGTGTGCCCAGGTTTGTTTTTGAGCTCATGTCCCCGTTTGGGACCATTTTTGTTTTTCCATGATGGTGGCCGTTGGTGCCTTTGGTAGGCACGTGGCCACCCAGGACTGAACCCAAAAGGGGAGTTGGTCAGAGTTGCCAGGAGAGTGTCATGGCAGTAGGTCGGTTTTGTCGGAACGCTGTTGGTCCACCCGAATGGGAGTGCGAGGCCATGGGTTCCGTGGTGTGGGTAAAGTGCGCTACCTCTACAGAGTGTGTGTTCAATCTATTGATAGCCGCGTCCTCGGTCATGGGCACAAGTTCGTACTAGGTCACACCGTTTGATCAACACTCACATGACGGAATGATTTAGATGATTTATATGTTGATATGTTGTGAGCAGTAATAGTTTGGCAGAATGTAGATAATGATGTTGGGATGATCTCGAGGATGATCATTCAATTTGTGTTGTGATCACGAGGTGATCGAGATGGTATATTAGTTGGCCGGATAGCCAAGCGTGAGATGGTTCATTGAGATTAAGATGTTGGTTTATCAGTCTTGTAGTTGTTTTGCCTTGATGCTTTTGGTTGTTGTGAGCTTGCAAGTACATTCAATGTACTAACCTGGCGTGTCATGCCAGATTGCAGGTGATGCCATGATTTCTTGATTGCTTGTTGAGGTTCTCGTGCGTGCGAGCTAGATCGTGCCCTAGCCAGAGTCCCTGCGGAGTGGAGTTCACCACCTTCATCGGTGTTCCACTGCTAGAAGTATTTTGCTGCTACGAGTTGTTCCGCTGCTAGCATAGAGCAAGTGTAGTACCACAGGCATAGTGTCGACATGCTGATGTGATCCTTTGTAACATCAGACCCGTGTATTTATCCTTTGTAATAAGAGCTGATTTGTTCTATGTTAAGCAGTGTCGTATTCCAGAAGACTTCATCTTGATCTCTGGGCTGGAATACGGGGCATTCTAGTTTCTCTGAGCCGGGGTCCCACAGTTATGTTGACAATGAAAGTATGCCATTCAAAATATTATTTATCTCTGTTTCAAGACTCGATCTCTGGCACCTCTACAAATCCCTGCCTCCCTCTATGAAGGGCCTATCTATTTACTTTTATGTTGACTCGTCATCCTCTTATTAAAAAGCACCAGTTGGAGAGCACCGCTATCATTTGCATGCATTACTATTAATTTACATTGAGTATGACTATGACTGGATCTCTTTGACCATGAATTACAATTTCCAATCAGTCCTTGATCTTCAGGGGTGCTCTGCATTTATGTTTTGCGGTCTCAGAAAGGGCTAGCGAGATACCATCTTGTTATATCATATTATGATTGTTTTGAGAAAGTGTTGTCATCCGAGATTTATTATTATTGCTCGCTAGTTGATTATGCCATTGATATGAGTAAATATGAGACCTAAATGTAATTGTGAATATGGTTAGTTCATAATCTTTGCTGAAAACTTGAATGCTGGCTTTACATATTTGCAGCAACAAGATCAAACATAGTTTGTAAAAGTTTTTCTTTATCACTTTCAGTTTGTCAACTGAATTGCTTGAGGACAAGCAAAGGTTTAAGCTTGGGGGAGTTGATACATTTCCATCGTATCTATTTTTCCAAACACTTTTGACCTTGTTTTGGACTCTAACTTGCATGATTTGAATGAAACTAACCCAGACTGACGCTGTTTTCAGCAGAATTGCCATGATGTTATTTTTGTGCAGAAATAAAAGTTCTCAGAATGACCTGAAAATCAACGGAGACATGTTTTGGAATTAATAAAAAATACTGGCGAAAGAATCAACACCAGGGGTCCCACACCCTATCCACGAGGGTGCAGGGCGCGCCCCCTGCCTCGTGGGCCCCCCTGAGGCTCCACCTACGTCAATTCCAACTATATATATTCACGTTCGGGAGAAAAAAATCAGAGAGAAGGATTCATCGCATTTAACGATACGGAGCCGCCGCCAAGCCCTAATCTCTCTCGGGAGGGCTGATCTAGAGTCCGTTCGGGGCTCTAGAGAGGGGAATCCAGCGCCATCGTCATCATCAACATTCCTCCATCACCAATTTCATGATGCTCACCGCCATGCGTGAGTAATTCCATCGTAGGCTTGCTAGACGGTGATGGGTTGGATGAAATTTATCATGTAATCGAGTTAGTTTTGTTAGGGTTTGATCCCTAGTATCCATTATGTTCTAGGATTGATGTTGCTATGACTTTTCTATGCTTAATGCTTGTCACTAGGGCCCGAGTGCCATGATTTTAGATCTGAATCTGTTATGTTTTCATGAATATATGTGAGTTCTTGATCCTATTTAGCAAGTCAATAGTCACCTACTATGTGTTATGATCCAGTAACCCCGAAGTGACAATAATCGAGACCACTCACGGTAATGACTGTAGTTTGAGGAGTTGATGTATTCACTAAGTGGTAATGCTTTGGTCCGGTACTCTATTAAAAGGAGGCCTTAATATCCCTTAGTTTCCAAAAGGACCCTGCTGCCACGGGAGGGTAGGACAAAAGGTGTCATGCAAGTTCTTTTCCGTAAGCACGTATGACTGTATTCGGAATACATGCCTACATTACATTGATGAATTGGAGCTAGTTCTGTGTCACCCTATGTTATAACTGTTGCATGAGGAATCACATCCGACATAATTATCCATAACTGATCCAGTGCCTACGAGCTTTCACATATTGATCTTTGCTTAGTTACTTTTCCGTTGCCGCTGTTACAATTACTACAAAAACTACTACTGTTACTTTTGCCACCGTTACTGTTACTTCCATATTACTTTGCTACTAAATACCTTGCTGCGGATATTAAGTCTTTCAGGTGCGGTTGAATTGACAACTCAACTGTTAATACTTGAGAATATTCTTTGGCTCCCCTTGTGTCGAATCAATAAATTTGGGTTGAATACTCTATCCTCGAAAACTATTGCAATCCCCTATACTTGTGGGTTATCAATACCCAATATGACAGATGCAAATCTTACCAAATGTTTTGTACGTGGTTGCGCACGGGTCATCCAAAACAACCATTTGCGATGAAGGGATGCACAAATCCTCCTCAACACGTTTTCCCTTGGCTTCCTGGGGAAGCTGTCGGTTTGCATACGGGTGTTCTAACTAAAATGTTTGTGATGAGTGTTTTATATTTAAAAACCATTGCCATTTTTTCAAAAGAAAATCATTTGCTAAGTGTGTACATTAAGAGAGAAAAACGCAAGTTCGTTCAAATCATATCTTTCATTCAGTCACGCTGTGAATTTATATTCATATGATCGAGATACACTATTAAACCCCCAAAAAACTATTTCCGGCGGCGGTGGAGGCGGCATGCCACGTCGTCGTCATCGTCCTCCAGGGCACCGTTGTTGAAGCTTCAAGGCAGCACAAAATGTTCTTCACTTGTAAATCAAACATTATGTTGTCACGCGATCGACGGGTGGGGCGCGGGACGACGGCAACTAGCGGTGCTGAGAGGTAGCGGTCGACGGTAAGGCTGCCCGTATTAAATAGCGGCTCGGGTGACGGTGTCCTGGACTAGGGGGACTCACCACGTCATCTCCCGGCCAGCTGGATCGGGTTGAGGACCCCCATGGCGGTTCACTTATGGGCCACTTCGGGCAGCCCATGCCGCATACAAGGAGGATTCCACACGACTTGGCACCAAAGACAAGGACTACTCTAAACCCTAGGCCCCTGGTGTATTATATAAACCGAGGCCAGGCTAGTCAATAGATCATTGCTACCTCTTGAGCACTGTGTTGGATTTCCTTGAAGGGGAAAGGATGATGCTGTAAAGTAGCGTAAGTATTTCCCACAGTTTTTGAGAACCAAGGTATCAATCCAGTAGGAGGCTGCACACAAGTCCCTCGTACCTGCACAAAACAAATAACTCCTCGCAACCAACGCGATAAGGGGTTGTCAATCCCTTCACGGTCACTTACGAGAGTGAGATCTGATAGATATGATAAGATAATATTTTTGGTATTTTTGTGATAAAGATGCAAAGTAAAATAAAAGCAAAGTAAAAAGCAAAGGAAATAACTAAGTATTGGAAGATTAATACGATGAAGATAGACCCGCGGGCCATAGGTTTCACTAGTGGCTTCTCTCAAGAGCATAAGTATTTTACGGTGGGTGAACGAATTACTGTTGAGCAATTGACAGAATTGAGCATAGTTATGAGAATATCTAGGTATGATCATGTATATAGGCATCACATCCGAGACAAGTAGACCGACTCCTGCCTGCATCTACTACTATTACTCCACTCATCGACCGCTATCCAACATGCATCTAGAGTATTAAGTTCATGAAAACAGAGTAACGCCTTAAGCAAGATGACATGATGTAGAGGGATAAATTCATGCAATATGATGAAAACCGCATCTTGTTATCCTCGATGGCAACAATACAATACGTACCTTGCTGCCCCAACTGTCACTGGGAAAGGACACCGCAAGATTGAACCCAAAGCTAAGCACTTCTCCCATTGCAAGAAAGATCAATCTAGTAGGCCAAACCAAACTGATAATTCGAAGAGACTTGCAAAGATAACCAATCATACATAAAATAATTCAGAGAAGATTCAAATATTATTCATAGATAATCTTGATCATAAACCCACAATTCATCGGTCTCAACAAACACACCGCAAAAAGAAGATTACATCGAATAGATCTCCACAAGAGAGGGGGAGAACATTGTATTGAGATCCAAAAAGAGAGAAGAAGCCATCTAGCTAATAACTATGGACCCGAAGGTCTAAGGTAAACTACTCACACTTCATCGGAGAGGCTATGGTGTTGATGTGGAAGCTCTTTGTGATGGATGCCCCCTCCGGCGGAGCTCCGGAACAGGCCCCAAGATGGGATATCGTGGATACAGAAGGTTGCGACGGTGGAATTAGGTTTTTGGCTCCGTATCTGATCGTTTGGGGGTACGTAGGTATATATAGGAGGAACAAGTACGTCGGTGGAGCAACAGGGGCCCACGAGGGTTGAGGGCGCGCCTGGGGGGGGGGGGGGGTAGGCGCCCCCCCTACCTCATGGCCTCCCTGTTGATTGCTTGACGTAGGGTCAAAGTCTCATGGGTCTTGTCCGGTGAGAAAATCACGTTCCCCAAGGTTTCATTCTGTTTGGACTCTGTTTGATATTCCTTTTCTTCGAAACCCTAAAATAGGCAAAAACAACAATTCTGGGCTGGGCCTCCGGTTAATAGGTTAGTCCCAAAAATAATATAAAAGTGGATAATAAAGCCCAATAATGTCCAAAACAATAGATAATATAGCATAGAGCAATCAAAAATTATAGATACGTTGGAGACATATCAATCATCTCATATTCATTACTACAATCTCGTGGTAGATACCTATACTATGTACTATCCCCATATCAATACAATCAAAAGTAGGGCGCAGGGTATTATCTCTTCAAGAGAGCCCGAACCTGGGTAAAATCCAGTGTCCATGTTACCATTGCTCCAAGACGCCTAGCTTATGACCCCTACTACGAGATATGCCGGATATAGAACCGACATTGGTGCTTTCATTGAGAGCCTGCTCGCAGTCGCCACGGTGCGATGGGAATTCGGATCGTCTCCGGCGCGATCTACGCATCAGAGCCGAGCTTTATGGTCGATGTCAGCATCTTTGTCGCTGGCTCGGCTGGTCACCTTGGTTGGACCGAGGACCGTGCTCCGCATCAGATCATCAAGATTAGACATATACTTTCATCATCATTAGCTCGAATCTCAACCGAGACCATGGAAAAGTCGTCCATGGAGCCTGGGGGCTCATCGTCAACATTGCCCTCATGCAGTCGCACAGTTTTTTCTGTACATCAGATTTGTTTTCGCTACCACCATCTCCTTGTGAGTGGATTTGATGAACCCTTTGGTGCAATTCTGCGGAATTGAGTATACAACGACCCTGTAAAATTTCGTCACCTTCCGATGGAGGAATCTCCAGCGATCTATGATATACCGGAGGCCTGTCGAGGCTCGACGGGAATCTGGACGAGTTTAGGGCATGGTCTCCAGAGCCTAGCTCAGAGGTCATTTAGAAGATCCAATCGTTCATCTTCTGCGGAATTTCCATATCCACCACCTCTCAAAATTTCAGCTCGATCCGACCGTTCAAACTCCGGGAACCTTCTGATGAGTGCATTACTTTTCGGATCTGTTTTCTGCGGGAATACGAATCCGACCCGAGTTCATCTTTTTTCATGAATGGGATATTGGACAATCTTTTTGGAAGAATCTCTTTCTAGGGTATTGTGTTTTGTTTCCGAACACATGTCACAAATTTTGCTCCTTTTTGGAGATAATATTCACCATCGTGCCGGTGTCAAACCAACCCTTGCTCCACGTCCGTCGACCTGCGCTAGACAGATTGTCGCTTCATTGAGCCGAGCCTAACCTTATCGGATCAGCAGCTCGGCAAGCCGAACAAGAGTTCGGCGTCGCGAAGGCTAAATCATCACCAACACCATCGCTCCATGGTTCGTATGGGTCAGGTGTGCCGACATCGCCACTCGTTCACTTCATCAATCTGGCATTGACTGCGTCACAAGTTATGACCAGCGTCGGCATGGCCGAGCCGTAGCTTCTTCAAACTGATGTATGCCACGCTGAACCGCTTCAACACCTCGGCTGACACGGCGGCTGCAACGTCACCTTACCGACCTGCTCCGTCACCTCGGCTGGACCGGGAGCTTCGCCATCTATTCATCAACCTACTCCGGAGACTTCGGCGTCACCGACCGACCAGCTTCGTCATGTTAGCTGGACTGGGGGCTTCGCTTCGCCGCATCCCGGCTGAGTACGCGCACACAACATCAAGCAAGCACTGGCACTAGTACTATTACTAGATGCAAATCCATGAATGCCCGCGTCTGTCTCTTTGGATTGCTACAACAAATAAACCAGGTGCTATTATTCCTACTAATTTTTTGCTTGCATGGCTTATTTTTTCCGAGTAATATTACTCTGGTTTGTTCCACCCTCTGTACACAGGACTGTCAAATGTTGGCCGCATTAACAATGGTTGGGTGATGGTTCAGTCATTTTCCTGTCCGCCATTCGGTGAACGCCACATCAGGAAGTAGGACCACCCTGCGAATTCAGGCTTTGCCACGCCGACGCCCCGCATCGACATTGGCTTTGATGCCAGGCCACATCACTTTAAAAATTAATTTGCGTAAATTAATTATGCGAGGATTTTTTATATATTTATATTATTATTTTTTGGACTGCACTATTTTACACGTGTAGGTAATCGATTTCGACTGCGTCATGCGGTCACTTCGGCAAGCCGACGTCGTCGTCCCAATCGGCATAAATCGGCTCGTGTGATCACCTTGTTGGTTGAATTGCCGTACCGACGTGTTTGGTTGGCTCTACCACATCGAGTGTTCGGCACATGGGCCATGTTTCTTTTATTACTCGCTTTGCATAAATTATTAATTATGCAATGAATTTTTTAATTTATTATTATTACTATTATCTTCGGCTTGCACCATTTTCTGTGCATAGGTAAATGATCCGGGTTGGGCAACACTGTCACCTCGGCGTACCGACGTACCACGCCACCTCGGCTGGACCGGTGGCTTCGTCACCACTTCATTAAACCACGCCGGGGACTTCAGCGTCATACTGCCGGCCTACTCCGTCGCCTCGGTCGGACTGGGGGCTCCACCTCGCCACATTGGTCGTGCTATGTCACCACTTCGTCATGCCGAGCTCTTTGCTCCGCCACCTCTAGACCGGCTTGGGGGACTGGGAGCTCGTCCCGCCGTAAGCTCGGGTTGCGCATCGACACCAAGCTCATTAACCAGCTAAGTCGCTTCCATGCTCAGTTTTTTTAATTCTCGTTCGGTTCGACCAAACTTTATATCTATGTTAAACAACAAACTTAGTTTGTTAACAACATTATTTGTTAAAAACACTTCCTTTACCCAAGTTAACTGGGGCTCTTAAATTTGTACAACCCGTTCTATAATAATTGTTTTCTTCCTAGTCATTGCAATGTACTTTTCTACCACTCCTTTCGTGACTCGAGTGTTTGGTCAATAGCCGGATAGCCTGTTTTCTCTCTAATGCCGCTCGAGTTTAGTTCACTAAAATGGCCTAACAAGATTTACTCCGCCTTCGCGATAGGAGGTTGCAGCCATAGGCTGACCCGCTTGAAGTCTTGAGATCAGATGTGTCATATTAATGCACGACAGAAGCACAAAAATAAGACCAATTTTCGGATTGGCACCAATTGAGTTGATTTAGTTCGGGCGTAAAGTTTTTACAGAAGTTTTTGGTTTTCCAAGCCTATGGGACTTTTAAACTATTTGTGTGTTTCCAGCATAAGTTTCGCAGTGCAATGCCGAACACCTTTAGAGATTCGGCAAAAACACTCTCGGATATTGCTATATATGCATCGGTTTTGAATTGTGTCTTCGGTAAATAATTGGGTTTCCCGGCTCCTGTGCTTGCCTCCTACATTTCGCTTTGTTCAGCTAGGTGTGCAAAGGGAGAACCACTGTGATTGTGCTTCCATCTCAAATGGTTAAGTACCTCAGTGGAGAAAGCCGAAAACTGACTATCACAATGGGCGTAAACTGGTCAGCGATCCGATAATGGTGTCAAACTATAGATCGATACCGATTACCCCGTGTTAAATGATGGGCCTTTCATAACATTGGCCGAAGTGTTAATGGCTAGATTTCGGTCAGTGCCGAACACTAACCGGGGGCTCGTAGCTAGCTTCCCGAGATTAAAGCTCCTATGACTAAGTGAAAGTTATGAAGCTCGCATATCTGATTGCCTTGTTTCTGCTAACACAACCGCCTTCGGGCACCAAGACATCGGCTAAGGGTTGTCTTGTTACTGCGGAAACACCATGCGTAGTATCTACAAAGGGGTAGAAGCCGATGATGGGCCACTTTCAACTGATAAACAGTCGCAACGGAGTCAAAGTAAACATATATCATCAGTGTTTGTATTCAGTATACAAGCGTTGCCTTCCGTAATTATTGTTATAAAGCCATAAATATGCATCAATTTGACTTAAGATTTTGGCCAAACTGGGTTGCCTAGCTCCTGTGCTTACCCCTATGTTCCTGATTGTTCGGCTAGGCGGTAAAGGGAGCACCTCTATGATTGTTACTACCGGGTCATCTAAGTTAGTACCTCAGACTAGGTGAAGCCGAAAGCTAGCGATCTTAAAGGATATAATTGGTCGGCAATGAAGGAACTGAAAATTTAGGTTCACTAAAGACCACATAGACCGGGAACTTTATCCAAACTAAATCCTCAATATTTTTCTCCCGCATTGATCGGATGTGAGGTTTCATGATCATGGTCGGCATGACAAACCAAAGAAAGGAACCGATAGCGGGACTATTTTCTTTGGAAGATGTTTTTTACATTACATAGTAATATAACATTCTTTCCGCATACCTTTGTTTATAAAACCGTATGGTCGGATTACCTTGTTTGTCATAAATCTTTGCCCTCATAGAGGCTTTATAAAGTGTGACAAACACTCCCCGGCTACTGGCCGAGGAGGTTGAAGCTGATGGTTGGTCAACAAAGTTTTGTACAATGCGGATCCGAGCATTAATAATGTAGAGTACTTGGATACGTAGAATCATTACACATAATTTATGATTTTACTCCGGATATCGATCCTTAATTCGGCCACCCATGCCCACATTAAGGCTCGGGGGCTACTTGGCTTCGGGCTTATCATTTACTAATATTAAAGGGCCCATTGATCCCCTGATCTAGTGTTGCCACCCGACCAGTGTGTCGAGGGCTACTGCATTGCCTATTCAATACAGAAAATTGAAAGTGCTCAGTGTTCAGCTTGACCGAACTATGGGCAAACGCATCTTCGAACAATAATAGGTACCATCCGGGACTTATCCGGCATCAAGCTAATCTATTACATCGGCTTCTCAAAACCTTCTCTTAAGGGCCCGTTCGCCGATCACTATTTGCTCTAATATATTACACCATGTTTCTATTCCTAAGTATGCTGCCAAGCCGGGAATTGATCCTCAGGCCGATTTCACGAATTGACCTAAGTCTTAGGGGCTACTGGGGTCAGCGGTTTGATTTTATCCTTCAGGTGCATCCCGGATATTAGGCCAACACACACCTTGAGGGCTACTGACTATACATCTCGGTAGAAAATACATTGCACAAATCGGAATTAAAATCATATAAATTAGCCCATGACCGAGGTGGTGCACCACCTCGGATACAGTCCGATGTTGGAGCCTGGATACAGTCAAGCGTTGGTGCTCAACTGCAAAAGATACCTCAGAAGCAGTCCGGCATAAAGCTTGGTTGCAAGTGGCTGGCTCCATAGATGGCATCTCCGGCATTAAGCTCCATTCTATCCTCTTAACTTTTTCAAGACCGAGGTAATCTATGACACTTCAGATACAGTCCGGTGTTGGAGCTCGGATACATTCTGGCGTTGGAGCTTGGAAGCGGTCCGGCGTTGGTGCTCAGGCGCAAAAGATATCTCAGATGCAGTCCGGAGTTGGAGCTCGGACGCAAGAGGACACCGCAGCAAGGGAACAACTTCAAGCCCGGGGTGTGGCATAAAAATAACAAGGCATTGCTAAAGGCCAAATACTTAAAGGGGCTCCTCGGATACCCGACGTGTAGACTCTTTGGATTCACTTCGGTGATCCTCAAGATCGAAGATGAGAGGATTTGTTATACCAGTTTTCAAGACCGACGACCGAAGATGAAGAACAATTCAGAAGAATCGAGGAGCGCCCCCAACTTGAAGACCGGTTTAGGGGGCTACTGATGGTGTCCTGGACCAGGGGGGACTCACCACGTCGTCTCCCGACCAGCTGGATCGGGCCGAGGACCCCCATGGCGGTACACTTATGGACCACTTTGGGCAGCCCATGCCGCATACAAGGAGGATTCCACAAGACTTGGCACCCAAGACAAGGACTCCTCTAAACCCTAGGCCTCTGGTGTGTTATATAAACCGAGGCCAGGCTAGTCAATAGATCATCTCATATTCATTACAACAATCTCGTGGTAGATACATGTACTTTGTACTATCCCCATATCAATACAATCAAAAGCGGGACATAGGGTATTATCTCTTCAAGAGAGCTTGAACCTGGGTAAAATCATGTTTCCATCTTACCATCGCTCCAAGATGCCTAGCTTAGGACCCCTACTACGAGATATGCTGGATATAGAACCGATGATACGTCTCCAACATATCTATAATTTTTTATTGTTCCATGCTATTATATTATCTGTTTTGGATGTTTATGGGCTTTATATATTATACACTTTTATATCATTTTTGGGACTAACCTATTAACCGGAGGCTCAGCCCAAATTGTTTTTTTCTTGCCTATTTCAGTGTTTTGAAGAAAAGGAATATCAAACGGAGTCCAAACAGAATGAAACCTTCGGGAGAGTTATTTTTGGAACGGAAGCAATCCAGGAGACTTGGAGTAGACGTCAGGGAAGCTTCGAGGTGGCCATGAGGCAGGGAGGCGCGCCTGCCCCCCTGGGCGCCCCCACCCTCGTGGGCCCCTCGTGGATCCCCTGACCGACTTCTTTCACCTATATATGTCCATATACCCTAAAAACATCTCGAAGCAGAATAGATCAGGAGTTCCATCGCCAGAAGCCTCTGTAGCCATCGAAAACCAATCTAGACCTATTCCTGCACCCTGCTGGAGGGGGGAATCCCTCTTTGGTGGCCATCTTCATCATCTCAGCGCTCTCCATGACAAGGAGGGAGTAGTTCAACCTCGGGGCTGAGGGTATGTACCAGTAGCTATGTGTTTGATCTCTCTCTCATGTTCTTGATTCGACACGATCTTGATATATCGTGAGCTTTGCTATTATAGTTGGATCTTATGATGTTTCTCCCCCTCTACTCTGTTGTAATGGATTGAGTTTTCCCTTTGAAGTTATCTTATCGGATTGAGTCTTTAAGGATTTGAGAACACTTGATGTATGCCTTGCATGTGCTTATCTCTGGTGACAATGGGATATCACGTGATCCACTTGATGTATGTTTTGGTGATCACCTTGCGAGTTCCGTGACCTCATGAACTTATGCATAGGGGTTGGCACATGTTTTCATCTTGACTCTCCGGTAGAAACTTTGGGGAACTCTTTGAAGTTCTTTGTGTTGGTTGAATAGATGAATCTAAGATTGTGTGATGCATATCCACTAAAAAAAATACACTTCCATGATGATACGTGTTTGTCACAGTACGTCACGTTTTCTGTCATGCATGTACATCCATGAAAAAATTATGACAGAATCAAGATAGTCATACCTGTGCTGCCGTACAAGTGTTCCATGACATTACCAAAATTATCATCACGGAAGTGTCCACTTCTATGACGATAAATTGCGCGTCATAGAAGTGCTTTCGTCAAGGGTGACCGACACGTGGCATCCACCGTGACGGAACGCCGTTAAGCTATCGGGTCTGGTTTTGGATCCGATAACCCGTTAACAGCCCCGACCAATGGGGATTTTCCACATGTAAAATCATCATTGGCTGGAGGGAACACGTGTCGGCTCGCCGTTGGGACAGATGTCATCCACTCATTAGACCCAAAGCGCCTATGATATGTCAACACATGGCACGGCCCAAGAGAGGCCCATTCCTGTGAAAAGGCCGGCCCATTTGACTTGGTTAAAAGGTGGCGGGCCGGCCCATGGCAAGCCTGTTAATGGCATGTTCGCATATAGCCCATTTACAGCCCGCTAACCCACGACCCATTTATGGACTATCCGAATTGGGCCTAGTAGCGTCATCTGGGCCGTCCAATATAATTCCACCACGTTTGAACTTCCGGCCCATGTATGGCCCATGACATCTTTCGGCCCATATGAGGCCCTTAGTAACCCTCGGCCCATTAATGGCCCGTGGTAAAACTGGCCCGTAATGAACAGTGTATCACTTTATACCCATTAACTGCCCATTATACCATTGGGCCATTTCCAGCCCATGTTATCTTCCGGCCTTCTCAGGGCCCATATATTCTTAGGCTCATTTCCAGCATTCGTTTAATTAGGGCCCGTTACAGGCCTTTTCTGCTGGTGGGCCAAATTCAGTCCGTGGATACAGTCGGCCCGTTTGTGGCCCGTTAATCTGTTGGGCTATTTTCATAGCATCATCAAATACGGCCGATTAACGACCCGTTATGGTCAGCCCATAAAACGTATGATTTCCACTCTAGCCCGTTTACGGCCCCTTATACGGCCCGTACAAGGCCCATAGATGAGACGGCCCGTAGAAGGCCCATTGACCCGACGGCCCACAGAAGACCCATTGATCCGAAGGCCCATAGAAGGCCCATGGATCCGCTAGCCCATGGAAGGCTCATGGATCCAACAGCCGATAGAAGGCCCACGGATCTGACAGCCCATAGAAGGCCCACAATCTGACGGCCACAGAAGGCCAGGGATCGTCCGTCCCGTAGATGGCCCATGGAACGTACGACCTGTGGAGGGCCATGTTCACTACAATGTTTGGGCGAGTTGGCCCTCGTTTGAACGATATAGCATATTCGAAGAATTATCCTACTCTATACTATCACCTCTAAAAAACATACACTATACAATAAAGAGACTAAGGCATAGAAACGTAAAATAATCCTACACTATACAATAAACAAATTATAGCCGATTATACCCACTGGGCATTATGGTTCGGCACCAGTGATAACAAAGCATACACAAACAAAAAATTACATACACTGGGCAAATACAACTCATACATCATGGACGCGCATCAACACAACTTACCATTTGAACTATAATCTCTTCAACAAATAGGATTGGCCGGATTTAGATAGCACAAATTTCAGTCTGGAAAATCTCCAATTCCTTCGTTGTTACCTGAGTGTCTTGTTTCATTTTTTTGACTCCTGCATCTAATACCTGCATGTCCAGTCTCAAATTGTTGATTGTACGTTCAGAATCATGTACACGTTGTCTTGCCACCTCTAGTTGACACTCAAGAACATCAGCATATTCCAATTCCAATCCATAATCATTCGGTAACGGCCATGCCGCACTGCTCGCAGATCTTTGTGTTGATGTCACTTCATCCTGAAATGTTTCTGTAAGTACATATGACTAGGGCAAAAATATAGTTACAACAATGAAGCGAGCAAGACAGACTATTTTGTACATGGCAAAACAGGACTAACAATAATGTTACACGTCATGAAGCATAAGCATGTGATATTTTAAAAATTATAAAAAAAGTAGTCTGTGCAGCCTGCATACAGAAATCTCTCTTAGCTCACCATAGGAGCATGATGTTGGGGCCCAATCCAAAACACATACAAGTTACAAATTTAGACAACACGTTGCGTAGAAGTAAGCAAGCAGTTGGCCATTCTGTAGCTCAATTAAAGTCTTAGGGAGCATTAATGAACAACAGAGGATTTCATACAAACATACTACAGCAAGCAAAACTATGCAATCATTAGCCTAGTATAAACTAGATGTGAGCATCATTCAATAATAGTTAGTTAGTAGACTTCAAAGCTTCAGACACACTTCGGTAGAGTAATTAAATGGTAAGGCCTTTAATTATGTCAACTAATAGTTATACAAGTACCCAACATCAGGCATCATTCTTTGGGCATCTCATTAACTCAGGACAAATAAAGCAATTGAAAAGAGCAAATTAACTATGCCTGAAACAGACAAGGAATTGAACTGTTGAGTTGGATACAGTGACTTACCTTAACAGGTTGAAGAGGCGCAGCACAACTCCTACTTCTCTTGCAAGGCTCCTTCCTAACATCTTGTACTTGGAAATCCTCAATCTTATCTTCATTGCACCCCCTCTGCAAGGTGACACAAACTAGTTACTCGTCTCCTTGGAAGATAAATATGCACACTTTCCAGTCTGTGAACACAAAAGGATGAGATTATAACAAAACAACACCACATAATGAAACATGCCGCATCTCTTGCACTTGCACACAATGAAATGAGCATTTACTATGTCCGCACTATGTAAAAACTAGGCATACCTTCAAACTGGATCTCCAGGTACTCTTGGAGAGCCTACTTTAGTGTACAACCAAACCTTTATGTCACCTATGAGTTAGAAAAGGCCCCACTACAGTAGCCCTTAGTGTTTAAATCGTTGACAAGCTCTGTTAGAGTGTTAGGCCAAGGACAACAAGTAATCAAAGCAAATAGTCCTAGTATGGCTGGCTGATGCAAACAAGCAATTGAACAGATGTGCGAGCAAATCTTACATATCAAGAAAAGAAGAAAAGAAGGAGGCTTAAAGACCATCACTTGACTGACCAGATTTAAGGGGCATTTAAACATCATGCGCAATGTATGAACTAACATAAACATTGCAAATTCCAGATTCTACAATGGAATGCGCATGTATTAGGTTATGCCATGTATGATGATGCCTAAATGTACACTATAGTAGGCAGGAGTGATTCATCATTGCATGCACAATTGAATTGCAGGTTAAGGGCCAGTTCTATTCTGCCTTTTCAGGGCTTATTGTCAAAATAAGCCATAAAAGATATAAAGAAGTCATTTTTGAGTTATGGGCTTGGGCTTAACTAATTTCGCTTTGGAGGGGGGTGTTCCGAGTAAAACCTCACTAAAAATTGAAGGGAAGGGGAATAGTGAAATGACTATGTTGTCTGCCTATATTACACTCAAAATGCAACTGGTGATGCCCGCGTCACACCTCACCCTCAAGTAAAAACAAACACACAAGCGTTCATTGGCCTGCCCGCTTGCATCTCCTCTCCCCTTTCCCTCAACCTCGATCCCCTGCATGTAGCACTAGAGTTCCTCCAGCAAGCCGTCGCCACTGGTCCCATCTGGCCTGGTCCTCGACGATGCTCTATCCAGCTAGGCTACATGGCTGGCAGGTAGGGGCAAATGTCCCTGGCTGCCGCACCCTCTGATGCCGCCCCTCATTCTCATGGTCTCCAGCAACTGCTCCACTGTGGTTCGTCCAACACACTACTCCGGCAGGCGCTGCACAACTACGGCTGATGCCACACTATGGTAGAAGGCACCTTATTCCCCCTCCCCACCTCCCAGGCCGTGGCCTTGAGGTGTTGTTGAAGGATGAGCTCATCCAACAAGGTGAGGATCTCCTCTGATTTTTTTGCCAAATTTTCATTTTGATCCACTAACGATGAATTGCTATGAGCTGCTTCTGCTGCTGCTATATGATGCATTGCTATGAGCTGCTCCTGCTGCTGCTATATCATGAATTGCTATGAGCTACTGCTGCTATATGATGAATTGCTATGAGTTGTTGCTGCTGCTATATGATGAATTGCTATGAGCTGCTGCCGCTATATGATGAGTTGCTATAAGCTGCTCCTACTGCTGATGTATGATGAATTTCTATGAGCTGCTCCTGCTGATGCTATATGATGAATTGCTATGAGCTGCTCCTACTGCTGCTATATGATGAATTGCTATGAGCTGCTCATGTTGCTGCTATATGATGAATTGCTATGAGCTGCTCCTGCTGCTGCTATATGATGAATTGCTATGAGCTGCCCCTGCTGCTGCTATATGATGAATTGCTATGAGCTGCTGCTGGTATATGATGAATTGCACACTGCTGCTGCTGCTGTATGATGAGTTGCTATGAGCTGCTGCTGCTATATGATGCTTTCAGGTGGTGCTGCTATATGATAATAACCAGCCACTTGGACCATGAAATTTCAATAAGTAATTGTTCTTCATTTAAATGTGGGTCATACGTTTTTCATTTAAATTAGGCAATGGGTTCTGTATGGAAAACATTGACTAAAGTAGATTGTGCCAAGTAGATGGTATCTTTGTATTTGCATTTTGAGCAAATAGTGATGGTCTGTTTTCCTATCATATTAATTACTGCACTGGGTTCAATTTATGATGTGTGCAAGTCAAATTAATTTTCATATGGGCAGCAAAATGAAAAAATATAATGCAATCTAGACTTTTCACTTATCATACCAAAGATAAGCTGAAAACGCAATGAAAAGAACTGGTTGGCTTATTACATGGAGCTTATATTCACAGGTGCTTATTTTCTTAGGATAACTCGTAATAACTGCCCCTAAGAAACTTGGCTAGTAGAACTGACATACAAATAACATGTCATGATGATTGCAATGGAGGAGCGACGTACCATAGCACACTGTATAGGCTCACCGCTGGCTCTCCTTTTTTGTGATGTTCCATGAAATTGCCACATAAATCTTGTACTTTTTCATTGTGTAACCCAATCTGCAAGTTGGCACGGCTAATTTCAGACATCTCTACATGATAATACATTGCATATCCCTTGAGCATATTAAACCACCAATTAATGATTATGTGCGTAGCATAAACTAGCCATGACTCTATGTGCTGGACTAGCAGGCACTCTAAGGGAGCCTAATGTAGTGTACTGGAATTCCTACATGCCACCAACGATTTTGTGTAATGTACCGCCTCTATTCCTAAATATATGTCTATGTAGAGATTCTAGTATGGACCACATACAGATGTATATAGATGCATTTTCGAGTGTAGATTCACTCATTTTGCTCCGTATGTAGCCTATAGTGGAATCTCTAGAAAGACTTATATTGAGGAACGGAGGTAGGAGGTAGTATCATGTATGACATCTACATATCTAATTTAGCAGCCAGTAGTAGAAATCATTGTCTGCACAAAGGGATTACTGGTCGAAAATCCTGGCAAAGCACGCTGGCAGGCACAAAACAATACAAGAGAGAGACACACGCTTACAAGATCATAGCAATGCCTCGGTCCAGGATCTTGGTTGGCCAAGCTGATAGATCCAGAAGAAACATCGTCCTTTTAGTTTTTGCCAGCTGCATAATAGGTAACAGTGACCTGTTAGTATATTTGAAGTACATCGGGCAGGTGATGCTGGACGGGTTTAAAGGTTACAAGTACCTAGGCCATGACAGGTGCTTGGCATCTTGCCAGACGGTGGGAATCAGGTTAGAAACGTCAACAGTGATGACGCTGCACTAGCTGTTAGGGTCCGGTAAGGAGATCTAGAACCGTCGAGTAGGGTGTTTGTGGAGCGGCTCCGATAGGGTGAACTACGGTGTTGGCGAAGCGGATCTGTGGCCGTGGACGAGGGCATAGGTGAAGCTGCTCCGTGGTTGAGTTAAGGATGGTGTCGACGATGCAGATCTGCGGCCGTGGACGGGGCGTCAGAAGCTGCTCCAGTAGGTTGGATGAGGGTGCGAGGAAGCGGATCTGAGGCCGTGGACTTGTGAGTTGGCAAAGCGGCCCTGGTAGGGTTGAAAATTGTATAGGCGAAGCTACTCCGGTGGGGTTGACGATGTTGTCGGCAAAGCAGCTCTGGTA
>NC_041392.1:540023024-540057136 GCF_002162155.2 Triticum dicoccoides | reverse complement strand
CGTCTCCGGTGGGGAGTACGAATGAGCCGCTGCAGATGCGCTGTAGTTGACGAGAGTACCGGCGAAGCAGATCCGGCGCCGTGGACAAGGCCGTCACTGAATGGGCTATGGTACAATGGTGGATGAGCAGTCTACTTGTTTCTAGGGGAGGTGGGAGGGGTAGATGCGGCCGCAGAAGCAAATCCGGCAAGGTGGACGCTGATGGCAGTGAATGGGCTCTGGTACGCCGGTGGATGAGCAATCTAGGGTTTCGAGATGGGAGGGGAGAAAGGCCGATGAAGTACGGACGGCGTGATGTCAGATGCTCTGGTGCTGTGGAGTTAGTCGTTTTTGCGGGAGGGGGAGAGGAAATGGGGGTGCCGTGTAGTGGGGGAACCAGAAGTTACCAAAGCAGCCCCGATCTATTATGTAGATGAGGGCGGTATTGTAACTGTTGGTCTCCGTGCACCAAGGACAAAAGGGGAATTTCAAATGTAAAGACTAAGGTGGCGGAAATTTTAGAAGGAGGCGGGAGATTTTGCCGCCCGCGGGATCGTTCTTATCCAGTTTCAACTATTTTTGGACCGTGCTAGCGGGAAGTTCATGCGAGACTGTGTACACGGGGCACACGTTAGAAGTTAATAACTGGTGTGTCCATCCCCAGAAAAAGACTATAATTCGGGATGATGCGCCGATAACTTGGACGTTGACACGGGCGCGACCAATCGTACGGATGTAGTGGCGCGTTCACAAAAAAGGGATCAAACGGTCAGCCTATGTATTTCTCGTGTAAATAGATAATTTAGTGCAATTGGTTATTTACTTTAAACATAATGCATTGACGTGTTAGTGTAGAGGCACAAAAAAGAAATGGATATTGTAGTCCGCTACTTAAAAGTGTTACATCATATGATTACATAGCCTCCATTTCATAAATTGCGTACCCGTTGAATTCATATATGAATATTACATATATTACTTCATAATAGAACCTTAAATCATCCAGGACTAATGATTTTGAATGCAAGAGTAACAATGGTGGATGTACATGATAGCTACATTGGTTGTTTGAAGAAACATCACTGTAACTTTGGCATGCACAACTGAAAATGTTTATTTAAATAGAAAAAAATGTGATATGTGAGTGTCCAATCTTTATAGCGTTGAATCGATATTGTACCTTTGGCCACGATACGAAGTAGATATTGATTTATGTTCAAGCGATGCACATCCACGATCGCTAGATAGTGATACATGAATGAATTGTGCAATCTCTCTCACACGCATACATATCTCCTTTGCCTGTGGTCATCAGAATCACACAGGCGCACTTCGTGTATTTCTCTCCCTCCATCAAGGTTAGAATTCGTCTTTCTACCCTGTCCTACAAGTCTCTCACACAGAAACACACACGCTCTCCCTGTCGAACACGCCCACCCCTTTAATTCCGCCCACCCACAGCTACTAATGTCTCAAAGTATAATAATGTCTCTCACACATATGCCTAAGGTTAACTCGAGTTCCGGAACCATATGAATACATACAATGGGATTCCAACAGAGCACCTTTTGTTTTGAGATTTCTCTCTCTCTCTCTCTCTCTCTCCCACACATTGTTTCTCGCTTCATTTTTTCCGGCACTTGCATGCACACAATTTTGTTTATCTTCGTGATGCTTTAAGTATGCCTCGCACAAATCCTGTCTACCTATATAGCTAGATATGTGTCACACAAACTCCTTCTCATTACTAGCAAGATGACCATGCGTTGCACCGAACATCAAGATGCATTTGTATGAGTAGTTTATCTTGTGGGAGAAAAGGATGAACGACGAAATGCCTTATTTTCAAATGCAGAAAGGGGTGTGGGTATCTTTTTGCAAAATTGCCACAGTTTCCTTCCTATCCATCGGGTATAAATCAGATGGCCTATATTCCAGGATGGCAGGAACACCATCATCACCAACTCTGTTTTTTATAAGAGTAAGGATATGTAAGTGTCACTGCCCCCACCCCGCCCCCAACACACACCCACACCCACACAACCACACACACACACACTCCCCAACACTGAAGGAGTAGGGTGACACCTCGATCTTGATACTAATCTATCGACTGGCTTCTCTCTCAAACACACACACACACACACACACACACACTACCCGACACCGGAGGAGTAGGGCGGTAGCTCGATCTTGATAGTAATCTATCGACTCCTCTTTCAAACACACACACATACACAGACACTCGTTAGTTGTGCCTCTGTGCCTACCGCGCACACTCTCGATACGTCTTTCTCTCCCTCCCCCTCCCTCCACCCCAACAATGACAACAGAAGGGTGAAAACTCAATCTGATTGTAATCTGTCAATTGGTTTCTCTCTCGAACATTGTGTCTCTGTGCCTCGCTCAGTAGCCCCCTCGATATGTAGACTTCTCGTGCGTGCATAGCTGTAGTGACGATGACGCTGAACCCAGTGTGCCTTGTTTTTACCGACCTCATGTGATAGTTTTCACCCTGTTTTTTGTTAATTAACAAGGCAACCTTTTCTTTATTACTACAAGTGAATCCGAAATCATTCGGGACAGACATAAAATATATCACTTCAACCCAATTATCCCAATAACTTTTTTAAAAGAAACTAGCTAGATGCCCGTGTGTTGCACGAAACATCAAGATGCATTTGTATGAGTAGTTTATCTTGTGAGAGAAAAGGATGAACGAGGGAAGGCCGTATTTGCGAATGTGGAGAGGGGTGTGGGTATATTTTTGCAAAATTGCCATAGTTTTCTTCCTATCCATTAGATATAAATCCGACGACCTATATTGCAGGATGACATGCACTCCCTCCGTTCCTAAATATTTGTCTTTTTAGAGATTTCAACAAGGGACTACATATGGAGCAAAATGAGTGAATATACACTCTAAAATATGTCTACATACACATCCGTATGTGGTAGTCCATTTGAAATCTGAAAAAGACAAATATTTAGGAACTGATGGAGTATAAGAGTAGACATGGAGATATATCAGCAACATGGTCTACAACAAAAATGTGCTGGACTGGTTAGCACCGGATGCTCGCAACACGATGACATGAGTTCGAATTCTGTCTTTAACTTTAGATTTTTTATATTATATATTACTTATTCAATATATACTTCTTTCGCTACTGTACAGACAGTGGAACCCACAGAGTACTTAGAATACAAGATTTAGGATGGACTTGTTTCTTTTTAACTTTCTGTACGAAGAAGTAGCCACCCTGCAAGTCACGTGTACACTGTACATGCAATTAATCTAAATGGCCGCCCGTGGATCCCTTTGTCTTCCTCATGTCCGGCAGACACTTTGCGGGGTCGACGAAGGTCCTCGGAAGAGACGAAGAAGCAAATAAACCACATGAATGTGCAGTCGTCGCCTCGGCGGTGGCCTTCATGGGACCCAAGTGGAGGCAGCCTCCAGTGTTCTACTTCTCCTCGATGATGGCGGTGGACACGGAGAAGCTGGCCACCAACTCATCATTGTCCACGCACCCGACTTCTGTCTCTGCCTGCATGGCGCTGCCGCAGGCACGGGAGGCGCGCCCACAGACATGGGAGGCACGGTACGACGCGGCAGCGACGACGCCCGTACCGGTGTGCTCGCTGATGTCTACTACACAACCTTCTTCTTGTAGACGTTGTTGGGCCTCCAAGTGCAGAGGTTTGTAGGACAGTAGCAAATTTCCCTCAAGTGGATGACCTAAGGTTTATCAATCTGCAGGGGGCGTAGGATGAAGATGGTCTCTCTCAAGCAACCCTGCAATCAAATAACAAAGAGTCTCCTGTGTCCCCAACACACCCAATACAATGGTAAATTGTATAGGTGCACTAGTTCGGCGAAGAGATGGTGATACAAGTGGTATATGGATAGTAGATAAAGGTATTTGTAATCTGAAATTATAAAAACAGCAAGGTATCTAATGATAAAAGTGAGCGTAAACGGTATTGCAATGTGTGGAAATAAGGCCTAGGGTTCATACTTTCGCTAGTGGAAGTTCCCTCAACAATACTAACATAATTGGATCACATAACTATCCCTCAACATGCAACAAAGAGTCACTCCAAAGTCACTAATAGCGGAGAACGAACGAAGAGATTATGGTAGGGTACGAAACCACCTCAAAGTTATTCTTTCCAATCAATCCGTTGGGCTATTCCTATAAGTGTCACAAACAGCCCTAGAGTTCGTACTAGAATAACACCTTAAGACACAAATCAACCAAAACCCTAATGTCACCTAGATACTCCAATGTCACCTCAAGTATCCATGGGTATGATTATACGATATGCATCACACAATCCCAGATTCATCTTTTCAACCAACACATAGAACCTCAAAGAGTGCCCCAAAGTTTCTACCGGAGAATCACGACGAAAACGTGTGCCAACCCCTATGCATAGGTTCATGGGCGGAACCCGCAAGTTGATCACCAAAACATACATCATGTGAATCACGTGATATCCCATTGTCACTACAGATACGCACGGCAAGACATACATCAAGTGTTCTCAAATCTTTAAAGACTCGATCCGATAAGATAACCTCAAAGGGGAAACTCAATTCATTACAAGATAGTAGAGGGGGAGGAGAAACATAAGATCCAACTATAATAGCAAAACTCGCGATACATCAAGATCGTGCCAAATCAAGAACACGAGAGAGAGAGATCAAACATATAGCTACTCGTACATACACTTAGCCCCGAGGGAGAACTACTCCCTCCTCGTCATGGAGAGCACCGGGATGATGAAGATGGCCACCGGAGAGGGATTGCCCCCTCCGGCAGGGTGCTGGAACGGGTCTAGATTGGCTTTCGGTGGCTACGAAGGCTTATGGCGGCGGAACTCCCGATCTATTGTGCTCACGGATGCTTTTAGGGTATATGGAGATATATAGGCGGAAGAAGTACGTCAGGGGGGCCACGAGGGGCTCACGAGGGTGGAGGGCGCGCCCAGGGGGGGTGGGCGCGCCCCCTGCCTCGTGGCCTCCTCGCAGATCCCCCGACGTGCACTCCAAGTCTTCTGGGCTTCTTTCCTTCCAAAAATGAGTTCCGTGAAGTTTCAGGTCAATTGGACTCCGTTTGATTTTCCTTTTCTTCGAAACCCTAAAACAGGGTAAAAACAGAAACTGGCACTAGGCTCTAGGTTAATAGGTTAGTCCCAAAAATGATATAAAAGTGTATAATAAAACCCATAAACATTCAAAACAGTAGATAATATAGCATGGAGCAATCAAAAATTATAGATACGTTGGAGACGTATCAGCATCCCCAAGCTTAATTCCTGGTCGTCCTCGAGTAGGTAAATGATAAAAAGAGAATTTTTGATGCGGAGTGCTACTTGGCATAATTTTAATGTGATTCTTCTTAATTGTGGTATGAATATTCAGATCCATAAGATTCAAGACAAAAGTTTAATATTGACATAAAAATAATAATACTTCAAGCGTACAACAATCATATCTTCTCAAAATAACATGGCTAAAGAAAGCTATCCCTACAAAATCATATAGTCTGGCTATGCTCCATCTTCACCACACAAAATATTTAAATCATGCACAACCCCGATGACAATCCAAGCAATTGTTTCATACTTTTGATGTTCTCAAACTTTTTCAATCTTCACGCAATACATGAGTGTGAGCCATGAACATAGCACTATAGGTGGAATAGAATGGTGGTTGTGGAGAAGACAAAAAGGAGAAGATAGTCTCACATCAACTAGGCGTATCAATGGGCTATGGAGATGCCCATCAATAGATATCAATGTGAGTGAGTAGGGATTGCCATGCAACGGATGCATTAGAGCTATAAGTGTATGAAAGCTCAAAAAGAAACTAAGTGGGTGTGCATCCAACTTGCTTGCTCACGAAGACCTAGGGCATTTTGAGGAAGCCCATCATTGGAATATACAAGCCAAGTTCTATAATGAAAGATTCCCACTAGTATATGAAAGTGACAACATAGGAGACTCTCTATCATGAAGATCATGGTGCTACTTTGAAGCACAAGTGTGGTAAAAGGATAATAGCATTGCACCTTCTCTCTTTTTCTCTCATTTTTTTATTTTTTTATTTGGGCCTTCTCCTTTTTTATGACCTCTTTTCTCTTTTTTTATTTGGTCTTCTTTGGCCTCTTTTATTTATTTATTTTTGTCCGGAGTCTCATCTCGACTTGTGGGGGAATCATAGTCTCCATCATCCTTTCCTCACTAGGACAATGCTCTAATAATGATGATCATCACACTTTTATTTTTCTTACAACTCAAGAATTACAATTCGATACTTAGAACAAGATATGACTCTATATGAATGCCTCCGGCGGTGTACCGGGATGTGCAATGATGCATGAGTGACATGTATGAAAGAATTATGAGCGGTGGCTTTGCCACAAATACGGTGTCAAGTACATGATCATGCAAAGCAATATGACAATGATGAAGCGTGTCATAATAAACGGAATGGTGGAAAGTTGCATGGCAATATATCTCGGAATGGCTATGGAAATGCCATAATAGGTAGGTATGGTGGCTGTTTTGAGGAAGGTATATGGTGAGTTTATGGTACCGACGAAAGTTGCGCGGTACCAGAGAGGCTAGCAATGGTGGAAGGGTGAGAGTGCGTATAATCCATGGACTCAACATTAGTCATAAAGAACTCACATACTTATTGCAAAAATCTATTAGTTATCAAACCAAGTACTACGCGCATGCTCCTAGGGGGATATATTGGTAGGAAAAGACCATCGCTCGTCCCCGACCGCCACTCATAAGGAAGACAATCAATAAATAAATCATGCTCCGACTTCATCACATAACGGTTCACCATACGTGCATGCTACGGGAATCACAAACTTTAACACAAGTATTTCTCAAATTCACAACTACTCAACTAGCATCACTCTAATATCACCATCTTCATATCTCAAAACAATTATCAAGTATCAAACTTCTCATAGTATTCAACACACTCATGAGAGAATTTTATTATTCTTGAATACCTAGCATATTAGGATTTTAAGCAAATTACCATGCTATTTAAGACTCTCAAAATAATCTAAGTGAAGCATGAGAGTTCATCTATTTCTTCAAAATAAAACTACCACCATGCCCTAAAAGATATAAGTGAAGCACTAGAGCAAATGACAAACTACTCCGAAAGATATAAGTGAAGATCAATGAGTAGTCGAATAATTATGCAACTATGTGAAGACTCTCTAACATTTAATAATTTAATATCTTGGTATTCTATTCAAACTGCAAGCAAAACATAATGAAATAAAATGACGCTCCAAGCAAAACACATATCATGTGGCGAATAAAAATATAGCTCCAAGTAAAGTTACCGATGAACGAAGACGAAAGAGGGGATGCCTTCCGGGGCATCCCCAAGATTAGGCTCTTGGCTATCCTTGAATATTAACTTGTGGTGCCTTGGGAATCCCAAGCTTAGGCTCTTGCCACTCCTTATTCCATAGTCCATCGAATCCTTACCCAAAACTTGAAAACTTCACAACACAAAACTTAATAGAAAACTCGTAAGCTCCGTTAGTATAAGAAAATAAATCACCACTTAAAGGTACTGTAATGAACTCATTATTTATTTGTATTGGTGTTAAATCTACTGTATTCCAGATTATCTATGGTTTATAAACTCTTTTACTATCCATAGATTCATCAAAATAAGTAAACAACACATGAAAAACAGAATCTGTCAAAAACAGAACAGTCTGTAGTAATCTGGATCAAACGTATACTTCTGGAACTCATAAAATTCTCAAATAACTTTATGGACCTGAGGAATTTGTATATTAATAATCTGAAAAAAGAATTAACTCAATAGCACTCTCCAAATAAAAATGGCAGCAATTCTCGTGAGCGCTAAAGTTTCTGTTTTTTACAGCATGATCAACAAGACTCTCCCCAAGTCTTCCCAAAGGTTCTACTTGGCACAAACACTAATTTAAAACATAAAACCACATCTAAACAGAGGCTAGATGAATTATTTATTACTAAACAGGAACAAAAATCAAGGAACAAAAATAAAATTGGGTTGCCTCCCAACAAGCGCTATCATTTAACGCCCCTAGCCAGGCATGATGATTTCAATGATGCTCACATAAAAGATAAGAATTGTAACATAAAAAGAGCATCATGAAGAATATGACTAGCACATTTAAGTCTAACGAACTTACTATGCATAGGGATTTTGTGAGCAAACAACTTATGGGAACAAGAATCAACTTGCATAGGAAGGTAAAACAAGCATAACTTCAAAACTTTAAGCACATAGAGAGGAAACTTGATATTATTGCAATTCCTACAAGCATATGTTCCTCCCTCATAATAATTTTCAGTAGCATCATGAATGAACTCAACAATATAACCAGCACCTAAAGCATTCTTTTCATGATCTACAAGCATAGAAAATTTACTACTCACCACACAAGCAAAATTCTTCTTATTCGGAATAGTGGGACTATCATAAGAGACTCGAATACTATAAATTGTTTCCACATTAAAAGAGTAATGTTCAGAAAATGGGTAACCATAATCATGACAAGTTTTATAAATATAATCATTACTACTTTTTATAGAATATGTATCATCACAATAATTATCATAAGTAGGAGGCATGCTATCATCATTATAAATTTGCATATCAAAACTTGGGATACTAAAAATATCATCTTGATTAAGCGTAGCATCCCCAAGCTTGGGACAAACATTAATTGCAGCAAATATATTCTCAAAAACATCATATTCGTCAAACATAGCATCCCCATGCTTGGGCCTTTTCATATCATAAGCATAATCACTTTCGTCATCAATAGTATGGATAGCACCAATAGTATAGCAATTATGATATTCTTCCAAGCAAGTGCCAAAAAGATTTTCAAGATCATAAGAAGTATCATTATATTCCACAATTATATTTTCATGAGGCACAATAGTAATAGGAGCAGCATTATTTGGGGGAGATATCTTTCTACCTCTCTTTCTTTTTCTTTTGTTCTTCTTCACCACATCATGTGTGGGTTCAATCCTCTTTTTGGAGCCCCTTATTAATGAGATTGGTTGAATAGGAGGCTCCTCTTCGTTACCTGATTCATCATAAGAAATAATAGGAGGACATTGGGAAGTCTCTTCCCTTTCATTAGTATTCTCTTCATCTTCTATTTGTTTTCTTTTCTTTATGTAGTTGGCAATATAAGGATTTTCAATGCAATTCACCGCACAATACATATAAATTTTCTCTAGATCAAAATGAAGAACTTTATCAAGGGAAAATTTTGGAATATGCTTAGTTATACGTTTAATTTCTTCACAACCCAAGAGCAAACTAAGTTCATTATGATGTGCAAGGGAAATCAAGTCATCACAATTTTTGGACACGATACTATCATGAAACAATTTGCATTGGGTACTAAAATGATCACGTTCATTGCAAAGTTCACAAGTAGGGCTAAGAAAAATAAAATTTTTAGCACATTCATCTATCTCTTCTTGCAACAATTTAGTTTCTAAGTACTTATGCCTCTTGCAATATCTATCTTCCCTATTTGGTGTGTACATACAAACCCAATGCACTCCACAAAAATTGACATGTTTATAGGAGACATTTTCATCATAATTAGTGCAATCATCATTAGTATCATGGATATTCAAAGAATTCGTACTAACGACATTGCAATCATGCTCCTCATTCAAAGATTTAGTGCCAAACATTTTATAGATTTCTTCTTCTAGCACTTGAGCACAATTATCCTTTCCATCATACTCACGACAGATATTAAAAAGGTGAAGCGTATGAGACAAACTCAATTCCATTTTTTTGTAGTTTTCTTTTATAAACTAAACTAGTGATAAAACAAGAAACTAAAAGACTCGATTGCAAGATCTAAAGATATACCTTCAAGCGCTAACCTCCCCGGCAACGGCGCCCGAAAAGAGCTTGATGTCTACTACACAACCTTCTTCTTGTAGACATTGTTGGGCCTCCAAGTGCAGAGGTTTGTAGGACAGTAGCAAATTTCCCTCAAGTGGATGACCTAAGGTTTATCAATACGTAGGAGGCATAGGATGAAGATGGTCTCTCTCAAGCAACCCTGCAACCAAATAACAAAGAGTCTCTTGTGTCCCCAACACACCCAGTACAATGGTAAATTGTATAGGTGCACTAGTTCGGCGAAGAGATGGTGATACAAGTGGTATATGGATAGTAGATAAAGGTATTTGTAATCTGAAATTATAAAAACAGCAAGGTAACTAATGATAAAAGTGAGCGTAAACAGTATTGCAATGTGTGGAAATAAGGCCTAGGGTTCATACTTTCGCTAGTGTAAGTTCCCTCAACAAGACTAACATAATTGGATCACATAACTATCCCTCAACATGCAACAAAGAGTCACTCCAAAGTCACTAATAGCGAGAACGAACGAAGAGATTATGGTAGGGTACGAAACCACCTCAAAGTTATTCTTTCCAATCAATCCGTTGGGCTATTCCTATAAGTGTCACATACAGTGCTACGTCTTGAGCTTGCGTTGGTTTTCCCCGAAGAGGAAGGGATGATGCAGCAGAGTAGCGTAAGTATTTCCCTCAGTTTTTGAGAACCAAGGTGTCAATCCAGTAGGAGGCCACGCTCAAGTCCCTCGTACCTGCACAAAACGATAGCTACTCACAACCAACGTGATTAGGGGTTGTAAATCCCTTCACGGTCACTTACGAGAGTGAGATCTGATAGATATAATATTTTTGGTATTTTTGGTATAAAGATGCAAAGTAAAAACTAAAAGCAAAGTAAAAAAGCAAAGCAAGATTAAAGTGATGGAGATTGATATGATGAGAATAGACCCGGGGGCCATAGGTTTCACTAGTGGCTTCTCTCAAGAGCATAAGTATTCTACGGTGGGTGAACAAATTACTGTTGAGCAATTGACAAAATTGAGCATAGTTATGAGAATATCTAGGCATGATCATGTATATAGGCATCACGTCCGTGACAAGTAGACCGAAACGATTCTGCATCTACAACTATTACTCCACTCATCAATCGCTATCCAGCATGCATCTAGAGTATTAAGTTAAAAACAGAGTAACGCTTTAAGCAAGATGACATGATGTAGAGAGATAAATTCATGCAACATGAAATAAACCCCATCTTGTTATCCTCGATAGCAACGATGCAATACATGCCTTGCTGCCCCTTCTATCACTGGGAAAGGACACCGCAAGATTGAACCCAAAGCTAAGCACTTCTCCCATGGCAATAACTACCAATCTAGTTGGACAAACCAAACGAATAATTCGAAGAGACTTGCAAAGATAACCAATCATACATAAAAGAATTCAGAGAAGATTCAAATATTATTCATAGATAGACTTGATCATAAACCCACAATTCATCGGTCTCAACAAACACACCGCAAAAAGAAGATTACATCAAATAGATCTCCACAAGAGAGGGGGAGAACTTTGTATTGAGATCCAAAAAGAGATAAGAAGCCATCTAGCTACTAACTATGGACCCGAAGGTCTAAGGTAAACTACCCACACTTCATTGGAGGGGCTAGGATGCTGTAGAAGCCCTTCGTGATGACGGCCCTCTTCCGGCGGAGCTCCGAAACATGCCCCAAGATGGGATCTCGTGGATACAGAAAGTTGCGGCGGTGGAATTAGGTTTTTGGCTCCTGTTCTGATTGTTTGGGGGTACGTAGGTATATATAGGAGGAAGGAGTACATCGGTGGAGCACCGAGGGGCCCACGAGGCAGGGGGCACGCCCTAGGGAGGGCGCCCCCACCCTCATGACCTCCTCTTTGACTCCTTGGAGTAGGGTCCAAGTCTCCTGGATCACGTTCGGTGAGAAAATCACGTTCCCGAAGATTTTATTCCGTTTGGACTCCGTTTGATATTCTGTTTCTCCGAAACACCGAAATAGGCAAAAAACAGCAATTCTGGGCCGGGCCTCCGGTTAATAGGTTAGTCCCAAAAATAATACAAAAGTGGAAAATAAAGCCCAATATAGTCCAAAACAGTAGATAATATAGCATGGAGCAATCAAAAATTATAGATACGTTGGAGACGTATCATGCATCCCCAAGCTTAATTCCTGCTTGTCCTCGAGTAGGTAAATGATAAAAAGAGAATTTTTGATGTGGAGTGCTACTTGGCATAATTTCAATGCAAATCTTCTTAATTGTGATATGAATATTCAGATTCTAAAGATTCAAGACAAAAGTTTATATTGACATAAAAATAATAATACTTCAAGCATACCAACAAAGTAATTATGTCTTCTCAAAATAACATGGCCAAAGAAAGTTATCCCTACAAAATCATATAGTCGGGCTATGCTCTATCTTCACCACACAAAGTATTTAAATCATGCACAACCCCGATGACAAGCCAAGCAATTGTTTCATACTCTAACTTTTTCAAAACCTTTTCAATCTTCACGCAATATATGAGCGTGAGCCATGGATATAGCACTATAGGTGGAATAGAATGGTGGTTGTGGAGAAGACAAAAAGGAGAAGATAGTCTCACATCAACTAGGCATATCAACGAGCTATGGAGATGCCCATCAATAGATATCAATGTGAGAGAGTAGGGATTGCCATGCAACGGATGCACTAGATCTATAAGTATATGAAAGCTCAAAAAGAAACTAAGTGGGTGTGCATCCAACTCGCTTGCTAATGAAGACCTAGGGCAATTTGAGGAAGCCCATCATTGGAATATACAAGCTAAGTTCTATAATGAAAGATTCCCACTAGTATATGAAAGTGATAACATGAGAGACTCTCTACTATGAAGATCATGGTGCTACTTTGAAGCACAAGTGTGGTAAAAAGATAGTAACATTGTCCCTTCTCTCTTTTTCTCTCATTTTTTATATATTTTTTATTTGGGCCTTTCTCCTTTTTTTATTTTATGGCCTCTTTTTATTTGGGCTTCTTTGGCCTCTTTTATTTATTTTTCGTCCGGAGTCTCATCCCGACTTATGGGGGAATCATAGTCTCCGTCATTCTTTCCTCACTTGGACAATGCTCTAATAATGATGATCATCACACTTTTATTTTTTTACAACTCAACAATTACAACTCGATACTTAGAACAAAATATGACTCTATATGAATGCATCCGGCGGTGTACCTTGATATGCAATATGACAATGATGGAGTGTGTCATGATGAACTAGATGGTGGAAAGTTGCATGGCAATATATCTCGGAATGGCTATGGAAATGCCATAATAGGTAGGTATGGTGGCTGTTTTAAGGAAGGTATATGGTAGGTGTATGATACCGGCGAAAAGTGCGCGGTATTAGAGAGGCTAGCAAAGGTGGAAGGGTGAGAGTGCGTATGATCCATGGACTCAACATTAGTCATAAAGAACTCATATACTTATTGCAAAAATCTAGAAGTTATCAAAGCAAAGTATTACGTGCATGCTCCTAGGGGGATAGATTGGTAGGAAAAGACCATTGCTCGTCCCCGACCTCCACTCATAAGGAAGATAATCAATAAATAAATCGTGCTCCGACTTCATCACATAACGGTTCACCATACGTGCATGCTACGGGAATCACAAACTTTAACACACGTATTCTTTAAATTCACAACTACTCAACTAGCTTGACTTTAATATTATCACCTCCATATCTCAAAACAATTATCATGCTTCAATCTTTTCTTAGTTCAACACACTCAAAAGAAAGTTCCACAAATCTTGAATACCAAGCATATTATTATTAAGCAAATTACCATGCTATTAAGAGACTCTCAAAATAATTTAAGTGAAGCATGAGAGATCAATAGTTTATTTAAAACAAATCCACCACCGTTCTCTAAAAGATCTAAGTGAAGCACGTAGAGCAAAATTATAACGCTCAAAAGATATAAGTGAAGCACATAGAGCGAAACTACATAGCTCAAAAGATATAAGTGAAGCACATAGAGCAAAACTACTTAGCTCAAAAGATATAAGTGAAGCACATAGAGTATTCTATCAAATTTTAATTCATGTATGGCTCTCTCAAAAGGTGTGTACAGCAAGGATGATTGTGGCATACTAATACACAAAGACACAAATAATACAAGACGCTCCAAGCAAAACACATATCATGTTGGTGAATAAAAATATAGCTCCAAGTAAATTACCGATGGAAGTGGACGAAAAGAGGGGATGCCTTCCAGGGCATCCCAAAGCTTTGACTTTTTGGTTTCCTTGGATTATCTTGGGGGTGCCATGGGCATCCCCAAGCTTAGGCTGTTTGCCACTCCTTGTTCCATAATCCATCAAAAGAATTCACCCAAAACTTGAAAACTTCACAACACAAAACTCAAAATAGAAAACTCGTGAGCTCCGTTAGCGAAAGAAAACAAAAGACCAATTCAAGGTACTGTAATGAACTCATTCTTTATTTATATTGGTGTTAATCCTACTGTATTCCAACTTCTCTATGGATTATAAACTATTTTACTAGCCATAGATTCATCAAAATAAGCAAACAACACACGAAAAACAGAATCTGTCAAAAACAGAACAGTCTGTAGTAATCTGTAGCTAACGCAAGATCTGGAACCCCAAAAATTCTAAAATAAACTGCTGGACGTGAGGAACTTATCTCTTAATCATATTCAAAAATAATTAACTAAATAGCGCACTTAAAATAAAAATGACAGCAGTTCTCCTGAGCGCTAAAGTTTCTGTTTTTTACAGCAAGTTCAACAAGACTTTCCCCAAGTCTTCCCAACAGTTCTACTTGGCACAAACACAAAAAACACAACCAAAACTGAGGCTAAATAATTTATTTACTACTAAGCATGAGCAAAAAGCAAGGAATAAAAATAAAATTGGGTTGCCTCCCAACAAGCGCTATCGTTTAACGCCCCTAGCTAGGTATAAAAGCGAGGATAGATCTAGGTATTGCCATCTTTGGTAGGCAATTCTTCGATGAGGCATCTATTTCCCTTAGGAATTTCTTTCTTTCTAGTTATTATCAAACTTTTAGGCACAAGATCAAAAAATTCATTTGTAGCAATCGGTTCCTTAATGATAGCAAAAAGATTGGGTTGAATACTTATAGATTTAAGATCCGCAATTTCCTTACTAGATGATTCACCCTCATTTTTAGGAACATACATAAGCTTGGCATTTTTAGTAGGAGGACTTGGAGTATTCTTTACAGAAGAAAAAGCGGTTCCCAAGTTTGTAATGATACCATCAAGTTTATCAATTCTAGTATAATCTAGGTTTATCTTCTCATTAACTATGGGTCCCTTTTCCTTAATATTTTTCAGAGTCATTCCTACCTTAGATCCATATTGAGTAATTTGATTGTGGATCTTTTTATCTAGATTTTCAATTAATTCAATAGTAGCAACTTTATTTTTAATAATTTCAAGTCTTGGCATAACATGCTCCAAAGTTAACATGGTTCCATTAACCAAAAGAGGCGGTGAGCCAAATAAATTTAGCATAGCATTATAAGAATCAAAAGTATGGCTACCCAAGAAGTTCCCTCCGGTAATGGCATCGAGGATATATCTATACCAAGGATTAACACCTACATAAAAATTGCGAAGAAGAACTAAGGTAGATTGCTTCCTGGTAGATCTATTTTGAGCATTGCAAATTCTATACCAAGCATCTTTTAGATTTTCTCCCTCTCTTTGTTTAAAATTTAGAACTTCACTCTCGGGAGACAACAGGGAAGATATGAGACTAGCCATGGCGACAAGAAAACAAACAAGCACACAAGCAAACAAAAGCAAACAGGCAAAAGAAGCAAATAGAGAGGAAGGATAGAGAGAGAGAGGGCGAATAAAACGGCAAGGGTGAATTGGGGGGAGAGGAAAACGAGAGGCAAATGGCAAATAATGTAATACGAGAGATAGGGATTGTGATGGGTACTTGGTATGTTGACTTCTTGCGTAGACTCCCCGGCAATGGCGCCAGAAATCCTTCTTGCTACGTCTTGAGCTTGCGTTGGTTTTCCCCGAAGAGGAAGGGATGATGCAGCAGAGTAGCGTAAGTATTTCCCTCAGTTTTTGAGAACCAAGGTATCAATCCAGTAGGAGGCCACGCTCAAGTCCCTCGTACCTGCACAAAATGATAGCTACTCGCAACCAACGCGATTAGGGGTTGTCAATCCCTTCACGGTCACTTACGAGAGTGAGATCTGATAGATATAATATTTTTGGTATTTTTGGTATAAAGATGCAAAGTAAAAAGTAGAAGCAAAGTAAAAAGCAAAGCAAGATTAAAGTGATGGAGATTGATATGATGAGAATAGACCCGGGGGCCATAGGTTTCACTAGTGGCTTCTCTTAAGAGCATAAGTATTCTACGGTGGGTGAACAAATTACTGTTGAGCAATTGACAAAATTGAGCATAGTTATGAGAATATCTAGGCATGATCATGTATATAGGCATCACGTCCGTGACAAGTAGACCGAAACGATTCTGCATCTACTACTATTACTCCACTCATCGACCGCTATCCAGCATGCATCTAGAGTATCAAGTTAAAAACAGAGTAACGCTTTAAGCAAGATGACATGATGTAGAGAGATAAATTCATGCAATATGAAATAAACCCCATCTTGTTATCCTCGATGGCAACGATGCAATACGTGCCTTGCTGCCCCTTCTATCACTGGGAAAGGACACCGCAAGATCGAACCCAAAGCTAAGCACTTCTCCCATGGCAAGAACTACCAATCTAGTTGGCCAAACCAAACGGATAATTCGAAGAGACTTGCAAAGATAACCAATCATACATAAAAGAATTCAGAGAAGATTCAAATATTATTCATAGATAGACTTGATCATAAACCCACAATTCATTGGTCTCAACAAACACACCGCAAAAAGAAGATTACATCAAATAGATCTCCACAAGAGAGGGGGAGAACTTTGTATTGAGATCCAAAAAGAGAGAAGAAGCCATCTAGCTACTAACTATGGACCCGAAGGTCTGAGGTAAACTACTCACACTTCATCAGAGGGGCTAGGATGATGTAGAAGCCCTCTGTGATGACGGCCCTCTTTCGGCGGAGCTCCGGAACAGGCCCCAAGATGGGATCTCGTGGATACAGAAAGTTGCGTCGGTGGAATTAGGTTTTTGGCTCCTGTTCTGATCGTTTGGGGGTACGTAGGTATATATAGGAGGAAGGAGTACGTCGATGCAGCACCGAGGGGCCCACGAGGCAGGGGGCGCGCCCTAGGGGGGGCGCCCCCACCCTCGTGACCTCCTCTTTGACTCCTTGGAGTAGGGTCCAAGTCTCCTGGATCACGTTCCGTGAGAAAATCACGTTCCCGAAGATTTTATTCCGTTTGGACTCCGTTTGATATTCTGTTTCTCCGAAACACTGAAATAGGCAAAAAACAGCAATTCTGGGCTGGGCCTCCGGTTAATAGGTTAGTCCCAAAAATAATATAAAAGTGGAAAATAAAGCCCAATATAGTCCAAAACAGTAGATAATATAGCATGGAGCAATCAAAAATTATAGATACGTTGGAGACGTATCAAACAGCCCTAGAGTTCGTACTAGAATAACACCTTAAGACACAAATTCAACCAAAACCCTAATGTCACCTAGATACTCCAATGTCACCTCAAGTATCCCTGGGTATGATTATACGACATGCATCACACAATCTCAGATTCATCTATTCAACCAACACATAGAACCTCAAAGAGTGCCCCAAAGTTTCTACCGGAGAATCACGACGAAAACGTGTGCCAACCCCTATGCATAGGTTCATGGGCGGAACCCGCAAGTTGATCACCAAAACATACATCAAGTGAATCACGTGATATCCCATTGTCACCACAGATACGCACGACAAGACATACATCAAGTGTTCTCAAATCTTTAAAGACTCGATCCGATAAGATAACCTCAAAGGGGAAACTCAATTCATTACAAGAGAGTAGAGGGGGAGGAGAAACATAAGATCCAACTATAATAGCAAAGCTCGCGATACATCAAGATCGTGCCAAATCAAGAACACGAGAGAGAGAGATCAAACACATAGCTACTTGTACATACCCTCAGCCCCGAGGGAGAACTACTCCCTCCTCGTCATGGAGAGCACCGGGATGATGAAGATGGCCACCAGAGAGGGATTGCCCCCTCCGGCAGGGTGCCAGAACGGGTCTAGATTGGATTTCGGTGGCTACGAAGGCTTCTGGCGGCAGAACTCTCGATCTATTGTGCTCACGGACGTTTTTAGGGTATATGGAGATATATAGGCGGAAGAAGTACGTCAGGGGGGCCACGAGGGGCTCACGAGGGTGGAGGGCGCGCCCAGCGGGGTGGGCACGCCCCCTGCCTCATGGCCTCCTCGCAGATCCGCCGACGTGCACTCCAAGTCTTCTGGGCTTCTTTCCTTCCAAAAATGAGTTCGGTGAAGTTTCAGGTCAATTGGACTCCGTTTGATTTTCCTTTTCTTCGAAACCCTAAAACAGGGTAAAAACAGAAACTGGCACTGGGCTCTGGGTTAATAGGTTAATCCCAAAAATGATATAAATGTGTATAATAAAGCCCATAAACATTCAAAATAGTAGATAATATAGCATGGAGTAATCAAAAATTATAGATACGTCGGAGACGTATCACTCGCCGCCATGCCGGCATGGAGCAACTCGCCACTCCTCATCAAGCTGAACTAGAGCGGCGAGTTGCTGAACCACGCGCCTGCTTGGGGCGGCAACTGGCTCCATCGGGCCAAGCGAGGTTGGTGAAGGACCGAGCGGCCTCGCCCGTATTCGGAGGGCTCTGCGGGCCACCCAGCCGGGTAATATGCCGGAGAACGGCTCCTCGGAAGCCATCGGAAGAGTGGAGAAAATGGTGAAGGCAGAGATGGGGGAGCGGTGGAGGGGTGCGATTCTTGCCCGATGTCTGTCTGGCCTCGTGTAAATAGAGGGCAGATGGTAGGAACTTGGCCGGCGTCTGGCCTCGTTTAAACTGAGGGCAGACGGGAGGAGCTCGGCCGGTGTTGCGCTTAATTCTGGCCCGCTCATGAACGGACGTGTGGCCGGAGTAGGTTTCTTGGTTTGCATGCGGGTTTAACGGAGGGGTTTGATGGAGGCGAGGAGGCGTGTTTAGCCAGGCGTGCAGCGGGCAACGCAATACTATTCGATTTGACAGCGGGTGGCGCAGTTCCCGATACAACTTTTATGCAGACGAGCGAGGGAGTAGCGGTTCCCAAAATGTTGAACGGCCAATGCATCCTCCTTCAATTAATGCATGAGGGAAGTAATGGGAGGAGGACCGAGAAAAGAGGCTGCACGATGTGAATGCAACACAGTTTGCCCTCATATAAAGGCGGCCCTGCTTTCCAGTGCATCTCACATCGTATGCACCTAAGCATTTGCCTAAGCACCTACACTAAGCGCAAAAGAGCTCACTCCAGACCCATGGCGGTGATGCGCGTGAGCGGCCAGCGGCTGTGCCAGATGGTCCACGACGTCGGCCTGTGGCATGGCGCCGAGGATCGTCTCCAGATGGTGTTGGAGACCGGATGGTGGATGGTCACCGTCGACGCCAACTACGACTCTCAGTTGGACCAGATGATCGTTGCCATCACCAACAAGTTCACCGTCCTCAAGAAGCTCGCGGACGACATCGCCGTACTCCTCCAGCCCGCGTGCCCGGGCTCCTCATTGCCTGCCACCCTAATCGGCCTCCATGGCCGGAACATCTTTCAAGCACTGGTGGCCCTGCGATGGCCCTGCGACGGCCCACCGACGCTACAAAGAATGTCCACCTGGAGGTCGCGCTCGCCGCGAGGCTCCTCGCCCTGCAAGAATTCGTCGACCTACACATCCACATGTATGAGCAAATCATGTACATAGGTATCTACAAAGCCAGTTAGGACGCTATGATGTTGGCCTTCCTCAACCGGCTGGAAGCCTTGGATGCCTTTGTTGAGAAGCACCTCGACCTCGCCACAAAAGCCGCCGCTGGTTGGTGGCCTGGCGCACTAAGTTGAGGAGGAGGAGGTCGTACGTTGATGGATGCATCTTTCTTCTTGCCTTCTATAACCACCACTTCGATCGCATCATCATCATGGCCTTAATTATTATTGTGGTGTTGCATTCTCGTTCTAGTCAATACCGACATGTGCGATCCCTTTGCTTAATTATATGCATCACTGTAACTAGTACTCCATCCGTCAATTTATAAGTTGTGCTTACCTTTTCCATCAACTTCGTGCAACGCACGGGCATCTTGCTAGAAACACTAGAACATGTCGGACCATGTGTGACCAAACCGACGATGCGCCAGCCTAGCTACAACGCACCCTTCTTATCTGGCGGAAATAGCCCCGCCCTAGCGTTTCCAATCGTTATTTCTATCTATCGATCGTGCCAAGGAGCAGAACCAAAATGTTACAATTTATACATGTTTCTCTACTCCTACTCCTATAAAAGACTCCGTTGGTGATGGTGGTGTGTCTGCCATCCGTTGTTTCTGACCATTAGATCTGCATCTAACAGCTGTGAGGTAAGTTGTGGCATTTTTGCAACAATATCCCACTTCTCTTCTCCAATTTGCAGAAAACCCCTTATTATCTTGAAGGCAACCACATCCCTCTGTCACCTCATCAAAATAGCCTGAGAAATACATACTCCTATAAAAGACTCAGTTGGTGATGGTGGTGTGTCTGCCATCCGTCGTTTTTGACCATTAGATCTGCATCTAACGGCTGCGAGGTAAGTTGTGGCATTTTTGCAACAATAGCCCACTTCTCTGCTCCAATTTGCAGAAAACCCCTTATTAACTTGAAAGCAACCACATCCCTCCCTCACCTCATCAAAACAGCCTGAGAAATACATTTTGAGTGAAAAGTACTCCCTCCATTCCTAAATATTTGTGTTTCTAGAGATTTCAATAAGTGACTACATACGGAGCAAAATGAGTGAATCTACACTTCAAAATATGTCTATATAATCCGTATGTGATAGTCCATTTGAAATCTCTAAAGAGGCAAATATTTAGGAACGGAGGGAGTAATATATTAGGAGTATATCAAAACAAGAGTGATTTATTTCAAGTTTGTGAACAAGTACTACTATTCTACTACTTTGGATCCGTCGCAATGCACGGGCACATTTCTAGTAAAAGGAAAAGGCCTGCTGCGTTCGCGTCGCACTCCCCCCACATGCCCGGGAATTGGGAGTACTCCACGGCCCGTCTGGCACGACACATAGCTTAGGGAAGGCGTGTTGCCTAGCATTTTCACTTTCATGTGGGACCGCCGTTGAGCAAACCGACTATTGGCAAACCGCACCCCGACCGCCGCCGGGTTGGAAAACAGAAACGAGGGGATGATCTAGCTGTAGCACGGAAGCCAAGAAATTTGGTGTTAGATGGGGTTCGTTGAGAGAGTAGGAGCATTCCGTACTACTCTGCTCCTACTAGTACCAAGGTTGTACTATACAACTAGTACTACCACTATACAACTAGTAGGTACGTGCACGACACAGCATCGTAGGAACAAAAAACAGGAAGATCTTGTTTTGGGTGGTTTATCTTTTTTCTATCAACGTAGTATGAATAATATGATGTGGGGGGCACCCATGAAGCTTATGTGTCTTGGTTACATGGCTACGAAGGGTTAGAGAAAAAATAAATAGATAATGTGTTTAGAGTGCACTCCACTAAACAGATATACTTTGGATCCATTGCAACGGGCCAACACATCTATATCTATACCCCCTATATAGTGTGTGAATAACTTTGAAAGTTGTTCGTTGGATGAAGCCAATCCAACGGTACAAAGATGGCAAATCCGAGCACTACTGGCCGTTGGATATCATCTACATTCCACCAGATTCTGCCACATGTAGAATCTAGAAGACTCCATGGTTGAAATTCATTCATGACTAACTTTGCCACAACTAAGCTTAGGCAAAGTGTGTCTGAAACAAAAAATGTGGCTAACAAAATGGCCACCACAAGTGTGGCAAGATTTGGCAAGAAGTTGAGTCTATGACATGTGGACCATGTAGCTAGAAAAGTGTGGCAAGCCACAAGTGTAGCAATGAACCAAACACATGCCTGGTGTGTTTGGTAGGGTGTATGAAGGGTGCATGATCCCAAGAGTTCCCTTCTCGACCCATTTTTCGGTGTTTGGTAGAGTGTATGGAGGGTGCATGAGTCCACTCTAGATTAGCACAAATACACTAGAAGCATGCATGAAGAGAGCATACATGAAGAGGGGTGTTGAGTTGACCATGCATGAAGAGGGAACAACTATCACTACAAAAAAAGACACATCCGTGACATTTTGGGCCGAATGAATTTTTTTTCTGTCATACATATGACACTTCTATGATGATAATTGTGACAAAACCCGGTATCATCATAGATGTGGTGGGCTCCTACTTCAATGACAAAAAATCATGACAGAAAATGGGCTTTTCGTCCTGGGCGGGCCGGAGACGCAGCTGCATGACATTCTTTGGGCCATCCATGACGGAAAAAACCATGGTAGAAGCGAGGGGGAGGAAAATTTCGGGGAGTTCCCGATTACGGTGGGAGGTCAGGGGCCGTGCGATGCACGTTTCTCTCATACACGTACACGCGTGTGTGCGAGGCGTTGGCTCTAACTGAACCCGAGCGAGGCATTGGGCTCTAACTGAACCCGAGCGATTGCACTGCAGGCTACGCGTTACTGAACCCGAGCAATCGATCGATGGCTGTTAACTGAACCCGATCGAGCGATTCCTTCGCTACTGCTGCTAACTGAAGCCGGTCGATGGGATGAACAGTGAGCGGTGGCGTTGCCTCTGGATGAACAGGACCCCGTGGTGTGGTGGAGGGTTGGATGAACAGTAGACGATGGAGGGGTGCCCGTGGAGGGGTGGATGAACAGGACCCCGTGGTGTGGAGGGCTGGATGAACAGTAGACGGTGGAGGGGTGGTTGAACAGGACCCCGTGGTGTGGAGGGTTGGATGAACAGTAGGCGGTGGAGGGGTGCCCGTGGATGGGTGGTTGAACAGGACCCCATGGTGTGGAGGGCTGGATGAACAGTAGACGGTGGAGGGGTGGTTGAACTATAGCTGGTGGAGTAGCGTGCGGTGGAGGCTGGATGAATAGGAGCACGTGGAGGCTGGAGGAGGTCGACGGCGGAGACGAACAGTATCCCGTGGAGTCCCGTTTTGCGGTACGCCACACGCCTCCCGATGAACAGGACCCCCGTTTCGACCGTAGCGCTCCAACACAAGTCCGTTTCCTCTGTTGTGCGGTACGGCACACCCCTCCCGATGAACAGGACCCCCGTTTCGACCGTAGGAGGTCCGTTTCCTCCGTTTTGCGGTACGCCAGACCCCTCCCGATGAACAGGATCCCGTTTCGAATGTGGCTGGTCGAACACAAGGCCGTTTCCTCCGTTCTGCGGTACGTCAGGCCTCGTTTCCATCGCCTGTTCCGTCCAAGCCCTCCCGATGAACATGACGCATTCCGTTGCCACCCCATGAACACAACGACGACGATGTTTCTCCGTTTTGACCCAGCCAGGTACACGAGCCCTGGCCGTACGTATGCGCGAGTAGGCGTTCAAGACCCCGCCCGTATGTACACATACGTGGCCGTATTTTCTTTCTTGCACCCTGGCCGCTGTACGTACGTGTAAATGCTATGTGCGCGCCTCTACTACGACACATGCGCGCCTCTACTACGACACGTGCGCGCCTCTACTACGACACGTGCGCGCCTCTACATCGACCAGTATGTACGTACACGTTCGCGACCAGAATGACAATGCTACGTATGCTTCAACCAGGTGGGTCCCGACTGTCAGGCACTTCCTTGCTTGCAAAGATGAAGCTGGTCGGTCCCAACAGTCAGGGGGTGAGGGAGTCCTGGATTAGGGGGTGTTCGGGTAGCCGGACTATACCTTCAGCCAGACTCCTAGACTATGAAGATACAAGATTGAAGACTTCGTCCCGTGTCCGGATGGGATTTTCCTTGGCGTGGAAGGCAAGCTTGGCGATACAGATATTCAAGATCTCCTACCATTGTAACCGACTCTGTGTAACCCTAACCCTATCCGATGTCTATATAAACCGGAGGGTTGTAGTCCGTAGGCAATCAACTCCATATACAACAATCATACCATAGGCTAGCTTCTAGGGTTTAGCCTCCTTGATCTCATGGTAGATCTACTCTTGTACTACCCATATCATCAATATTAATCAAGCAGGACGTAGGGTTTTACCTCCATCAAGAGGGCCCGAACCTAGGTAAAACATCATGTTCCCTGCCTCCTGTTACCATCCGGCCTAGACGCACAGTTCGGGACCCCCTACCCGAGATCCGCCGGTTTTGACACCAACATTGGTGCTTTCATTGAGAGTTCCTCTGTGTCGTCGCCTTTAGGCCCAATGGCTCCTTTGATCATCAACAACGATGCGGTCCAGGGTGAGACTTTTCTCCCCGAACAGATCTTCGTCTTCGGCGGCTTCGCTCTGCGGGCCAATTCGCTCAGCCACCTGGAGCAGATCGAAAGCTACGCCCCTGGCCATCAAGTCAGGTTTGGAAGCTTAAACTACACGGCTGACATCCGCGGAGACATGATCTTTGATGGACTCGAGCCACGGCCAAGCGCGCCGCACTATCTCGAGGGGCATGACCTAGCTCTGCCTCCGGACAGTGTCCTGGAGGCCGCACACGCATCGGTTCCGACCCCTAACTCGGAGCCTATTGCGCCAATCGAGGATGAGCGGTTGGACGTCACCTCGGGGGCTGCGATCCCAAAAGCGATCGAGCTGAACGCTAGCCCCGCACTCTGCACGACCCGTGACTCCGAGGATCCGGACTCCTCCTCGGACTCCGAACCCCCAGCGCCCCTGCCAATCGAATCCGATTGGGCGCCGATAATGGAGTTCACCGCCGCAGACATCTTTTAGAGTTCGCCTTTTGGCGACATCCTGAATTCTCTTAAGTCTCTCTCTTTATCAGGAGAGCCCTGGCCGGACTACGGTCAGCGAGGGTGGGATACGGGCGATGAGGAAATGCAACACCCACCCACCACCCACTTTGTAGCCACTGTCGACGATGTAACCGACATGCTTGACTTCAGCTCCGAAGACATCGACGGCATGGACGACGATGTAGGAGACGAACAGGAACCAGCACCTGTAGGGCGCTGGAAGGCCACCTCGTCATATGACATATATGGTGGATACTCCAAAAGATGGAGATGGCGATGGAACAGTGGGGGATGACGCCCCCAAGAAACAGCCAAAGCGCCGGCGTCAGCGGCGCCGCTCTAAATCCCGCCAAAGCAAAAACGGTTATTCCGGCACGGGAGATAATACTACCCCGGATAGCGCCGAAGAACACCCACCTCAGCAAGATTCGGCACAGGAAGATGGAGAAGCCAGCCCTCATGAGAGAGCGGCAGAACGAGAGGTCGAGGATGATAACTATACGCCTCCCTCCGAAGACGAGGCAAGCCTCGATGACGACGAATTCGTCATACCATCAGACCCCGCCGAACAAGAGCGTTTTACACAAAGGTTTTAGCCACGGCAAGCAGCCTCAAGAAAAAGCAGCAACAACTTAGAGCTGCCCAAGATTTGCTAGCTGACAGATGGACTGAAGTCCTTGCGGCCGAAGAGTATGAACTCGAACACCCCTCCAAGAGTTACCCGAAGCGCAGGACACTACCCCGATCAAAGGAGGAAGCACCTACATCACCAGCGCATGACATGGCAGACCGGCCACCTCACGGCCGCGACAGAGAGGCCTCTCGGCCCTCCACCCAAGCCATGCCCCGACGCCGCTCAACTAAGGCACGGGAAAATGCGCCCGACCTGCGAGACATACTGGAGGATAAGGCAAGACAAACAAGATCGATCTACGGATCACGCAGGCGCCCTACGACATGTGACAATGATCTTCACTCCAGATACAACAAATCCGGCCGGGCCAAACACAACAGACATAGCTCTTCCGAGCTGCGTCGTGATATAGCCCAGTACAGAGGCGCCGCACACCCGCTATGCTTCACGAATGAATTAATGGATCATAAAATCCCAAAGGGTTTCAAACCCGTAAACATCAAATCATACGATGGCACAACAGATCCGGCGGTATGGATCGAGGATTATCTCCTTCACATCCAAATGGCACGCGGCGATGATCTACACGCCATCAAATACCTCCCGCTCAAACTTAAAGGACCGGCCCGGCATTGGCTTAACAGCTTGCCAGCAGACTCAATCGGTTCTTGGGAGGACCTGGAAGCCGCATTCCTCGAAAACTTCCAGGGCACTTACATGCGACCGCCGGATGCCGACGACTTAAGCCACATAATTCAGTAGCCAGAGGAATCGGCCAGACAATTCTGGACACGGTTCCTAACAAAGAAAACCAGATAGTCGACTGTCCGGACGCAGAGGCCCTAGCAGCCTTCAAGCATAACATTCGCGATGAGTGGCTTGCCCGGCACCTGGGACAGGAAAAGCCGAAATCCATGGCAGCCCTCACGACACTCATGACCCGCTTTTGCGCGGGAGAAGACAACTGGCTAGCTCGCAGTAACAACTTATCAAAGAACCCTGGTAATTCGGATACCAAGGACAAAAGTGGCAGGACACGTCAGAATAAGCAAAAACGCCGCGTTAACAGCGACAGCAATGAAGACACGGCAGTCAATGCCGGATTCAAAGGCTACAAACCCGGTCAGCGGAAAAAGCCGAATACTCAGGGCCCGTCCAGCTTGGACCGAATACTCGATCGCTGGTGCCATATACATGGCACCCCCGAAAGGCCAGCCAATCACACTAACAGGGATTGTTGGGTGTTCAAGCAGGCAGGCAAGTTAACAGCCAAAAATAGAGACAAGGAGCTGCACAGCGACGACGAGGAGCCCAAGCCGCCGAACAACAATGGATAGAAGGGATTTCCCCCACAAGTGCGGACGGTGAACATGATATACGCAACCCACATACCCAAGCGGGAGCGGAAGCGTGCGCTACGGGATGTATACGTGATGGAGCCAGTCGCCCCAAAGTTCAACCCATGGTCCTCCTGCCCGATCACTTTTGATCGAAGGGACCATCCCACTAGCATCCGTCATGGCGGCTTCGCCGCATTGGTTCTCGACCCAATCATCGACGGATTTCATCTCACAAGAGTCCTCATGGACGGCGACAGTAGCCTGAACCTGCTTTATCAGGATACAGTGCAGAAAATGGGCATAGATCCCTCAAGGATTAAGCCCACAAGAACGACATTTAAAGGCATTATACCAAGTGTAGAAGCCAACTGTACAGGCTCAGTAACACTTGACGTGGTCTTCGGATCCCCGGACAATTTCCGAAGCGAAGAGTTAATCTTCGATATAGTCCCGTTTTGTAGTGGCTATCACGCCCTGCTCGGATGAACCACATTCGCAAAGTTCAATGCAGTGCCGCACTATGCATATGTCAAGCTCAAGATGCCAGGCCCTCGAGGAGTAATTACGGTCAACGGAAACACCGAACGCTCCCTCCGTATGGAGGAGCATACGACGGCTCTCGCAGCGGAGGTACAAAGTAGCCTTCTCAGGCAATTCTCCACTCCGGCCATTAAAAAGCCAGACACTGCGAAGCGCGCCCGGAGTAACCCACAGCAGGACCGCCTGGCACACTCTGAGCAAGCGTAGCAATGCGGCCCCAACCCCAGCTTTCGCGACATAGCGAAACCAGTACCTCGCGTACATAACTACGCCCTTGAAATACCATGGGCACAGGGGAAGGGGCTCAATAACGGCACGCCCAAAATACGACTTAAAACATACTAGGGGTTGCCAGATTCTTTTTTAATTTTTTCTTACTTTCAGGACTCCATACTTCGGACGACCTGTTCGGCAATTCGACTGTCGCACAAATGATGCAAGATCCAGGGAGGCAGACAAGCCATGCCGCATTATGGAACTCCCAGGTGGTCTCTATTACGAGCAGTATACCTATTTTAAATACAATTCCGCGGCCTGCCCCTCGTCAGGACATACTGAATAGTCCAATTTCTTTTGCTTACCGCACTATTTGTATCGTTCGGCTTTGATAAATAGCCTCTCTATAAACAATGCTTAGTTTTTTGTCTATTTTTTGCATTATCCTCTTTTCACATATATGTTTATTAAATGACATGATTGCACCCATACACCATGGTACGACAAACACGCCAGGGGCTTCAGTACCCCTCATAATGGTGTGAGAAGTCCGTACACTTTCACAAGTGCGGCACCCCGAACTTATAGCACTATATGCATCGGCTCCGAATCATGATTTGGGTCAATATTTGGGTTTTCCTGGCTCCTATGTTTTGGTGCCTTACGTTCCGCTCTATCGGCTAAGGTAGCACTAGGAGAACCACTGCGATTGTGCCCCGGTTCAGCTGGGTTAAGCACCTCAGTGGAGAAAGCTAAAACTGACTGTCATGATGAGGCGAGAGACCGGTCGCTGTTCGAGAGGTTTTTCGAGTCCCTAAAGACTTATGCTGCTTTGAGCGAGGAGCTGGCTTTGTCCGGCCAAGGCGTGGATAGCGCCCCGAACTCGGTCCTCTGAACTAGGGGCTTCGACGAAATTTAAAATTATAGAGTTCTATGGCTAAGTGAGAGTGTTCAAGCATTATAGTCCGATTGCCTGGTTCGTTGTGCTGAGCGCCTCCCTCGAAGGACCCAACTATGGGAAAAAGAGCGCTCAGGTTTATCCCGAACACCCCAACACTAGTGGCATGGGGGCAGAAGCCGACGACTGGCCATCTCTCAATTTTTTGATAAACAGCCGCACAGAAAGTAATATTTTAAATTCAATAAGCATTGCTTAGCGCATATGAACAAGTTTTCAGCGCACAGGATAAACACGAGCGAGTTCATTCAAAAATCACATCCTTGGTACATTCATCTGCCACAAGGTGGGCACCTGCAAGAACATCCTTGTAGTAGTTCTCGGGCTTGCGATGCTCCTTTCCCGGCGGTGGCCCGTCCTTCACAAGCTTCTCAGCATCCAGCTTACCCCAGTGTACCTTTGCACGGGCAAGGGCCCGACGGACACCTTCGATGCAGATGGAGCACTTGATGACCTCGAGCCTCGGACAGGCCTCCACCAGCCGTCGCACCAGCCCGAAATAGCTCCCAGGCAGGGCCTCTCCGGGCCACAGCCGAACTATGAAGCCCTTCATGGCCTGTTCGGCCGCCTTGTGGAGCTCGACCAGCTGTTTCAGCTGGTCGCTCAAAGGCACAGGGTGTCCGACCTCAGAATACTGAGACCAGAACACCTTCTCTGTCCAGCTGCCCTCTTCATCTCGGTAGAATGCGGCGGCATCGGATACGCTGCGGGGAAGATCTGCGAATGCCCCTGGAGAGCTCCGGATTCGGGTAAGTAACAAGTAGTTCACTTTTATATTTCTGCTTTGCATGAAGAATGCCTTACCCGCTGCTATCTTCCTCATCTCCTCCAACTCTTGGAGGGCCTTTTGGGCTTCGGCCTTGGAAGACTTGGCAGTCTCAAGGGCCGTCGCGAGCTCGGATGCTTGCGGCTTTGACTCAAGCTCCAAACTCTCATGTTTTTTCATGAGAGCCTGAAGCTCTTGCTGCACCTCGCCGACCTGAGCCCCAAGTCTGTCTCGCTCGGTGCGCTCCGCGGCCGTTTTCTTTTCGGCCTCAGACAACGCCTGCTTAAGGATCGCCACCTCAGTCGTGGCCCCTACAATAAGTAGTACAATCCTATTATTTCTTTTTGCAATCATGCCTTTTTATAGGCACTTTTTCTGTAAGGTATTTCTTACCTTCTCTCTCCTCGAGCCGCCGCTTGGCAAGGCCGAGCTCTCGCTCGGTCCGCTCGAGGTCCTGCTTCAGGACACCCACCTACGCAGTCAGTGTGGCAGTGGATAGCAGCGAAGCCTGCATACTAATATTGACTCTTTTTTTGTTAGACTCCTACGATATTTAATAGATCCTCTATTCGGCTTTTCTTTCCGAATGCCAAACAGAGCATCAGGGGCTACTGTCTATGTGGTAATATTTTTACATATTTTTACTTACCTCGATGCCTGTTAGAAGGCTAGCGCAAGCTTCAGTCAGTCCGCTCTTGGCGGACTGAACCTTCTAGATCACCGTACTCATAATAGTACGGTGCCCCTCGTCGATGGAGGCGCCGTCAAGCACCTCCAGCAGATTGTCCGGCACCTCTGGTTGGACGGAGGCCGCTGGCTCAGAAGGCTTGCTCCTCTTGGAAGGAGTTCGCCTACCGCGGTCCGGAACTGTGGAAGATGCCGGCGCGGTGTCCGGCACAAAGCCAGACTTGGAGCCCTGGGGGGCCTTATCCCCTTCACTCCTGGAGTCCGGGAGGTTGCCTTGCGGCTCCTTCGGGACCACCTCCTCCTGCCCCGAAGCTTGTCACGACGCCACTTCAGCGTCGTCTGCAGTGCGGGGGGAGACAGCGGGCGGAACTGAGTTCACATCCGATGAGTCCAGGGAGCCGCCCGATGATTCGTTGAATTCGGCCCAGGGCGGGCTGCATAATTACGATCGACATTAGGGAAAGCTGTGCGACAAAGGAACATCATGGGTTACTCTGATATTCGAACTTACGATTTCGCCGGACGCTTGGCCCTGTTTGGCCACTCCTCTTCGCCCTCTTCGGCGTCGGGGGAGTAGTCCGGCGGAGGGGTCTTCCTTTTCCTAGACCCCTCGGCCTCCCCCGTTGGGGCGGCCTTCCTCTTCTCTCCTCCCTCCGCTGGGGGGGGGAGAGTTTTCTTCTTCCTCCTCCTCGTTTTCACGGGAAGAGGGCGTCTCGGACTCGTCGGATGACGAGTCCGACACCACCACGTTATGGGCACTCTTTCGAGTCCCCGTGGTCTTCTTCTTCTTGGCCTTCTTTTCTGGCACCACATAAGGCGTCGGAGCCAGCAGCTTCACTAGTAGAGCTGGGGCTGGGTCTTCGGGCAGCGGAGCCGGACAGTTAATCGGTCCGGATATCGCCCGCCAAGCCTGTCAAAGGTAAGGGAGTTTAGATCCCGCATAGAGTCAAACTATGAAAAAAGCTTAACATCTTGTAAAAGGTGAAGATAGCTTACCTCGCTAGCGTGACGCTGTGAGCTGTATCCGCGGTCCTCGGAAGCGGATGCGGGAGCCTCGGCGCCCTTGAATAGCACCTTCCAGGCATCTTCGTACGTCGTGTCGAAGAGCCTGCTAAGGGTTTGGTGCTGCGCCGGGTCGAACTCCCACAGATTAAAATCCCGTTGTTGGCACGGGAGGATCCGGCGGACGAGCATAACCTGGATTACATTAACAAGCCAGATAGGCCTGTTCACTAGGGACTGGATGCATGTTTGCAATCCGGTCACCTCTTTTTCGTCACCCCACGACAGGCCCGTCTCTTTCCAGGACATAAGCCGCGTGGGGGGTCCGGATCGGAACTTGGGGGCTGCGATCCAGTTCGGATCGCGTGGCTCGGTGATGTAAAACCACCCGGATTTCCACCCCTTTAGGGTCTCCACAAAAGAGCCCTTGAACCATAGGACGTTGGCCATCTTGCCCGCCATGGCGCCTCCGCACTCTGCTTGGCTGCCGCGCACCACCTTGGGCTTGACGTTGAAGGTCTTGAGCCAGAGGCCGAAATGAGGGCGGAAGCGGAGGAAAGCCTCGCACACGACGATAAACGCCGAGATGTTGAGGATGAAGTTCGGGGCCAGATCGTGGAAATCCAGGCCGTAGTAGAACATGAGCCCCCGGACAAATGGGTGGAGTGGAAAACCCAGTCTGCGGAGGAAGTGGGGAAGAAATACTACCCTCTCATGGGGCCTTGGGGTGGGGAGAAGCTGCCCCTTTTCGAGAAGCTGGTGCGCGATGTCCTTGGACAGGTATCCGACCTTCCTTAGCTTGTTGACTTGGCCCTCCGTAGCGGAGGAGACCACCCACTTGCCTCCCGCTCCGGACATTGCTGGAGAAGGTTGAGGTGGGAAGTGCGGGCTTGGGCGCTGGAGCTCGAGTGCGCAGGAGATGGATAGGCAAAGGAGGAAGAAGGCGTAGGTAAAAAGGTGGATCCTTATCCCCTTATACGGGCGGATGCGGTTGTGCGTCCCCACCAGCCTAGTAAAACTCGCTTGCCTCCCAAGCATCGTGATAAATGGCGCGGTTGGGTTACCCACGCCCGTATTGATGGGAATCCCGTAAAGGGGGTACACGATCTCTGCTTTGACAAGACGTGCCAAGGAAACCGCCTCGCAAAACATGCTGAGGTGGAAAAGTAAAAACGATTCGAGTGAAGGGCTTGGCCGTAGTGTGATGACACACTGCGGAATACGTCAGTAGTTTTGATTTGTGTTAATATTATTCTCTCTATGGCGATATGTGGAAGCTTATTTTGCAGAGCCGGACACTACTCTTGGTGTTTACAATCTTCTATGAAGGACTTGGAGGAGGAACCCACCTTGCAATGCCGAAGACAATTTGCGCGCCGGACTCGTCGTCATTGAAGCCTGGTTCAGGGGCTACTGAGGGAGTCCTGGATTAGGGGGTGTTCGGGTAGCCGGACGATACCTTCAGCCGGACTCCTGGACAATGAAGATACAAGATTGAAGACTTCGTCTCGTGTCCGGATGGGACTTTCCTTGGCGTGGAAGGCAAGCTTGGCGATACGGATATTCAAGATCTCCTACCATTGTAACCGACTCTATGTAACCCTAACCCTATCCGATGTCTATATAAACCGGAGGGTTGTAGTCCGTAGGCAATCAACTCCATATACAACAATCATACCATAGGCTAGCTTCTAGGGTTTAGCCTACTTGATCTCGTGGTAGATCTACTCTTGTACTACCCATATCACTACAGGAATCAGCTACTTTGCCGTCTGCCACGGCGGACGGCAAAGGCATGAACGGCGGACGGCAAAGGCCTTTGCCGTCAGCCGCGGACGGCAAAAGGCTCTGACAAAGTAGGCTACGGTAAACAGCTACTTTGCCGTCTGCTTCCTGGCGGCTGACGGCAAAGGCCCTTTGCTGTCTACGGCGGACGGAAAAGAGAGCGGACGGCAATAATTGCGCTGTCAGTCCGTTAAGTGGCTAACGGCAGGCCTTTGCCGTCCGCCGCTGACGGCAAAATTTCTAGTGTCTTTGCCGTCCGCCGTATGATGTCATCTACACGTCACTACATGGCAGGTTCTTTGCCGTCTGCCACTGATGGCAAAGTGCAGGTTCTTTGCCGTCCGCCACTAATGGCAAAGTCTTTGCCGTCTGCCACTGTAGGCAAACTGACCAAATGGGTCAGCTCCCAGGAAGCACAGCTAGATGCCACGTGTCTTCTTTGCCGTCCGCGGCAAACAGCAAAGAGCCCGTTGCCGTCGGTGGCAGACGGCAAAGAGCCTGCATATTGGCTCTTTTATCTGTTTTTTATTAAATCCAACAATTTTCATCACAAATATATATGACATATATAGATATATTTCAAAAGGCCATTACAGAGCAAACATATAAGATATCCAACACATAACTTCATCATCCAACCATATATATTACATGCATAGTTCCATCATACATAACAAGTTCAACATAGAGGCATCCAACCATATATATTACAATAGTTTCATCCAACGATACATGCATAGTTCAACGATACAAAAGAAAGAGAAAGGGATAAGGAGCACTCCATCTATGCAAGCTTTCGTCAAGTGAATGAAATCTGCAAAATGAAAAATAAGAAAGTTAGAACAAGAAGAGTAGAACAAGAAGAAGAGTAGAACAAGAAGAAGACTAGAACAAGAAGAGTAGAACAAGAAGAAGACTAGAACAATAAGAGTATATCATTTATGAGCTAACTTACGTGAAATGGATCATATATGAGCTAACTAAGTTGAAATGGGTCATTTATGAGCTAGCTAAGGTGAAATGGATCATTTATGAGCTAACTTAGTTGAAATGGGTCGTTTATGAGCTAACTAAGGTCAAATGGATCGTTTTTGAGGTAACTAAGGTGAAATGGATCATTTTTTAGCTAAATTAGGTGAAATGGATCATTTATGAGCTAACTTAGTTGAAATGGATCGTTTTTGAGCTAACTTAGGTGAAATGGATC
>NC_041392.1:540019965-540022736 GCF_002162155.2 Triticum dicoccoides | reverse complement strand
TTTTTAGCTAACTTAGGTGAAATGGATCATTTATGAGCTAACTTAGTTGAAATGGATCGTTTTTGAGCTAACTTAGGTGAAATGGATCATTTATGAGCTAATTTAGTTGAAATGGATCTTTTTGAGCTAACTTAGGTGAAATGGATCATTTAAGAGCTAATTTAGGTGAAATGGATCGTTTTTAGCTAACTTGGTGAAATGGATCGTTTATGAGCTAAATTAGTTGAAATGGATCGTTTATGAGATAACCTAGGAAAGATGGGTCATTTTGGAGTTAACCTAGGTGAAATGGGTCATTTTAAAGCTAACGTAGGTAAAATGGATCATTTAGGAGCTAATCTAGGTAAAATGGGACATTTTTGAGCTAACTTGGATGAACTGGATCATCTATAAGCTAACCTAGGTAAAATGGGTCATTTTAGAGCTAACTTAGGTAAAATGGATCGTCTATGCGCTAACTAAGCTAATTATGCAATTTTTTACATAAGTAAGCTAAGTACAGATCGTTTTAGAGCTAACTTAGGTAAAATGGATGGTTTTGGAGGTCAGTAAGCTTATTAAGTCATTTTGGAGGAGAAGAAGCTAAGTCTAGGTCATTATGGTAAGCATTGGAGGAAATAAAGCTAAGTCTAGGTCTTTATGCATGTGTTAAGCAAAACACTAGATAAACTTACCAAGATCCAGGAGGTGTAGGAGCGGGGTGGCTCGTGTCGGTAGCTGGAGAAGGATCGTGCAATGCTTGTCTGGAGTTACGCTGCACCAAAGATCATTTCCAATGTCTTGTTAGCATGATGACACTCAAATGTTAAGACTAGCAAGTAATGTCCATTCAAATAAAACTCACCGTGGTCCCAGGAGCAATCACTGGCATCGACGGAGCGGTCTGACCTGTCTTCTCGCACACAGACTGCACATTTGGTTTTGACGACTCAGTCATACTAGTTAGTAATGAGACAAACACTACATGAATGTTTTGGCTAATCTGCAGAAGAAACTTACCACAAGGAGCTCGTACATGGCCCTTGCCTGCATGTCATTCCGTGCCCTCTCCTCCTCCATCATCTTTGTCGTCCTCTCCTCCAACTCCCGCTGCCTCTCCGCCGCCTCCGCCAGAAGTTTCTCTGTTCTATCTCTCTCACTCTATATAGCAGCCTGCAACACCACTCACATGACCATTTGTAATCATTGATGGAAGCGCACACAATGTAATGGAGAAAGATAACTGAGTACGTATCACTAACCTTGATGGGGAGTTGCACTGGCCGTTCACGAGGCCTTATCTCAGGAGCGGAGCTCGACTGGCGCGCCTTGATCTCCGAGAGAGTGCTAGGACAACGGATAAGTCCATCTCCAATGGCTAGGGAGCCATGGGACCTCCCGCCACCAGATATCATCAATAGCTCTGGATCAATGGGACCCTGGCTCGGGTTAAAGTCCTCCCCTTTCATCGCCTTCCCCTCATCTCTATATCTCACGAGCTTGTTGCGGGAGGAGATGTTGGTGAAGTTGTTTGCATCATCGAGGTCAGACTGAGAGAGAGCCTTGACTTTCTTGAAAGAGGCAGTGTGGGCCATGGCATACAGGTCGTACACCTCTGGCACCTTATCCGCCTTATTGTAGCATGCCTGAAAGAGAGAAACAATGAAAATTAGTAATTAAAGGGCTCAAGCTAGCATGATGAATGAATTGCATGAATCATGAAGCAAACCACATACCCAGTTGCGCCCGAACTGATATAAGTTGGAGCTGCCTTGATGGTGTGGCACACCTTCCATTTGGGCACGTTTGTCCTTGGCCTCGTTGTGGAGGGCTAGCCATTGTTTTGAGCACCACTCATCGACCAACACCTCCCAACAATCCATCCGATCCGCACACCATCTCGGAGGCGCCTAAGTTAGCAAATAGAAACTTGAGCGCTACGGCTAAGAATTACTAAATGAAGGAACTTAAGTAGAGAAGGCCTTAAGAATTACCTTCATGTACTGCTCCTTACTCAGGAACTTATCGCGGCACGCCGGCTTGGTCTTCTTGATACCACGCAAGGCATAGTAGTCTCGAACAGCCTGCACGTCTCTGGGTACACGTCTCTGCAATAAACAGAGAGGATGTGTACCCGAAGAACAACAGGGGAGGCACTGACGAAATATATGCGTCGGATCCGGAGCAAAGCATATGGGAAAACGAACCCAATCTACACATACTCGGGCTGTCCATGGATAGCGTTGGACAATTCGAAAGAATCAAGGTTATAAATATGCAAATGCATGCATATTTATAACTATGACGCTTTCGAACGGGACACACATATTGGTTACGCATACTGATGATTCAAGACACATATATAGCTAGCTATCAAGTTTCATCGGAATAGATCAAATAATTAATGGGGGAGGAGGACTTGTCATTTGTGCTCACCCATGAACGAAGGGGCAGAGCTCGTCAAACGCACGGCGAGGTCGTCGAACACCAAACCTTGCAGCGATGAAACAACTGCACATTTAAAACTACACGATCAACACAATTATATATGATGTTTTTCATAACAAAATTGAAAAATATATGACCTAACTAATAATTCACAAATATATGACCCCGTCGGCCTCTGGAAGGCCAAAGAACACCTTTTTGGGAGGTGTCGGTGGTCGGGGTGTCCTGTCGGTGTCGGGGTGCCGTGTCAGGGTCGGGGTGTTGTTTCGGGGTCGGGGGGTCGGGGTGTTGTGTCGATGTCGGGGTAGTGTCGTGTCGGTGTCGGGGTGTTGTTTCGGGGTCGG
>NC_041392.1:539979114-540018889 GCF_002162155.2 Triticum dicoccoides | reverse complement strand
TCGTCCGCTAGCGGACGGCAAAGAGGGGGCCCGTTAGGTTTTTTTTGCAGCTCGTTAGTGGGGCCCCTCCCTCTTTGCCGTCCGCTAGCAAACGGCAAAGAACTGGCTGATGGCAAACTTGGTCTTTGCCATCAGCCAGTTCTTTGCCGTCCGCTTTTTGGAAGCTGATGGCAAAGAGCTTCTTTGCCGTCCGCTAGCGGACGGCAAAGAACTGGCAGATGGCAAAGTAGCTGATTCCAGTAGTGTATCATCAATATTAATCAAGCAGGACGTAGGGTTTTAACTCCATCAAGAGGGCCCGAACCTGGGTAAAACATCGTGTTCCCTGCCTCCTGTTACCATCCGGCCTAGATGCACAGTTCGGGACCCCCTACCCGAGATCCGCCGGTTTTGACACCGACAGGGGCCAAATCATTGTTTTGCCCAGACGCACTTCCTTGCGTGCGAAGATGTAGCTGATGGGTCCTAGCAGTCAGGGGGAAACGTTTTTTTCGCGAAATACAGTGGCCCGTCCGGTGGGTCCCAGTTGTCAGGTGGAGGAATCATTATTTTCCGCGTAATAAGGAGGCACTTCCTTGCTGCGGCCATGGACCCAGCTGTCAGCCTCTCCACGTACAGTCCACGTCCGATGGAAGTCGTTCCTTGACCACGTTGACCTCGCCGCACCGAGAGCACCAGGGCGGTGGACGACGGTGAGGCCTAGGAAGGGGACGACACAGAGGCAGGGAAGACTCGGCAGTTGTTTCCCACGCGGAGCGGAGTACGACTGTACGAGGGTTTACTGGTTCGTCTACCATCGCCAGAGAATAACAGCAGGTGTGGGTGAGTAGAGGGATGGCTAGGCCAGTGATGGGAGTACGGTCGGGCAGTGAGGCCTGCGCGGTAGCACAGCCGGCCGCGAGGAGGAGGGAGCAGGCAGTCCCGCCGGCGCTTGTTTGAGCGACTGGAGCAGGAAGAGCAGAGATTAAAGAAGCACGGTGGCCGTGGGATGGACATCCAACAGTCAGTGCTTGTGCGTCAACCTTTTTTTAGGAAAGCCTCAAATCTGTGGAAAACAGCATACAACCCATCTGCCATTATTTCTAATAATTTACAGCCCATTTGCTTATTCTTAAGGGTGTTTTGGAGCCCATATTCTTTTTGTTAGCATTACAACCCATATTGTGGCAACGGTTAAAAAATTATACGAAATTTTGCATATTTCGGTGCGGTCCGAACTGTTTTTAATCCGAAATTTCGACTCACATTCAAACTGATTTTAAAAATAAATGTATATCAATATAAAATCCAACAAATTCTCCACGCATAAAAATTAATGTAATTTAGAATCTTGAAATGAAAAAAAGATATTTGAAACTAATTGCCAGTTTGATGTGTTTTAAAAATGTACAACCCATTGCTCATTACTGATGGGCCATTTTCTCGGCCAGCCGAATGAAAGCTCTCCTCGTCTTGAAAGATTTACAGCCCAACAAGCCTGACAAAGCGACTTACTTGGCAAATCACAAAAAAACTGGGCTGTGGCCGTGGACCCAGCTGTCAGCCTCTCCACGTACAGTACTCTTCCGATGGAAGTCGTTCCTTGACCACGTTGACCATGCCGCGCGGAGAGCACCATGGCGGTGGACGATGGCGAGGCCTAGGAAGGGGATGACGCGGTAGAGGAAGCCCGCACGGAGAGGACTACGAGGGTTCACTGGTTCGGCTGCCGTCGCCGCAGGGCCTGGCCAGCGGTGGGAATAGTAGGGAGCGGTGAGGCCTCTGCGGAAGCACAATCGGCCACGGGAGGCAGGAGCATGCGGCATGACGGACGCTGCTTTGGGCGGCTGGAGCAAGAAGACTAGAGGTTGAAGAAGCACTACGGCCGTTGGATGGACATCGTACGGTCACTGGAGCTAGAATCGTTCATATTGACTAAGTTGACAAAGCCCTTCGTCCCCGTCAACTTAGTAGGCCCACAAGTCAGCCTCCTAGCAAGGTGGGTCCCAGCTAGCCGGGGGAGTATTCATTTTTTTGCGTAATAAGGAGGCACTTCCGGTGGGTCCGAGCTGACAGCGGGGGGAACATTTTTTCGCGAAATATGGTGGCCCGTCCGGTGGGTCCCAGCAGTCAAGGGGAAACGATTTTTTTCGCAAAATACCGGTGGCCTGTCCGGTGGGTCCCCGTTGTCAGGTGGAGGAATAATTATTTTCCGCGTAATAAGGAGGCACTTTCTTGCGGCTGCCGTGGACCCAGCTGTCAGCCTCTCCACATACAGTATCTTCCGATGGAAGTCGGTCGTTGACCACGTTGACCACGCCGCGCCGTGAGCACCAGGGCGGTGGATGACGGCGAGGACTAGGAAGGGGACGACTCGGAGCCGGGGAAGACGCAACAGTGGATGCCCACGCAAAGAGGAGTACGAGGGTTCACTGGTTCGACTGCGGTGTGAGGCTGATGTCGCCGCAGAATAACAGGGGGTGTGGGTGAGTAGAGGGATGGCCTGGCCAGCGGTGGGAGTAGTAGGGGGCGGTGAGGCCTCCGCGACATCACAGCCGGCGACGGGAGGCAGGAGCACGCGGCACGACCGGCGCTAGTTTGGGCGGCTGGAGCAAGAAGACCAGAGGTTGAAGAAGCACTACGGCCGTTGGATGAACATCGTACGGTAACAAGAGCTAGAATCGTTCATATTGACTAAGTTGACAAAGCCCTCCGTCCCCGTCAACTTGGTAGGCCCACAAGTCAGCCTCCCACTATGCTGGGTTCCAGCTGGCAGGGGGAATATTCATTTTTTGTGCGTAATAAGGAGGCACTTCCTTGCGTGCGAAGATAGCTGGTGGGTCCGACATGTCAGTGGGGGGCACTTTATTTCACGAAATACAGAGGCCCTTCCGGTGGGTCCCAGATGTCAGGTGGAGGAATCATTATTTTGTGCGTAATAAGGAGGCATTTCCTTTTGTGCGGCCATGGACCCAGCTGTCAGCCTCTCCACGCACAGTCTACTTCCGATGGTGTCGTTCGTTGACCATGCCGCGTCGAGCTCATCCAAGGTGGTGGACGACGGCGAGGTCCCAGACAACAACGAGCTGGAGATGGGAAGACACGGGAGTAGAGTCGCAGACAGAGAGGTGTACGAGGGTTAATTGGTTCTAGTGCGGTGTGGTTCGGCAGTCGGTGGAGAAGAACAGGAGGGGTGGAGGGGTGGAGGGATGGCATGGCCAACGGTGGAGTAGTGCTTCATAGCGAAGCGTGCTAAGCAGAGCTGCTAGCAGCAGGAAGTGGGAGGTGGTCCCGGCAGCGCTAGAGGAAGAAGACGAGAGATTGAATATGGATGCCGGTCATTGGATGTAAATCCAACGGCTAACATCTCAGAATCATTTGTTGACTAAATTGACAACGACTTGCATTGGCTTCGACCTATTGGCCCACATTTCAGTCTCCAAAAATGTGGCACGTATTCAACCCATTTTTTCAGAATTTACAGTCTTTTTTTGCGCGGTAGAATTTACAGTCAATTTGATATTTTTTTGAATTGCAGCCATTAGCTGGGTTGGGTGAACAAATAGTGTAGCATCCATGCAGCCCGTTTATTTTATTTCCTAAAAAGTTACAGCCCATTTGCACTTTCTTGAAATACACGATTTTGCTGGGCTGATTCTAATTATAATGTTGGGTTGGGCCAGCAATGTTATCAAAAAATAAAAAGGGGCTGAGCATTTTGTTATAAATATATTGAAACAATAAGTGATATTATTACATTCGTCCTTAAATCTTACCAAGCTTTTGTACACAATCACTAGGATTTTCGTGCCAAAACAATCCAGGATTTTCTTTGTTATCAGAAATTATTTTTATAAGTTAATAAGATGTGGGATATTGTTTTCTTACATATGTAAGTATCTGTTAAATATATGATGACAATAAAAATAATATATAATAACATATAAAATATTTTTATTAGAAAACAGGGAGCATCCCCGATTCCATTGCTGAGAACGAAACCACAACATATTCTGATACAGCAGCTCAAAGAGCAGTTTGAAAGCAAAGGTAGAATAGCTACAAACTAGGGAGGTGGATGAACAAGTTCTCTGAATAACACAAATCACCCAAGCGGTGCCAGAGGCAGAGCGGATAGAGCACTCAAATGACACAAGAAGGGTCCAACGAAGCCTTCATGGTCTTCAGTCGAGGGGCCGTGTCAACCTGCGGCGACCGGTAAGCAAGCAGAGACACCGGGCTAGAAGACGTAGCATAGTGGATGTCCCTCTTTTTCGGCGCCAGGTGCCCATCATCTTCATCAGAGATCTTGAGACGAGCTCACGGGTCCAGCCCCAGAGCAGGTCGAGCCTTGTTCAGCCACAAGTGATCGCCAACGGTTTCTGGAGGGATCTTTTTAGGGTTTCCACGAAGCTCATCAACTTTTCCTTGTCCGATCCGGAGGAGAGAATCACCCAGTTCCTCACCATTTTCCTGATCAACCTCAAGACCTGCGGAATGGAAATCCAGGAGGTGTTACTGAAAATCATAGCATTTCTATATTTCCAAAGGCACCAAAGGACAGCTGAGCTAACAGTGTTTAAAACTGAGCACTTTTTGGTAGCAATCCAGAATCTGGCGACAGATTCGAAGGATGAGCCAATCTGACTAGAGAAATATTCCTCAATGTGGGCCCAGAGATGTTTAGCAACTATACATTCAAAATATAGGTGAGAACAAGACTCTTGTTCTAAGCAGTAAACACAATCAAGGGGTTTGATGATGTGTCTCTTCATAAGGTTATCCCTAGTCATCAATTTGTTTTTGGAGAGAAGCCACAGAAATACATGAATTTTAGGGGGAGATCTCAATTTCCAGACAGCAGGAATAAACACGGGTTGAACCCCTCTAAAGTTGATAACATGATAGAGGGAGCTAGAGGAATACTTCCCCTTATTGTCCAGCTGCCAAATCAGGAAATCTGGCTCGGCAGTAAAGGTAATGCTTTTGGCAATTTCCTCCAACTGGAACCATTGTTCCATGAGATTATCACTAAAGTTCCTTCTAAAAGAGAGTTTTAGGCATTGACCGTCCCAAACTTCATTGACACTTTTGTTAAGCTCATTGCGAACAGAGTAAATAGGCCAAAATTGGACTGCTAAGGGGGATGTGCCAAACCAAGTATCTTCCCAGAACCTGGTTCTGCTCCCATCCCCTATGTTCCATCTGTAGCCAAATTTCACAACATGCATAATAGATTTTAATCCTTTCCAGAATCTAGAGGTCTTAGGGTTGGGGGAAGGGACAAAAATATTAGGTTTATTTCCTAGGTATTTATGGGCAATAAGAAGCTTCTAGGGTTTCAGGTCTTCCTCATAGAATCTTTTAATCCAAGACCCTAGAAGACAGATGTTAATTTCTTGGAGGTTAGGTATGCCTAGGCCTCCAAAATATTTTTTCATAGAGACTAAGGCCCAATTAGCAAGGTGTAGCTTCCTATTTCCCTCAAAATCATTCCACAAGCAATGAGACATCTGAGAATTGATGAGGTTCACTGCCTATTTAGGGAACTTGAAGAAGGAGAGGAGATACATTGGAATGCTAGGCAAAGAAGCTTGTATGAGGATCAATCTACCTCTGTAAGAGAGAAGTTTGCCCCTCCACCCAGCAATCCTTTTAATGATTTTATCCAGAAGGGGTTGGATATCCTCTCTCCTCAGTTTATCATAGTGGAGAGGGATACCTAGGTACTTAATGGGGAAGTTACCTTTATTACAGACTAGAATAGAGAGGAAGTCAGCTAACTCCTGATCATCCATGTTGATAGGGATGAGTTCACTTTTAGAGTAGTTGATTCTCATGCCTGAGACTTGTTCAAACCAGGTTAGAACAGTTTTCAGATTGCTAGCATGTGTGGAGTCATTGTCTAAGAAAAGGATGGTATCATCTGCATATTGAAGGCAGATGATGCCACCAGGGCAGACCTCAGGACAGAGCCCTGCAATCAGACTATGATCAGCAGCTTTGCTCAGCATTTTAGTAAGAACGTCCACTACTAAATTAAACAAAAGCAGGGAGATGGGGTCACCTTGCCTAAGGCCTTTACCAGCAAGGAAAAAAATCATTTTCACTGTTATTTAACTTGATCCCAACAGACCCCCCATGAGTAAGTTGCTGGATCCAACTCTCCTCTATGAAAGGCTTGGAAAAGATCTAAGAGATCATTTTTCACCAAGTCCCAAAAATGCTGGTAAAACAAGAAGGGAATCCCATCAGGACCAGGAGCCCCATCAGGATAAGATCTAAAAATGGCTTCGTTCACCTCTGTCTCTGAAAAAGGGGCTTCTAGCAGCTCATTTTCAGCAGGAGAGACTTGTCAGAAGCAGAGAAAAATTGTTTTGTAGAGAGAACCCAGAAGGGTTTTCTTTCTTAAATAGGTCTTTGTAGAAGTCACTAGCCACTTTTAGCATCTCATCTACCTCAGTAACAGGGCCATTAGGGCCATCAAGGGAGTGAATGAGGGTTTTCCTCCTCCTCTGGTTAGCTACTGCACGGAAGTAAGCAGTATTTCTATCACCCTCCTTAATGTTCCTATCTCTAGATCTTTGTTTGGCTTTGATTTCTTCTTGAAGCCAAATTTTCTTGAGCTCTCCATGGACAAAGTTTAATCTCTTAGTCTCAGCCTCAGAGAGGTCAGTGGTTTCTGCCTTAATATCTAGAGAATCAAACTCAAGGAGGAGAAGCCTTTTATATCTTCTAAGATTAGCTTCCTCATTGGAGTTCCACCCTTTGGTAGTTATTCTAAATCTCCTGATTTTGATCTGCCAATTTTCTAGGGGGCAGCTGCTCCCAGTAGGCTCATTCCAGATTTTCCTGACTAGCTCAGTAAAATCTTCTCTAATCAACCACCACTTTTCAAATTTAAAACTATTGCTCTTTGGAGTTTGGTTAAGACCAGAGTGCCAGAGCAAAGGAGTGTGGTCACTACCACATCTGGGCAGAGCTCTACAACTAGAAAGGGGAAAAAACTATCTAATTTTGTGTCACAGAAAATTCTATCAATGGTGGACATAATCCTGGGTCAGCACTTCCAACATATCTAGCAGAACTGTGGGTTTTCCTTCTGATAGGGCAATTCTCAACTTTATGTGTAACCATTATGCAGATGAAACAACGCTTGGGCTTGACACATTTATCCAAATGATGCCCTGGTTCCCCATAGTTGTAGCAGATCACCTCAGAGTATGCCATAAGGCCCGAAGTAGGGGCAGGAGCAGTTTTCTGGATGTCCTATCTCTTCTTTTGCTGATTCTTGCCTTGAGATTTCCCACTGATCTGAGAGTCAGAACCACCAACAGATTGATCTTGGGCAATTACAGGAGCATGCCCAGATTGTGCCCCCATTTGGGGTGGAGGTGGGCCGTACCACTGCCCAACCGGTGCTCCCCCCCATTGCGATAGGGGAAATTCATCGGAGTTCCTGGTTCCTTCTCATCCTCCAGCCAGATGTTGTCTCTCAGGAAGCAGAAATAACCACCAGACAGCTCAATTGAAGCAGATTGCAAGCCTAATTTCAATCTTCTACAGGTTTTGGGGAGAGGTAAGGTAGGGGATCCACCTGCTCTGGTTCCGGTGGCGTGCTAGTGGGCAGGAGTCCAGTCAAGCATTCCCATCTCGCAGCACGGCGTGGATCTCCTGAATTCACTTCTCCTTTCGCCCATCGAACGAACGCAATCGGCGGCTCACTGGGGTGGGGCATCCTGTGCTTCCCCGAGAAATCTCCTTCGAAGTAGATCCGTAGGGCTAGATTCAGCAGCTCCCAATCCACACGATCCTTGCACATCCGAGCATACCTGCGCGAGTGAGAGAACGGATTCGGTCCCTCCTTGGCTTCCTCCCTCGCAGCTTCCTCCTCTTCTTCCCTCCATTTGCGCGTGCACTGGGTCCAGGAGAGAGCATCGTCGCGGATCCGCATTGCCCGCTCCCTCCATCTCCTCCTCGAGTCTTCCGCAGCACCGCCGGCGCGATAGAGTCGAGCGGCTGGAGGATCTGCGGGAAGGCTTTGTAGACATGTGGGAGATGCATCTTGTACATCTGCCTGTCTTCCAGCCATTCCCCTGTGGATATGGCCGGCGACTCCATGGGGCGCGCGAGCGGACTTGCTGAGGGGGGCAGGCGCGCCTGGAGTTAGGAGGCGGGGTGTGGCGGCAAGATCTATGGCGGCGGCGAGGGTGGAGGTAGTGGCGAGGGCGGTGGCGAGGGTGGAGGTGGTGGCGGGGGCGAAGGGGATCGCGAGAGCGGTCATCTATTTGCCAATTATGTGAAATAAACAGTCAACATATAAAATAATTTAAATATATATAACATAGTTAGAAGGGAAATGTAAGTTGGACCTGGCGTTCCTATTCTTATATAGAAAAATAGAACAACCTCGGCGTTTTCTTCAAAAAAAATACATAAATTGGGCTGCCAAAAATAAAACCTCGGATGGGAGGTCCATAGGCCGGTCGATACATGACGGCCCTAAGAAAATACTAACAGGCCTATGGACCTCCCATCCGAGGACGTGGGCTGCACATGCTAAAAATGAAAGCCTAGACGGGGCAGCCCAAAACCACGTCCAACACTTGCCAAAACTTCGTCCCTCATTTTCTCTGTGTTTCGCTCACTCGACATTGTGTGGGCATTTTGACTGTGCATGATATGAAGATGTGCTATGCATGAATGTTGATCAGCATGATGTTAACTGGCTGGTAGTTCCATTTTCGACCATGAATAAAACTTCCAACATGATGTTAACCCTGTTTGAAAAGGCCGTGTTAATATAAATGCTCTGCCTCTGAAAGTTGCAGTTTCTTATCTGAAACTAAACTCGCAGTTTCTTATCTGAAACTGAAACTTGCAGTTTCTTCTCTGAGAATCACATTATCTGCACTTTTATACTCCTACGAAACTACATTTTTTAAGAGCTAAAAATAGATATCTAGAATTCATAAAATACTTCATATGCTCAATACTGCAAATCTAAAATTCAAAAGACATTCATATCTGAAAGTACTCTCATACACAACACAAAACACAATTCACAACCTGCAAATACTGACAACCCTAAGCTCCTCCTGACAATTCACAACCTTCCCGACTATTGGGCCGGGGGGGGGGGGTATCCCCCTCCTATTCCTCGGCGGCAGACAGCCGCCCCGTGAGACGATGTGAATGGCGAGGGAGATGATGGCGGGGAAGCGTCATCGGGCCAACTGCTTTTCTCCTCTTGCAGTTGGGTTCAGTCGATGAAGACTCCACTGGCTCGCTCTGGCAGGACACCCTCACAAATGACACCCTGTAGATGCTCGATCCTTCAATCTCTGGTGGATGCTCCATCTAGGATCGATACTCCCACCACCGCTCCCTCATGATCGGATTCGATGAATCTGTTTGCTCCATGGCCCACACGAGCAGCTCTATGTACTCCGGCGCGACTCCCTCCGGGAGTATCACCGCCTTTTCGCTCTGTTGCAGATATTTGTCCATGAATGTCACCTCACCGCTAGTTGGTCCTTGTTGTCAAACCTAGACTGTATCTCCAACATCCTAGCTAGCATCACAGGGTCGCCGTCTGTGATCCTCACGTATCGGTTGTACTCCTCCATCGATCTACTTCTCCACAGCACCTTCACTTGCCGGCGGTGGTTTTTGAATGGAAGAGGAGAGGAGCAGCGCTGGTTTTGGATTAGAACGGGAGAGGAGCGACGTTGGTTCGTATCTGAATGTACTTTCAAATTATACTCCCTTCACTCCATTTTTGTATCTGAATGTACTTTCAAATTATACTCCCTCCATTTTTGTATCGCCGGCCCTCTCGTCCAATCCTAAATCGCTGCCGCACGCTCCTCTCCCTCTTCTCCATTGCAAAACCACCTCCTCTCCTCTCCATCATCTCCATTCCAAAACCACCGTCTCGCCTCTCCCTCTTCTCTATTGCAAGACCACCGTCTCTCCTCCGTTTTCTAGACGCTTTGCTCCATGACACGGGCGCAATCCATGTTTACAAAATTAGTATAATGTATACTATTTAAAAGTCAAGGGCGGGGCTTTTCCCACGCGGTAGGCAGCGGGGTAGTTCTGCCTAGTCGGTTCGACAAAGACGCGAGAAGACGAGGGAGTAGGCTGCTGCAAATGTAGGGCTATGTGATTTGACAGCAAGTTATTGCTGGACAGGTGGGGCCCCATGATTTGACTTGCCATTATCATTTTAACTACGGCGCTACGATAGGTGTGAGTCTCCCAGATTCCTGACCACCTCCATATAGGTGCCTCTCCCAATGCTCCACCATGTAGTAGAGGCTGGCTCTTGCATGAGAGCCCACTTCTCCACTTTTTCCTTGCCTCTCTTTCCTCCACATATGCAAAAATGCCATGTAAAGCGCACTATTGTACTTACTTTTACTTGCTCCTACAGGTGCATAAGCTTGCCACATAAGCATAAAGTCTGATGTGGCAAGTTAATCAAGAAGAGAGAGACTAGTTTGGTGACCCAAGGAAGAAACGGTGCTAAGCGGGTGTACCTAGGTGAAAAGACAATTTTGAGTCTATAGCTAATTAAATGAAGCAAACTTAGCAACACCATTTCATTGGAAGAGGTCACTCCTTGGCAAATGCAATAAATACACGTGCTTAGCACCATTTCTTCCTTGAGTATGAAGAAAGAGATAGAGGAGTAAAAAAATACACTTATAGCCAACCTTGTTGTAGTATGAGTGACTAAGTGATGACTATGTATGACATGCCAACATCAGATAGCCTAACGCACTGTGTTAAATCTCCAAGGGCGCGAGCGACGCGACGGTCATGGTAGGCGCGACCATGATACGGGCTGCTGGCAGCCCTTGGATCTGAGATCAAACAGTCGCATGCTAAGTTGCTGAAAATTTGCAGAATAACCCTCCAGGATAGGATATTCACCCATAGGTCTAGAATCACGCCATGCAACCGTTCGATCTCAGATCCAAGGGCTCTCGGAAGCTCGTATCTTGGGAGAATGGAAAGCCACTACCCTGCTGTTCGCACGCTGGCAGTTTGCTCCTACTCGTCCCCACACGTCCTTCAATACTATGGCGGTTCGCTCCTAGGCGTCCCGTCCATTCACATTATGGCAGTTCCACTAATCCTAACCATCCTCCCAAATCCATGGCGTCCCAAATCTCCACTATTGGCGGTGAGTACAAGGTTAGAACCATCACCATCGATGAGTTCGACGTCATCTACACTCGTTCTTCCGCGACGGTGATAGGATGCCTTTCTCGCTTCAGACGCATGTTCGAAGACTCAAATGATGAGTGGGTCGCTGGGCTAGATGTTGAGTACACCACAGTCCTAGGACTAGAGAAGGATCTAAAGGACGAAGAGAGGAAGAAGCCCGCCGCGATCTAGGTTTGCGTGCATGACTTATGCTTGGTCTACCACATATGCCATGCCGACGTTGAGTGCCAGGATTTTAAGGACTTCCTCGAGAGCAACCTAGTCAAATTCGTTACTGTAGACTTTGGTAATGACAAAGAAGTCCTGCATCGGATAGGCCTCGTTGTAGGCAACACCTTCGACCTCTAGAAGAATCGGCTGGTGTCCTCTCGTCAGCCTTCAATGCTGACCCTGGCAGGAGCCATGGTTCATCCTTCGTACGGTAAACTGGAGAAACCTCATTACACGTTTCATCGTCATGTATGGCAGCGGAATTTACTAGATATAGACCACATCCACTACGCTGCAATGGATGGCTACCTTTGCTTCAATATCTACAAGGGTTGGATGAAGAGCAACAGCCAGGTGTGCGGTTCAAGCAAAGAAGTATCGGCCAAGAGGAACAGGGACAAGGACGAAGTCGAGGACGAGGACTCCGAGTAAGGTGACAGTGTCGTTGCTCATGGTGGTTCTAATGCAGTTTCTACCGGAATAGTTGCAAAGTTTAATTTCAGGCGTGCTTAATTTAATTTGAGGGGTGTGTTGTGCTAAGCCCCCAGCAGAACTATGTTATGTTTCTTCTTGTTACTTTAACTCTTCAGTACGTACATACTAGTATTTCTTACATTTCATCTTTTAGTTGGTGTAGTACTACCACTCGTTTCTTCACATTATATACGTACAATATATATGGCCAACACCATATAGCCAGCAGTTTAGTTGTCAAAGAATTTCAGGGTGCTTAGGGTTGTCAAAGAATTCCAGGATGCTTAGAGGGTGCTTGGATCCAAGGGACTTATTTTAGTCTGACTAAAAACAGTCTCTTTAAGAGACTAAAGTTACAAGCACCCCTGACTAAAGAGGGGCTAAAACTAGTCTTGAGACTAAATTTTTTTAGTCAGGGGTACCCCTACTAAAATGTGGATTAGTCCTCTCTCTACTCATTTAACTCCTCTCCTTTAACACAGACGAGTTCTGGATTGGAGGGTTTGGAGGATAATAAATGCTCATTAACTTGATTTTAGCCTTTTTAGTATTTGGATCCAAGCATGGGTGAGGCTAGCATGTTTTAGTCCCACTACTTTTAGTCATGGGACTAAAACGTATCCAAGCACCCTCTTAGTTTTATTTGAGGGGTGGGTTGTGCTGGACACCATTGTTGTGACTAGCCTTTTTAATAGTACTATATGCATAATTTGGCGACGAGCGCTCTCTATATGTACCACCTTTTTTTAATTTCAAGTTTTGCTCCATGGCGCAATCCATCGATACTACTGTTGTACAAAAGTATACATTTTTAAAAGGCTAGAGGGCGGGGCAGTCTAGCTTGGTCCGTTTCACGAGAGTCGAGGGCCTTTGTGATTTGATGGCTCATTACTGCTGGAAGGCGGGGCCTTGTGATTTGACTGCTCGTATAAATTCGCCGACGACCTGATCAAGGAGGAGCAAAGAACTGTGCGGTATACTCAAGTTTTCCACTGGTGTAGTACTGCGACGGAGGCACACGAAACAGAGTACCCCAGTGCCATATGGCGATAAAAATGATCTAATTTTCTAGTCATCTCATTGTTAGCATTGTTCTATTCATTCCCTCAGAAAACATTGTTCTATTCATGCCTCGCAGAGAACATGGCACGTGCGGCGAAACACCCGAAGCAAAAGAAGAAACACAGGAGCAAAAGAAGAAGGAAGATTATCACCCCAAATGATCTAATTCGCCGCGGAGTCGTAACTGCTTCTTCATCGCCTCCACGACCTCCATCTCCTTGCGCGTCTCCTCCGCCATCTCCATCATTATGTCCATGACGCGGCATTTCTCGACGCGAGCCTTCATCATCTGTTCCACGGCCATATTACATACCTTGACAGCAGCTGGGTGCTCGATGCGGAGCCTCGCCAACTCTTCCTTCTGTTCCATGGCGAGGGCCTGCAACATCTTCATCGAGGAACTACTATTCTCATGCAGGTTCTTCCAGCCGGCATTCTTCTCCTTCAACAGGTCGATCTCGTGGCAGAGCTTCGCATTGTCCTCCCGAAGTCGCAGGATTTCGCTGGTCGCCTTCTTCTCCGAGGCAATGCTCTTCTTCAGCAGCATCACCAAGCCGGCGGTCAACTCCCCCTGTTGATTGAGCTCAGCGGGCATGTCGTCCAGGCTCTCCTTCAGCAACTCCATCAAGCCTCGGATGAACTGCTTCTGCTTATTGAGCTGATCGGGCATGCCGTCGAGCGATAACGACTCCAGCTCCGCCGGCTCGGCATGTTCGCCTCCGTGGCTAGGGTGCTCCTGGGAGCCATAGCCTGCCCGTGAGAGATCTTTCGAGGTCTCTATGTGGCGGCGAGCCCTCTTTTTTTCCGCAGCCTTGGTTGCCGCTCCCTTGTTACGAGTAGTTCTCGACCTAGAGCTCTGCTCACTGGCCATGGCAACGACGGACGAAGAAGAAGCACTTATGAGGAGGAAAGGTAGAGTGATTTTTGATTAGGTAGTTCCCCTTTTTATAACCTAAGTACTAGCACTAGTACTAATACCTACATGGTGGGTACACGTTCAGGTTTGGTACGTACTACTAGTAGGTGTGAGCAGGCTTTCGAATGTGATGGGAACAAGGTAAAGATTAATTGATAGTTTTGGTTTCGAGGCATGAAACGGCTCCCGATGAGTTTAGCGGAACATAAATTTCAAGGCTACACCACTCAAATGCGTAAATATTATGTTACTATCAAAAATTGGCACAAAATACGAAGGAGACCAATGGAAGTACTACTAGCAACCCATGATTTAACTACACGCATGCGCGCAGTGGAGTAATAATGTCTTTCTTCCGCCCTCACGTCCACTCAGTTTGCATGCGCTGTATTAATTGACCATCAATGAAGTGAACGACTTTACACGCGTCAAGTTATCACATGGGGTGGATCTTGGTACAAAATTGTGTCTGCCCGTGTACCCACGTGTGCGTGCGAGGAATGAGTGCGTGCATGGCGTGCATGCACATCTTCGCTTCGTGCATGTACCGCCAGTATGGCTCAGGGAGGACGAGTACATTCTTCTGGAACCAACAGCACGTCACTATGATCAATCCATGCAAGGAGGTCGCGACAATGCCTAACATGTGCCACGTGGCTTCATGAACTGTAAGAGAGACACTGTGTAGCGTGCCATTGGTATTCTAATTTACGTGTTTTGCACATACTCGAAGTACTAGTAAGGTACATGTTGGGGATATTACTACTGGGCATAAACCGGCCTACCTGGGCCGGATTAACTCCATCAGTAGTTCAAAGGTGTTAAAGCCCAAAGAGGCAGATAAAGGCCCAGGGCCTGTAGTCGGTTTACAACCTGTAGCCGTACATCAGCTTTGTGCACATACTTGTAATATGAGTTAGGAACAAGGAGAGACCAACCCGGATACGAGTATGAACCGGTGTTGGGACTCTCTGAACCGGCAGGCGTCACCTATGTATGTAAGGGGACGACTCGGCGGCGGTTCAAGGAGGACAGACAACGACTCGAGACATAGGCGAAGCTTATTCGCTCCCTAGTCATCGAAACACCCATCATTTCCATCACAACTAGAAGTAGGCTTTTACCTTCATCGAAGGGGCCGAACTAGTATAAACTCTCTTGCGTCCTTGTGTCCGCTTTAACCCCTTCAAGCTAACCCGTGGCGATGGCTCCACGACTAAGTCCTTTCTCTCGGACATCTGCCATGACAAAACCACGACAGTTGGCGCCCACCGTGGGGCTATCGCACGATGGTTTCCAGTTCTTGGAGGGCCGCTTTGAAGGACTCGAGGGCTATGCTGTAGGCCGGATGACTAAGAGTCGTCGCGGCAGGCTCTACATCGACGATGCAGGCTGGGGCCCCGAGGCCGGCTCAGTTGAGTACGGGTAACGGGTCCCCTTTGGTAGCATTCACATTTTCATTGGGAAAATCGGTGAACCGGGCCCTGAGCCGGACATCTGCACCGACCTCATCGAGACGGCTCAGCGTGCGCAATCCGCCCGGGTTAAACCGGCCATGAAGCGTGCCTTCATGGGAGTCATCCATGGAGGAAGTCATGAGGACGGATCGGGATTTTGCGGGGCGACTGTCATTTGTTCCGGTGACGAATCTTCGACCGGAGAAACTGAATCTCTTTATCAGCTACAAGATGGCCGGATTGGGAGCTGTTCCGATGGCGATAGTATTCCGGACCCCTCTGATCTGCCCAACCGGGTTGGAGTATTCATGGGCGGAACACAAGCAGCGCTTCATTCTTCGACAGCTGCGGCAACGATTTCCGGTTCAGCAGCAGCAACGACCGCCGGGGCAGGAGGCCCTGTGCGCTCGCCAGCTCAGGTTCTATCAGAGCTATTTGATGTGTTGGCTGTGCTTATGGCGGAAGTTAATCCGCCAGATCAGGATGTTCACAATACGGAGATTGCAAAGGTAAAGGAACAGATCACCCAGGCCAAGGTGGATCTGGCGGCTGAGGACACCAGGATGGCCGCAGAGCGGGCTGCTTTAGACGTACAGGCCTACAGGCTTATGTTAGACCAGAGCGCATCACATGAAGTCATGAGGAGGAAGCACCTGTCTCGCTTACCTCCGGTTTTCGAGGCCAGAGACCTTTTCAACACTCCAGGGCCAAGAGCCGGCAATCCGCTGGAGGGGAACCGGGCAGAAGCCCCTGGGACCGGTGCACCGGTTCAGCCTCATCAGATCGACCCGCCTCGTCAAAACACCGTTGTACCTTAGGCTACTTTAACACCCCCGGGGCACTACTCCAGCCCAATGGACAATCTTGTTGCCGCTGCTGCACGGCTGGAGGCCATTCCAATTGAAGGTGACTCGCCACAGGCAGTAGAGAAACGGCGGGTCAAGGAACTTCTGAGGACCGCTTTGGCCCAACAGGAAGCATACTCGTACAGCCGCGACCGAATCCACTCGACCCCTCATCCAAGCCGGAGCTATAGCAGACATATGGATGAACCGGCAGTGTCGAGTAATGAATGACATGGGGCACCCCGGGACAACAAACCGACGGGTGGTGCTGATGACGCTCAGGAAGTGGTGAATCGGGCCCGAGCGCGTAGGGAGGCCGAGTTAGCCGCACAGCATCAGGCTCGGCAGCTCATGCCGCTTCGTCCAACCATTTCGATTGAACCTGGTGTTACCTCTAGTTCTTTGGGGGTGCCTTGCCTCATCCCCGCTTTACGCAACGTGTGCTTGCCCAAGGATTTCAAGGGCCCACGCAAGGTACCAAATTATACGGCGGATCAACCACCAGAGACATGGGTAGAGAGCTATGAGATGGCCATGGAGATGCTTGATGTGGATGACACGGCGTGTGCGAAATACTTCACCATGATGCTTGAAGGAACGGCCCGTACTTGGTTAAAAAGCTTGCCTGCTAATTCTATCAGTTCATGGGCCCAATTACGAGCCCGGTTTATCAACAATTTCAAGGATACATGTAAACAGCCTATGTCGATAGTGGACTTAGCTGCATGCGTCCAGGAGGAAGGAGAGTCAACGACTCATTGGGTGTGCCGGGTTTCACAAGTGTTGCACCCCTCAGACCGCATCAACGCTGACACCACAGTGTTAACCCTAGAAGGCAACTGCCGGTTTGGGCCCCTGAAGTTGAAATTGGGACGGATGAAGCGTCATTGCACCGACATGGGGACCCTCATGGCCGCTTTGGTAAAATATGATGATTCTGATAGTACCAAGGATCCCGAATCTGATGATGACAAGACAGGGAAGGGGAAGAAGAACAACAGCTCCAAAGGTCAGCAACATCACTGGGTAGGCAATGGCGGAGGAGGCAAGCGTAAAGCGGATGGCAACATGGATTTTGTGTCTAATACCAACGTACAGGACAATGGCCAGCGGTGCAAGGGTAGGCCAAAAATTCGTAGTGGAGCGCCCAACCCCAACCCAAACCGCCTGAACTATCTGCTAAGCCAGCCCTGTCCAAGACATGGGACGAAAGAGGAGTCAGCAAACCACCTTTGGAAGCATTGCTTTATTATGCAGGAGTTCAAAAATTCTAATAATTTCCGGTATGATCATGGATCTGGCGGTGGCTCAGGGTCCGGGCCGGGTTACGGTGGAGGAAGTTCCGGTTCAGGATTTAATGGTAATCCGGGCGGACATAATGGTCAAAATAGCCAGAACAATCAGGGTGGTTACAACCAACAGCAGCAACAGTCAGGTTACCAAAGCAACCCAAAGCAGTTGAGTAATGGGCAGTACCATGTCTTTACCACTAGCTTGGACAAGCGAGACCGGAAGGTTTAGAGGCGGGCGGTCAACTCTGTTGTACCGGCCACACCCCGTTATCTACGTTGGTCTGAACAGCCAATCATATGGAGCAGAGAGGATCACCCACTCCAGGTCGATAATCCGGGTCAGTTGGCTCTGGTGGTGGCGCCTCAGGTGGGAGGTTATAAGTTCACCAAGGTGCTCATGGATGGAGGGAGCAGCATTAACATCCTATACTACGAGACCTTCCGTCGTATGGGACTTACAGATAAGAATCTCAAACCATCCAATACAGTATTCCACGGTGTAGTGCCTGGCAGATCAGCATATCCCGTTGGTAAGATAGCTCTTGAAGTGGCCTTTGGGGATGATCATGATTCCAGGTCAGAGACATTAATGTTTGAAGTGGTGAAAATCCAAAGTCCATATCATGCCCTGTTTGGGCGTCCGGCATACGCCAAGTTTATGGCTCGGCCCTGTTATGTGTATTTGTAGCTCAAGATGGCGGGTCACAAGGGGACAATAACGGTTCACGGAAGCCGCAAAATCGCTTTGGAATGCGAGGAAGGAGATGCGGCTTATGCAGAGTCGGTTTGTGCCACCGAGGAGTTGAAGTACTATAAGGACAATGTTGATCCGGTGGACATGACTCCATTGAAGAAGCCAACTACGAAGCATGATCCGGCCCTGAAGTTCAAATCGGCAGCAGAAACTAAGCTTGTTGACTTCGTACCTGGCGATTCATCCAAGCAGTTCAGCATTAGTGCCAACTTGGATCCGAAATAGGAAAGTGCGCTCATCGAGTTCATCCATGAGAATCGGGACATTTTTGCATGGAAGCCCTCTGACATGCTAGGTGTACCGAGGCAACTCACTGAGCACACACTTAATGTGGATCCTAAATACAAACCGGTGAAACAGTTCCTCCGCCGGTTTAACGAAGAAAGACGCAAGGCGATTGGAGAAGAGGTGGCTAGGCTCTTAGCAGCTGGCTTTATTGTTGAAGTTTTTCACCCTGAGTGGCTTGCCAATCCGGTGCTAGTCCTTAAGAAAAACGGCACCTGGCGTATGTGTGTGGATTACATAGATCTTAATAAAGCTTGTCCAGCAGATCCTTTTGCCCTCCCCCGTATTGATCAAATCATTGATGCTACGGCGGGTTGTGAGCATTTAAGTTTTTTGGATGCATATTCTGGCTATCATCAGATCAAAATGGCGGTTAAGGACCAGGAGAAGACGGCATTCATAACTCCCTTTGGAGCCTTCTGCTATGTGTCTATGCCCTTTGGGCTCAAAAGTGCCCAGGCAACTTATCAACGGTGTGTACAAAATTGTCTTCACAAGCAGATTGGCCGTAATGTACATGCTTACGTGGATGATATCGTGGTTAAATCCAGGGAGAAGGAGACTCTAGTTGATGATTTGAAGGAACCCTTTGATAACCTAAGGACGTACAAGATGATGCTTAATCCGGACAAGTGTGTCTTTGGTGTACCGGCGGGCAAGTTATTGGGGTTTCTGGTGTCCAACAGGGGAATTGAGGCTAATCCGGAGAAGATCACAACCATCACCTCCCTGGCTAAACCGAAGTGTATCAATGATGTTCAACGCCTGGCAGGCCGGATTGCCGCGTTAAGCCGGTTTATCAGCCGCCTTGGTGAGAAGGCGATCCCTTTGTATCGAATGTTGAAGAAGACGGATCAGTTCGTCTGGAGTTCTGCTGCTGATGAAGCGTTTAAGGACTTAAAGCGGCAATTGGCCAATCTGCCTGTGCTCGCCGCTCCCATTGACAAGGAGCCGTTACTGCTATATGTTGCTGCTAATGCTCATGCGGTCAGCGTGGTTGTTGTGGTGGAACGAAAGGAGGCAGGTAAGGAGCATCCGGTTCAATGTCCGGTCTATTATATCAGCGAGGTACTCATTGAGTCCAAGCAAAGGCATCTGCATTGGCAGAAGCTGGTGTACGGAGTTTTTATGGCAAGCCGGAAGCTTAAGCAATACTTCCAAGGGCACCCAATTACGGTGGTCAGTTCTGCTCCTTTGGGAGATATCATTCAGAACCGGGAAGCAACTGGCCGGATTGCAAAGTGGGCTATAGAGCTGGGGCCATACGGTTTGAAATATGTGCCTTGGACAGCGATTAAGTCTCAAGCACTTGTTGATTTCATCAATGATTGGACGGAAATGCAAGCACCTGAAGAAAAGCCGGATCATACGTATTGGACCATCCATTTTGACGGATCCAGGCAGTTGGAAGGCTCGGGGGCTGGAGTCGTATTAACTTCCCCACGAGGAGATAAGTTTTGTTATGTTCTCCGTTTAATGTTCCCTTGTACTAACAATGCAGCTGAGTATGAAGCCTTGCTCCATGGTCTTCGGATGGCTAAGGAGATGAATCTAAGTCGAGTTAAGTGCTTTGGTGATTCGAACCTTGTGGCTCAGCAAGTGTCTGGCACTTGGGATTCCAAGGACCCACTCATGGAAGCATATCGTCGTGAGGTGGATATTGTTGCAGGTTATTTCAGAGGCTATCAGGTGGACCACGTGGACCGGCGGAAAAATGAAGCGGCGGACGCTTTAAGCCGGTTAGGCTCTCAGCGCAAACCGGTCCCACCCAATGTTTTTCTGGATGTGCTGCACAACCCGTCGGTGAAGATCCCTGGTGAAGAGGATTTGGCCATTCCTGATCCGGAGGCTCAATTGGTGGCAGTTCTCCATGTTATTCCGGATTGGATGCTTCCTTATCTGGCATACAAGAACCGGGGTGAGTTGCTAGAAGATGAGATTCTGGCCCGGCAGATAATCCGGTGATCCAAGTCCATGGCTGTCATCAACGGTGAGTTGCATCATTGCAGTGTATCAGGAGCTTTTCAACGTTGCGTGTCTCCTGAAGAAGGCCGTGAAATTTTGCAGGAGATCCACGAAGGAGATTGTGGTCACCACGCCGGTTCAAAATCCCTGGTGGCTAAAGCGTTTCTCCATGGTTTCTATTGGTTAACTACTCATGCCGATGCGAAGGATCTGGTCAGACGATGTGATGGTTGCCAAAGGTTTTCAAGACATGCTCATGTACCGGCTCAAGAATTGAGGATGATTCCAATTACTTGGCCGTTTGCGACTTGGGGGCTAGATATGGTTGGGCCTTTCAAAAGGTCCAAAGATAAGAAGACCCACCTCCTGGTGGCGGTGGACAAGTTTACAAAGTGGGTGGAGGCAGAACCTGTTAGCAAGTGTGATGCGGCCACTGCGGTTCAGTTCATCAAAAAGGTGATTTTCCGGTTTGGCTTTCCGCACAGTATTATCACAGATAATGGTACCAATTTATCCAAAGGTGCTATGAAGGAGTTCTGCAAACAGGAGCACATCCGGCTCGACGTTTCATTAGTGGCACATCCACAGTCCAATGGTCAAGCAGAAAGAGCTAATCAAGAGATCTTGAGAGGCATCAAGCCCCGGCTCATGGTTCCTTTGTAGAGAACGCCGGGTTGTTGGGTAGAAGAATTACCATCTGTGATATGGAGCATCAATACAACACCCAACATATCAATAGGATACACACTGTTCTTCATGGTTTATGGAGCGGAGGCAGTTCTACCCAGCGATATCCATCATGACTCACCTCGTGTCACGGCTTATGTTGAAGCGGACAACGAGACAGCACGACAAGATGCTTTGGACCAGTTGGATGAAGAGCTTGACATCGCAGCCGCCCGGTCGGCGATTTACCAGCAGGATCTTCGTCGTTATCAGAGTCGCCGAGTCAGAACCAGAGCCTTCCAGGAAGGAGATTTGGTGCTTCGGCTCATCCAAGATCATACTGATATGCATAAGCTATCCCCACCTTGGGAGGGGCCTTTCGTGGTCTGCAAGAATCTGCACAATGGGTCATACTATCTGATCGATATTCGAGAGCATAAGGACTCATGTACATCAGAGGAGGAGACTAGCAGGCCGTGTAATATAGCTCATCTTCAGCCTTACTATAACTGAGCCATTGGCTATACTTATGTACATACAATGTATATATTATGATTAAGTAAAATAAACCGGAACCTCAGCTAAAGCGGGGTATCTGTTCTTTTACATCATGTGAGGTTACACGGAGTTGCTCTAAAGCGGCCTCCAGTTTACCCCTTGAGTTGGCTTTGCTAAAAGCATCGTGTTATATCACTTGGAGGATTGGTCGTGTCCGAACCAATACCATGCCTCTTGATAGGCGAAAGCCACCAGATCACTTGGGGACTTGGTCATGTCTGAACCAGTCATGCCTCTTGATCGGCCTAAGGCCACAGAATCACTTGGGAGCTTGGTCGAACCCGAACCATGACCACGCCATTTGGTCGGCATAAAATGCCACAAGAATCACTTGGGGACCTGGCTAACTAGAACCATAGTTACACCTAACGGGAGCTTGGTCGTGTTTGGCCATGGTTACGCCATTTGATCAGCTTAAATAAGTCTTTTTTGGCAAACGTTTTTTTCGTTGCTTTTGCTTCATACTTTTCTTTGAAGGTTTTTTTGCTTTTTATTGTGTTTCTTAAACCGACAAAAAAAATCAATTAACGGAACACAGTTCACGTCAATCCGGAGGCTATTTGACCGGTTTAATCTGCGTTGTTAACATCCTCTTATGGAGTAACACGGTATTTATCGTAACCCGGCACGGTTTACATGGTAAACCAGCGTCATATATATACAGGAGCTGTTATCTCCTCCAACAGTATGGGTTTGCAAAACTCCGCTTCAAGATTGGCCAAGCCAACGTCACGCTCAATGACGGCAGGTATTATGTATCTCAAAATTTGGTCATACTTCAAATTTTGTTTTGATTTCATATATGCAAACATCATATTCCGCCTGACGGTACAACCGCGGTGGCACTTGACGAATTTTTCATTTCAGAAAGTGTTTTGGAAAGTTCATTGCCACAGGAAGAACAAATTATGCACGAAGGCATATCAACATCAAAGGTATCAGCTAGCCTATTACAAGGCAACATGGTGCCCATAATAATATAATTGTTTTTCGCGAAGAAGAGGCAGTTTTAAACCGGTGTCCGGTTCAAGCTTGGTCACCAGCCTGGCCTGATGGTTGTGGGTCGTCCTGCGCCGCTTCAGCCTCCGTATCCCTACCCAGTGGCTGGAAATCCACAGTTGTCCAGTCGATTCCCATTAATGCTTGAAAAACAGCTTCATCGTGGATCAGCAAGGATGGGTCAATATCGGGAGCGTAAGTATGCTTACGGATTGGAGGAATCAGATTTTCCGATTCATGGATTGGCGCAGCTATTCGCTTGTTCTGACTGTCATATTGCGCTTGATAACGAGACAAGTCTGCTTCCTCAGCCAACTGACAAGCTAGTGGACGCACCTCCGGGTTTATCGCTCGCAGATCCGCTTCATCGAATTCTGATCCGTCTTCCTTCAAGCTGGGATAGTCCTGAGCCGCTTCAACAGGATCAAAATCAGGCACCCAGGCTTTTGCCCGGATTAAATCATTGATTGCGCCGGTTCGAGTAGCAAATTTCTTTAGCTCTTCAATCCTGGCAGGAAGCACCGACAGTTTCATCAGAGTATCTTGAATCAAAGTAGGCGCCGGTTTGTTATGAGAGGCGGTACAGATGATTCGCTGGGCACCAGTATACAATTGTTCAACCAATGTATAGGCGGCTTTAGCTTCTTCCGTACATCTGACCCCAAGTGACCAATGCGTGTCCCTGAAATACCATAAAGGGTTAATAAGCCGGCGACTTTGTCAGAAGGCAGAGCCAATTCAGTAGGAAAACTGGCTTACCAAAGATAGCAGCAGTCATGGCATGCACGTGCCGCTTTATGCTGGTCAGTTCATCTGCCACTGGTTTTAGTGGAGCCTCAGCATCCTCTGCTCGTTTGATCAAAGCGGATTTCTCAGTGGCCCAGTCTGCCTGTTTCTTTTTGAAGTTTTCCTTAAGTTGTTCCATGGCGCTTAAAGCACTGGCCAATTCCTCTTTTGCTTTGGAGGTTTCAGCTTGTTGGGTTTTCAGGGCTTCTTGAAGATCGATGACTTGGTTCTCTTTCGTTTTCAGCTCTGCCTGCATGCATACAGATATATGCTTCAGCAAACTGGTAGAAGGATTCAAGTACCAACCACATAACAAGTTATGCGCTTAGTACTTGGGGGCTAATGCATATTTGATCTAAAGCGGCCCCCGATTTACCCCTTCATCTTTCGATTGTTTACAAAGTCCCAAGATCAATACAAGTATTCAACTTGGCACTTGGGGGCTAATGGCTATTTGATCATATATATTTTGATACGGCAGTTTCAATTACTTAAAGTACCGGTTTAACTACGCTAAAGTTGAACCGGCCCTTGGGGGCTACATCAGCAAATTTCAAAGCAACAAGATTTATATTATTTAAGTCCCGGTTTGAAAGAATATTCCAAACCGGCCCTTGGGGGCTAGGAGAGTCAGGAATGGAAGCATACAAGCAAGAAGGAGCATATGGAAATTACCTCATATTTGTCTTTCATCATGTTAACCAGCCCGGCTTCATAGTCACGGCTGGTATACAGCCGGTTCAGATAGCCGGAATGGATATCTTGGGCGTTCAGAGCAGCGTAAGTCGTCAGATCAGCGTTCCACTTGCCTTTACCAAAGGTAGCAAGTTCTTGCTTGGCAGAATGTTTGGATAAAGCGACAGGATTTTTTGGCTCAGTATGGCCAGTACCAGTAATGACAACCTCATCATCTTTGGTACCACCGGTTTGCACTGGAGCTGTTGGCTCGTCAGTAGGCTTTGCTGGACCGGTGGATCTCTCAATCCGGATGGAACCTGTAGGCTGATGGGTAGGATCTGAGGTGTCAGTGGGTCTCTCTTCTGCAATAAGATCATCATCTTGTTGCGGTGGATCATTGGGAATATCCTCAGGAATAGCCGCTTCAGCGTTGGGTGTCTTGTCCGCTTCAAGAACGACATCCTCTTCGGCCGCTTTGTCCAGGCGGGCCTTCTTGCTTGGCCTAGGTTTGGCCCTGAGAAGGATAACAAAATCAAATACAGAATATGTTCTAAGGCAATGTACTATAAACATTGCAATAAGTATAGCCTACCCAAACACCGTTTTAAGCGGTGGGAGCTGAGTAGCCGATGACTCGCCAAAAGATGAGTGGGAAGTAACCTGATAATTGGAGTCAGACGGAGCACTAACAAGCAAATTAGAGACCTCGGAATGGCGTTTCCGAACCGGACTGTTCGGTAAACCGGCGGAGGTAACTACCTGGCCGCTGTGCCGGGTGATGCGGCGAGCTTCGTGTTGTTGGGTCTTCATAAGAAGTTTAGGATCCAAATAAGCAAGAGGATGAGAAATTTTAACTTTCCGGTTTGCCTGACAGATTTTTTATGAAGGCAAGGTTTCTGAATCGGAAGAGAGAATAATTACCTCAGCAACATCCGCGTGGCTGGCTTCGACATCATCCTGACAAATATCATCATCAATAAGACGCATGAAAAATAAACCAAGTGAGTCAAGCTCTACTTCAAAATCCGGATTATCAACCTCATCGTCAGGAGCCGGATTAGAAGAGGCGGTGGTTCTTTTCATATGGGCAGTCTTCTTCACAACTTTAGTCTTTTGCCGGGCTGCTCTTTCCGGTTTGTCTGGTTTTTCTGGCTTCTCCTGCGGCAGTTTTTTGCTCCAAAACGGATCATCGCCCTGATTATGCAGACACTGATATTAAAAGCAATGACCAGACATATCAATAACAGATTCAGTAAAGGGAAAATTCAAAGTCTTACAGCTGGCGGTTTGTTGGTGGCACCGAAGGGAAGCAGGCCGGTTCTGGCGCAGATGCGTTCCGGTTCATTCAGTATCTTACGCACAACCTCTGTGATTTCTTCACCAGAGAGCTGGAGTCTTGAGTGTCGCAGTGGGTCATCAACACGATCAGTATACTGGCACATCAAACCAGAGCGTAGACTAAGAGGCAGTATGCTCCATGATATCCAACAGCGAGCAAGATCAACCCCTGTTAAACCGTTGGCCATAAAAGCTCTGAGCTTTGATAGCTGAGGAGCATATTTACTTCTCTCCTGTGCAGTCAATCTTTGTGGAGAAGGGTGTGTGTTGCTGAGCCGCTCCGGTCGAAAGCCAGGCAAGGGATTCTCACCAGCAGGGGAGGTGTCTTTGTTGGAAATATGCCCTAGAGGTAATAATAAATTGGTTATTATTATATTTCCTTGTTCATGATAATCGTTTATTGTCCATGCTAGAATTGTATTGATAGGAAACTCAGATACATGTGTGGATACATAGACAACACCATGTCCCTAGTAAGCCTCTAGTTGACTAGCTCGTTGATCAATAGATGGTTACGATTTCCTGACCATGGACATTGAATGTCATTGATAACGGGATCACATCATTAGAAGAATGATGTGATGGACAAGACCCAATCCTAAGCCTAGCACAAAGATTATGTAGTTCGTATGCTAAAGCTTTTCTAATGTCAAGTATCATTTCCTTAGACCATGAGATTGTGCAACTCCCGGATACCGTAGGAGTGATTTGGGTGTGCCAAACGTCACAACGTAACTGGGTGGCTATAAAGGTACACTACAGGTATCTCCAAAAGTGTCTGTTGGGTTGGCGCGAATCGAGACTGGGATTTGTCACTCCGTGTAAACGGAGAGGTATCTCTGGGCCCACTCGGTAGGACATCATCATAATGTGCACAATGTTATCAAGGAGTTGATCACGGGATGATGTGTTACGAAACAAGTAAAGAGACTTGCCGGTAACGAGATTGAACAAGGTATCGGGATACCGACGATCGAATCTCGGGCAAGTATCGTACCGCTAGACAAAGGGAATTGAATACGGGATTGATCGAATCCTCGACATCGTGGTTCATCCGATGAGATCATTGTGGAACATGTGGGAGCCAACATGGGTATCCAGATCCCGCTATTGGTTATTGACCGAAGAGTCATCTCGTTCATGTCTGCCTGTCTCCCGAACCCGTAGGGTCTACACACTTAAGGTTCGGTGATGCTAGGGTTATAGAGATATTAGTATGCGGAGTTCACCAACAGTGGTATCAGAGATCCCGGACGTCACGAGGAGTTCCGGAATGGTCCAGAGGTAAAGAATTATATACAGGAAGTGCTATTTTGGCCATCGGGACAAGTTTCGGGGTCACCGGTATTGTACCGGGACCACCGGAAGGGTCCCGGGGGTCCACCGGGTGGGGCCACCTACCCCGAGGGCCACATGGGCTGTAGGGGTGTGCGCCTTGGCCTGTATGGGCCAAGGGCACCAGCCCCAAGAGGCCCATGAGCCAAGAGATAAGGAAAGGAAGAGTCCTAAAAGGGGAAGGCACCTCCGAGGTGCCTTGGGGAGGATGGACTCCTCCCTGGCCGCACCCTTCCTTGGAGGAAGGGCCAAGGCTGCGCCCCCCCTCTCCCTTAGCCCTATATATAGTGGGGGGAAGGGAGGGCAACCATACCTAAGCCCTGGCGCCTCCCTCTCTCTCCCATGACACATCTCCCTCCTCCCGCAACGCTTGGCGAAGCCCTGTTGGAATCCCGCTACTTCCACCACCACGCCGTCGTGCTGCTGGATCTCCATCAACCTCTCCTCCCCCCTTGCTGGATCAAGAAGGAGGAGACGTCGCTGCTCCATACGTGTGTTGAACGCGGAGGTGCCGTCCGTTCGGCGCTAGGATCATCGGTGATTTGGATCACGACGAGTACGACTCCATCAACCCCGTTCTCTTGAACGCTTCCACGCGCGATCTACAAGGGTATGTAGATCCACTCCTCCCTCATTGCTAGATGACTCCATAGATAGATCTTGGTGACACGTAGGAAAATTTTGAATTTATGCTACGTTCCCCAATAGTGGTATCAGAGCTAGGTCTATGCGTAGTTTCTATGCACGAGTAGAACACAAAGTAGTTGTGGGTGTTGATTTTGTTCAATATGCTTACCGTTACTAGTCCAATCTTGATTCGGCGGCATTGTGGGATGAAGCGGCCCGGACCGACCTTACACATACTCTTACGTGAGACTGGTTCCATCGACTGACATGCACTAGTTGCATAAGGTGGCTAGCGGGTGTCTGTCTCTCCCACTTTAGTCGGATCGGATTCGATGAAAAGGGTCCTTATGAAGGGTAAATAGCAATTGGCATATCACGTTGTGGTTTTGCGTAGGTAAGAAACATTCTTGCTAGAAACCCATAGCAGCCACGTAAAACATGCAAACAACAATTAGAGGACGTCTAACTTGTTTTTGCAGGGTATGCTATGTGATGTGATATGGCCAAAAAGAATGTGATGAATGATATGTGATGTATGAGATTGATCATGTTCTTGTAATAGGAATGCATGTCGATGAGTATGACAACTGGCAGGAGCCATAGGAGTTGTCTTAATTTATTTATGACCTACGTGTCAACATAAACGTCATGTAATTACTTTACTTTATTGCTAACCGTTAGCTGTAGTAGTAGAAGAATAGTTGACGAGACAACTTCATGAAGACACAATGATAGAGATCATGATGATGGAGATCATGGTGTCATGCCGGTGACGATGATGATCATGGAGCCCCGAAGATGGAGATCAAGAGGAGCAAAGTGATGATGGCCATATCATGTCACTATTTGATTGCATGTGATGTTTATCATGTTTATGCATCTTGTTTACTTAGAACGACGGTAGTGAATAAGATGATCCCTCATTAAAATTTCAAGAAAGTGTTCCCCCTAACTGTGCACCGTTGCGAAAGTTCGTCGTTTCGAAGCACCACGTGATGATCGGGTGTGATAGATTCTTACGTTCGAATACAACGGGTGTTGACGAGCCTAGCATGTACAGACATGGCCTCAGAACAAATGTGAAACACTTAGGTTGACTTGACGAGCCTAGCATGTACAGACATGGCCTCGGAACACAAGAGACCGAAAGGTCGAGCATGAGTCGTATGGTAGATACGATCAACATGAAGATGTTCACCGATGATGACTAGTCCGTCTCACGTGATGATCGGACACGGCCTAGTTGACTTGGATCATGTAATCACTTAGATGACTAGAGGGATATCTATCTGAGTGGGAGTTCATAAGATGAACTTAATTATCCTGAACATAGTCAAAAGGTCTTCGCAAATTATGTCGTGGCTCACGTTTCTGTTCTACTGTTTAGATATGTTCCTAGAGAAAATTTAGTTGAAAGTTGATAGTAGCAATTATGCGGACTAGGTCCGTAAACTGAGGATTGTCCTCATTGCTTCATAGAAGGCTTATGTCCTTAATACACCACTCAGTGTGATGAACCTCGAACGTCGTCTGTGGATGTTGCGAACATCTAACATACACGATTTGATAACTACGTGATAGTTCAGTTAAACGGTTTAGAGTTGAGGCACCGAAGACGTTTTGAAACATCGCAAAACATATGAGATGTTTCGAGAGCTGAAATTGGGATTTCAGGCTCGTGCCCACGTCAAGAGGTATAAGACCTCCGATGATTCTCTTAGCCTGCAAACTAAGGGAGAAAAGCTCAATTGTTGAGCTTGTGCTCAGATTGTCTGAGTACAACAATCATTTGAATCGAGTGGGAGTTGATCTTCCAGATGAGAAAGTGATGTTTCTCCGAAGTCATTACCACCAAGCTGCTAGAGCTTCGTGATGAACTATAATATATCAGGGACATATATGATGATCCTTGAGATATTCGCGATGTTTGACACCACAAAAGTAGAAATCAAGGAGCATCAATTGTTGATGGTTGGTGAAACCACTAGTTTCAAGAAGGGCAAGGGCACGAAGGGATACTTCATGAAACGGCAATTCAGCTGCTGCTCTAGTGAAGAAACCCAAGGTTGAACCCAAACCCGAGACTAAGTGCTTCTGTAATAAGGGGAACAGCCACTGGAGCAGAATTACCCTAGATACTTGGTAGATGAGAAGGCTGGCAAGGTCGATAGAAGTATATTGGATATACATTGTGTTGATGTGTACTTTACTAGTACTCCTAGTAGCACCAGGGTATTAGATACCGGTTCGGTTGCTAAGTGTTAGTAACTCGAAATAAAAGCTAGGGAATAAACGGAGACTAGCTAAAGGTGAGCTGACGATATGTGTTGGAAGTGTTTCCAATGTTGATATGATCAAGCATCGCACGCTCCCTCTACCATCGAGATTGGTGTTTGCGTTGAGCATAGACATGATTGGATTATGTCTATCGCAATACGGTTATTCATTTAAGGAGAATAACAGTTACTCTATTTATTTGAATAATATCTTCAATGGTCTTGCACCTAAAATGAATGGTTCATTGAATCTCGATCATAGTGATACACATGTTCATGCCAAAAGATATAAGATAGTAATGATAGTACCACCTACTTGTGGCAGTGCCACTTAAGTCATATCGGTATAAAACGCATGAAGAGGCTCCATGTTGATGGATCTTTGGACTCACTCATTTTTGAAAAGTTTGAGACATGCGAACCATGTCTATTGGTGTATATGCATGAAGAAACCCCATGCAAATGGACCGTTTGGACTCACTTGATTTTTGAATCACTTGAGACATGCAAATCATACCACATGGGCAAGATGACTGAAAGCCTCGGTTTCAGTAAAATGGAACTAGAAAGCAACTTGTTGGAAGTAATACATTTTGATGTGTGCAGTCCAATGAGTGCTGAGGCGTGTAGTGGATATCGTTATGTTCTTACTTCACAGATGATTTGAGTAGATGTTGAGTATATTTACTTGATGAATCACGAGTCTGAATTATTGAAAGGTTCAAGTAATTTCAGGGTGAAGTTGAAAGATCATCGTGACAAGAGGATAAAATATCTATGATATGATCATAGAGATGAATATCTGAATTACGAGTTTGGCACAGAATTAAGACATTGTGGAAATTGTTTCACAACTAATACAGCCTGGAACACCATAGTGTGATGGTGTGTCTGAACATCATAACTGCACCCTATTGGATATGATGCATACCATGATGTCTCTTATCGAATTACCACGATAGTTTATGGGTTAGGCATTAGAGACAACCACATTCACTTTAAAGAGGGCACCACGTAATTCCGATGAGATGACACCGGATGAACTATGGTTTAGAGAAACCTAAGCTGTCATTTCTTAAAAGTTTGGGGCTGCGACGCTTATGTGAAAAAGTTTCAGGCTGATAAGCTCGAACCCAAAGAGGATAAATGCATCTTCATAGGACACCCAAAACAGTTGGGTATACCTCCTATCTCAGATCCGAAAGCAATAAGGGATTGTTTCTAGAATCGGGTCCTTTCTCGAGGAAAAGTTTCTCTCGAAAGAATTGAGTGGGAGGATGGTGGAGACTTGATGAGGTTATTGAACCGTCTCTTCAACTAGTGTGTGACAGGGCACAGGGAGTTGTTCCTGTGGCACCTACACCAATTGAAGTGGAAGCTTATGATAGTGATCATGAAACTTCAGATCAAGTCACTACCAAACCTCGTGGGATGACAAGAATGCATACTACTTCAGAGTGGTACGTAATCCTGTCTTGGAAGTCATGTTGCTAGACAACAATGAACCTACGAGCTATGGAGAAGCGATGGTGGGCCCGGATTCCAATAAATGGCTCGAGGCCATAAAATCCGAGAGAGGATCCATGTATGGAAACAAAGTGTAGACTTTGACAGAACTACTTGATGGTCGTAAGGCTGGATTTTAAAAGGAAGACGGACAATGATGGTAAGTATCACCATTAAGAAAGCTTGACTTGTCGTTAAGATGTTTTCCGACAAGTTCAAGGAGTTGACTACGATGAGACTTTCTCACTCGTAGCGATGCTAAGAGTCTGTTGGAATTATATTAGCAATTACTGCATTATTTATGAAATCTTGCAGATAGGATGTCAAAACATTGTTTCCTCGACGTTTTTTTGAGGAAAGGTTGTATGTGATACAAACCGGAAGGTTTTGTCAATCCTGAAAGATGCTAATAAGTATGCAAAGCTCCAGCAGTCCTTCTAGGGACTGGAGTAAGCATCTCGGAGTTGGAATGTATGCTTTGATTATGATCAAAGATTTTGGGTTTATACAAAGTTTATGAGAAACTTGTATTTCCAAAGAAGTGACTGGGAGCACTATAGAATTTCTGATGAATATATGCTGTTGACATATTGTTGATCAGAAATGACGTAGAATTTCTGGAGAGCATATAGGGTTATTTGGAAAGTATTTTTCAATGGAAAGCCTGGATTAAGCTACTTGAACATTGAGCATCAAGATCTATAAGGATAGATCAAAACGCTTAATGGTACTTTCAAATGAGCACATACCTTGACATGATCTTGAAGGTGTTCAAAATGGATCAGTCAAAGAAGGAGTTCTTGCCTGAGTTGTAAGGTATGAAGTTAAGACTTAAAGCTCGACCACGGCAGAATAGAGAGAAAGGACGAAGGTTGTCCCCTATGCTTAAGACATAGGCCCTACAGTATGCTATGCTGTGTACCGCACCTGAAATGTGCCTTGCCATGAGTCAGTCAAGGGGTACAAGAGTGATCCAAGAGTGGATCACAAGACAGCGGTCAAAGTTATCCTTAGTAACTAGTGGACTAAGGAATTTTCTCGATTATGGAGGTGGTAAAAGAGTTTGTCGTAAAGGGTTACGCCGATGCAAACTTTGACACTAATCCAGATTATTCTGAGTAGTAAACTGGATTCGTATAGTAGAACAGTTATTTGGAATAGCTCCAAATGTAGCATAGTAGCTGCATCTACAAGATGACATAGAGATTTGCGAAGTACATACGGATCTGAATGTTGCCGACCCGTTGACTAAAACCTCTCTCACAAGCAAAACATGATCAAACCCAGAACTCATTGAGTCTTAATCACATGATGATGTGAACTAGTTTAGTGACACTAGTAAACTCTTTGGATGTTGGTCACATGGCGATGTGACCTGTGAGTGTTAATCACATGGCGATGTGAACTAGATTATTGACTCTAGTGGAAGTGGGAGACTGTTGGAAATATTCCCTAGAGGCAATAATAAATTGGTTATTATTGTATTTCCTTGTTCATGATAATCCTTTATTGTCCATGCTAGAATTGTATTGATAGGAAACTCAGATACATGTGTGGATACATAGACAACACCATGTCCCTAGTAAGCCTCTAGTTGACTAGCTCGTTGATCAATATATGGTTACGGTTTCCTGACCATGGACATTGAATTCCATTGATAACGGGATCACATCATTAGAAGAATGATGTGATGGACAAGACCCAATCCTAAGCCTAGCACAAAGATCATGTAGTTCGTATGCTAAAGCTTTTCTAATGTCACGTATCATTTCCTTAGACCATGAGATTGTGCAACTCCCGGATACCATAGGAGTGCTTTGGGTGTGCCAAACGTCACAACGTAACTGGGTGGCTATAAAGGTACACTATAGGTATCTCCGAAAGTGTCTGTTGGGTTGGCGCGAATTAAGATTGGGATTTGTCACTCCGTGTAAATGGAGAGGTATCTCTGGGCCCACTTGGTAGGACATCATCATAATGTGCACAATGTGATCAAGGATTTGATCACGGGATGATGTGTTACGAAACGAGTAAAGATACTTGCTGGTAACGAGATCGAACAAGGTATCGGGATACCGACGATCGAATCTCGGGCAAGTATCGTACCACTAGACAAAGGGAATTGAATACGGGATTGATCGAATCCTCGACATCGTGGTTCATCCGATGAGATCATCGTGGAACATGTGGGAGCCATCATGGGTATCCAGATCCCGCTGTTGGTTATTGACCGGAGAGTCATCTCGGTCATGTCTGCCTGTCTCCCGAACCCGTAGGGTCTACACATTTAAGGTTCGGTGACGCTAGGGTTATAGAGATATTAGTATGCGGTAACCCGAAAGTTGTTTGGAGTCCCGGATGAGATCCCGGACGTCACGAGGAGTTCCGGAATGGTCCGGAGGTAAAGAATTATATATAGGAAGTGCTATTTCGGCCATCAGGACAAGTTTCGGGGTCACCGGTATTGTACCGGGACCATCGGAAGGGTCCCGGGGGTCCACCGGGTGGGGCCACCTACCCCGGGGGCCACATGGGCTGTAGGGGTGTGCGCCTTGGCCCGTATGGGCCAAGGGCACCAGCCCCAAGAGGCCCATGCGCCAAGAGATAAGGAAAGGAAGAGTCCTAAAAGGGGAAGGCACCTCCGAGGTGCCTTGGGGAGGATGGACTCCTCCCTGGCCGCACCCTTCCTTGGAGGAAGGGCCAAGGCTGCGCCCCTGCCCTCTCCCTTGGCCCTATATATAGTGGGGGGAAGGGAGAGAAAGCATACCTAAGCCCTAGCGCCTCCCTCTCTCTCCCATGACACATCTCCCTCCTCCCGCAGCGCTTGGCGAAGCCCTGTTGGAATCCCGCTACTTCCACCACCACGCCTTCGTGCTGCTGGATCTCCATCAACCTCTCCTCCCCCCTTGCTGGATCAAGAAGGAGGAGACGTCGCTACTCCGTACGTGTGTTGAACGCGGAGGTGCCATCCGTTCGGCACTAGGATCATCGGTGATTTGGATCACGACGAGTACGACTCCATCAACCCTGTTCTCTTGAACGCTTCCGCGCGCGATCTACAAGGGTATGTAGATCCACTCCTCCCTCGTTGCTAGATGACTCCATAGATAGATCTTGGTGACACGTAGGAAAATTTTGAATTTATGCTACGTTCCCCAACAGTCTTTGCAGTAGAACCATGTCTGATTCCATTCTTTGGGGTGGCTATGCAGTTTTGTGTGAGGGTATGTGACCTGTTTCCTTTTCTGAATCGCCACACCACCCAACTCCATATTGGAGCCGTCAGTAAATTCAGTACGACGGTTTAGATGGAACAGGTCTCTGAACAGTTCCACTGTGGGCTCCTCTTGAAAGAACGCTTCACAGAGCACTTGGAAGTGACACATATTTGTAACAGAGTTGGGGCCAGTATCTTGTGGATGGAGCTGGAAATCGACTAAGACATCCCGGTAAAATTTAGAACCGGGCGGCTTAAAGCCCTGGGCTAAGTGATCTACGAAAATAACAACCTCTCCTTCTCGAGGTGAGGGAGGGCATTCTTTGCCAGGAGCCCTCCAATGGATTGTATACTTACTGCGTAAAGCACCAATCAGGACTAAATCGTCCAGTTCAGCCTCTGTGATGCGAGAAGGAACCCAATTGCACTCATACACTTGCTTGGCCATGACGGAATCTACAAGGTAAGAGATCCTGGTTCAAAAATGCATTGATTAAAATGCACTGGTATGTACAATGTTAAACCGGAAACAACCCTATCTAAACCGGAGTTTCATGAAGCAACCTACATCTGGCGGTTCAACAAGGGGACTAATGGCATATACCGGTTTGGAGAATTTTCTATAAGGTTAAAGCGCCTGACCTAAACATTGAAGCAATTAAGATTGCGGATGGTTAAGTATGCAGAAACAGGTTTCAGAAGATCTTATTACGGCATTGGATCTGAAGCAAGTTCAGAAAATAAGAAAAATAGTCGAAGATCAAAGCAGAACAGTATTGAATCAATGAGCAGAAGTGTATGTGAGATCTATGGTTTTGGGCAGGAAACTAGCGGCGGATACTGAAAGTTACCACTACACAAAGCAAGGGTTTACATGTGCATCCAGGAGCTAATACATGAGTATGAACAAGTGATGAACACCGCAAGAACACGAAGCCCTAGATCAGATCTATATTGAGAAGAACAGAAGACCTACCAGAGCTGAGGAAAACGCGAAAGGTCGCCGCGGCTTTCTGGCGCGTTCAAGTTGATGCAGCGGCCAAGGGTGATGCAGAAGACGACGGTGGCGGCGGAGCTCTGAGACTGGCGACGCGAGGAAGACGAAGAGGAAGGGCACGAAGGGAAGAAAAGAAATGACCCTTCGGGCCTATTTATAAGGCAAAGGACATGTGTCAGGCGCGGGAATCAAGGGACCGCAGATTTTGGAAGTAGGGCGGTCACCTCGGTCATTGCGAATCTATTAAACAAGAAGATATCATGGATGTTTTCTTTATGACAGATGATGTCACGCCGGTTTACAGCAAACAGAGAAGATGACGTCACGGCGGTTCAACAAGTACAAGAAGATGTTGAAGACGAAGATTTTTGCTAAGGATTGACATGAACCTGTTCTAATCAATCTGGGGCCTAATGTTGGGGATATTACTACTGGGTATAAACCGGCCTACCTGGGCCGGATTAACTCCATCAGTAGTTCAAAGGTGTTAAAGTCCAAAGAGGCAGATAAAGGCCCAGGGCCCGTAGTCGGTTTACAACCTGTAGCCGTACATCAGCTTTGTGCACATACTTGTAATATGAGTTAGGAACAAGGAGAGACCAACCCGAATACGAGTATGAACCGGTGTTGGGACTCTCTGAACCGGCAGGCATCACCTATGTATATAAGGGGACGACCCGGCGGCGGTTCAAGGAGGACAGACAACGACTCAAGACATAGGTGAAGCTTATTTGCTCCCTAGTCATCGAAACACCCATCAATTCCATCACAACTAGAAGTAGGCTTTTACCTTCATTGAAGGGGCCGAACTAGTATAAACTCTCTTGCGTCCTTGTGTCCGCTTTAACCCCTTCAAGCTAACCCGTAGCGATGGCTCCACGACTAAGTCCTTTCTCTCGGACATCTGCCGTGACAAAACCACGACAGTACACGTGTATTGCATGCATCAGATTTTGCTACCAAATTATGAATAAATACCACACTATAGCATGTAAGGTTTGAGTCATATATGCCTGATGTAGCCCTTCATTTAATTCTTATAGTTCATCTCATTCAAAATCAATTAGTTTTTATAAAAAAGCTAAGAACGCGGGAATAGGAAAAACATGGGATTATAGTGGAATGTCGTCTTGAATCCTACAGGATTGTACGAGTGTTTGATTGTGCATAGAAAAAACGCAGAATTATTTCAAAGAGGTTTGAGTGGATGGGATGTTTCCTATGAAATCTAGTGCAAATGAATCATATGGAAAAATTCCTATGGTTTAAAATCCTACGAATCAAACAACCAAGATAGGAAAAATTCCTAATGATTAGAATCCTCCAAAATTCCTTTGAGAATCCTTTGAATCAAAGAAGCCCTTAATCTATTTTATGATTCATGGAATTGTGCATTGTAAAGCATAAAGTAAAAATAAATAATGGCAATTCAACTAGAAAAAAGTTTGGGTAGTTATGATACGGAAGATTCTAGAACAAAATAGAACCACTATTGTTTTGAGGTTTGTGCATTATGCTTAAGTTCAACCATGGAGTCTGCTAGATTGTACATGTGGTAAAATCCGGTGGGGGCTAGAAGATGGTGCGAGGGGCCGAGTGGAGAGAGACTATGAAGGAATGCACAAGTGTGAGATCAATATTTACAGAGAGAGGGCGAACACGTGCGCTGATGCACGCAGTGGCGAAGCCATGAAAAATAAATGAGCTAGGGGGCCAAGCATTGCTAATCCTTTACGAGGAGGGTCAATTCATGAACTTAAACCATTTTTAGCAGCAATTGTCTAATGATCACATTCATATTAGCCTTCATATATAGTGATGTTAGGGGGCGAGGGGGCAGGGCCCTTACTACCCCTGTCTTCGCCATTGTGCACGCGTCTGAGAGATGAAGCGGAAGGCATGGATGATGTGAGGGGGACGTTGGATACATAATTAATGTGGGTGTATTAGCTATATATGTTAATCCTATATAGAGAGGTATAGATTGATCGATGTGGACGTGGGAAAGAGGGTGAGACCTCACTGGATATATCGATTGATCGGTTTGTGTGGAAAACTATGAAAGACCTAGCTATATACACACATATATAGAGGAACATCGATCGTTGCGCACACATGCGTGAGAGATAAATAATGCCCGATATGATGGAGAGGGGGATGTGTGTTGGTGTGTGCCTTCATGGCAGACCGACCTGAAGAAAAAGATTGCATGCGTGAGATGGATAATGTCGACTGGTAGTGTGTGTGCATGCATGCACGAGAGAAAGTTAGTGGTACAATTATAAAGAGAAGACTACTGTGTGGGTGTAAAAGAATAGCTGAATAGGTGAGGTCACAATCAATGTAAAGTTGAATTCAAATATTTGAATAAGAGATCCTGATGTTTGAAACCCATGCATGCATGAATATAACGAAGATCTGCACGGTGTGGTTTGGAAATGAGCATGTTGTAATGTATACATATTGAACAAGGTCAGACTGATTTGAATTTGAGATACCGATGGCAGACATCATTCGGCCACGTCGCATCCGTGCATGGACACACTATTCTAATTAGAGATGATGGGAGGCTTTTGCATCACATATATATATCTATATCCCTATATATATATTATATTTTACATATTTTATATATTGTGTGCGGGTAACTTTAACTTTGAAAGTTGGTCGTTGGATGAGGCGAATCCGATGGTCCAAAGATGGAAAATTTGAGCACTGCTGGCCGTTGGATATCATCTAGATTCCACCAGATTTCGCCACATGTATAATCTAGAAGACTCCATGGTTGAACTTAAGCATAATGCACAAACATCAAAACACAGGCACTTCTTATTTGTTATAGAATATTCCGTATCAGAATTGCCCAAATGTTTTTCTACATGATTTTCCATTATTTGTTTTTACTTTATGTCTTACGATGCACAATTCCATGAATCTTAAAATAGATTAGCTTTCTTATAAAAACTAGATGATTTTGAATGAAATGAACTATAAGAATTAAACGAACATCTACATCATGCATATATGACTCAAATCTTGCATGCTATAATGTGGTATTTATTCATAATTTGGTTGCCAAATATCATGTGTGCAATGCATGTGTACCTTACTCTAGTCTAAATGGTGTTTGTGTGTGTTGTGCGTGTTGAGGTGCAAATTGTCTTTTTTTGGGTACATGTTAAGCTTGTTCTTCCGAAATTTCAAAGCGCGCCTTGTTATGCCGAAAATTCAAGCTAGCATCTCTGTCTATCATGCTACGAAAGTCCCGCCTCTTCAACCCACGCCTTGTTAGCCCGAAATATTTAATATATATCTTTGTCTCGTTGTGCTCCGACAACTCCCTCCATCTCAACCCGCGCCTTGCTATTCCGAAATTACAACGCGCGTGAAAACTCCCACCTCCTGTGAAATCCTGACACACGAAATGCCCGTGGTACCCCTGAACCAAAAGAACCGCCTCAAATCGCTGGGGGTACTTTCGTAACTTACCCCGCATTTCGAACAAGCGCGTCTAAGCCATGGTTCCCCACTGCCATCCCATCCACCCACCCATTCATACACCGAGGCCGCAAAAACCCACGACGAAACTTCCATGCCACCCAACCAGAGCCTCTTCCCCGACGACGTCGTCCACAGCAACACCTCGATGTCCCTCATCCACCGTACCGGATGAGGATCCGTCGTCGATCTCATCGTCCCGCCGGTTCAGCCACACCGTCCTCCACCTCCAAGGAGCTGCCCCGATGTTCCCCTTGTCTTTTGCGCCACCTCCATTCCCACACCGCCGTCTTCACCTGCACCACCGGAAGAGCATCATCATCACTGTTTCCTCGGATGAAGCTGCGGCCTAATCGGCGCCACCAAAGAGGTTGTACACTAATCGCCGCATTTTCTTCTTGATTCAATTTCACGGTGCTGCCGGCGCTCGGTCCCGAGTCGACACGGCGCGACTCCATCCACGGCGGCGTCGCCGGCCACTTCCTCCACGGCATCGCTCCCTCGGCGGCGACGTCCACATCAGTAGGACCTGCTGCTGCTTTAGCTCTCGCTCGCGCTACTGCTCTGCTCTTGCTCTCGGTCCCCTGCCTGGTCTGCTCTTGCTATTGCTCTTGCTCGCGCTGCTGCTCTCGCTCTTGCTCTTGCTTGCGATGCTGCTCCGATTTAGCTACACTTCACTCCGATGCCATCGGGGTGATGGAAGAACCAGCCGCAGCGGGGAGGGGGGCTCGCCGAAGAGGTACCCCACTATCTATCTTAGGGTTCAGGATGGGGGCGGTGGTCGCCGGCGGTGGCGGGGCGTTGGTGGGGCGGTGGC
>NC_041392.1:539963341-539978516 GCF_002162155.2 Triticum dicoccoides | reverse complement strand
GCGGCGGACCGGCGGTGGGGAGTGTTTTCGGGGCGGGCGGGGCGGCGCACCGCCGACCGCGGGCGGCGGGGGGCTGCTGTTTGGCCGGCTCAGGGGGGTGGAGGTTGAAGATGAACCGCAGGCCCTTGATTTCGTATCCAACGGCTACAAAATCGACTGACCAGAGATGAAAAAGTCAGTCGACCGACATGTAGCCTCACCTTGCTAGTGCGTTCAGTTTCGACAGCAAAATTCAGTTTCGACAACAAAATTCACTTTCGACAGTTAAGTTCAGTTTCGACAGTTAAGTTTAGTTTCGACAGTTAAATTCAGTTTCGACAGTTAAGTTCAGAGATGAGCGGCTGATGTATTTTACATCTAGCACGTTGTGTTTATGTATTTTACGTCATGTATTGGAGATTCTATTAGAATTCCACTCATGTTAACGTTGTTCGTTGTCTCTCTTGTCCTGCTTCAGCCTCGGCGTCGTACAACTCACCGGAGCTGCTCCAACGACGAAACCCTCCATCACAGCAGAGCAGTACCTCGGGCTCCATCTCCAGACGCCTAAGATCTTCTTCCCCTCCTCCAACAACCAAGTCAGCCGGAGCATCCTCACTGGCCAACCCAATCACACTATGATCGACATGGCTTCGCCAAAGAGGTTGTACACTTGTTGCATCTCTTTTTTACTCTACATGTTATATATATTGTCCACTGAGCACTTGTAGTAACAGGAAATAAGATTATTTTATCCTACTATATGACAAGCAGTGAGGTAACATGCAACTTAGCTATCCATGATGGACTCTCTTGAACGCCATCATTATTTATCTCTGCGCATTTGAGCTGTGCATTTGTCGATGGGCCTGGGAGTTGAGCTAGTATGGCAGTGGCCTGGGTCCAAAGTAATAGAAGTAGCACAAAAACATTTTTTAGTGTAGGATTTTCCTTGCTCAAGCCTGCCTACTAGAATCGCCTGTGCTTGAAAGGAAAAGTGAATGAAAAACATCGAAATTGGAAAGTTTCCTATGGTACTACTTTTCATGAATTTGGTGCAAAGGAATGGAGCAAAGGAAAACTGTAGGATTTGTTCCTTTAGTGTCTCCTTGAAAGAAAAACCGTAGGAATTCTAATTTCCACTTCTCCTCCTTTTCATATTCCTAATCATCAAGCACAAGACTAAGAGATACTCCCTTCATTCAGAATTACTTGTCTCAGATATGGATGTATCTAGAACTAAAATACGTCTAGATACATCCTTTTCTGCGACAAGTAATTCCGAACGGAGGGAGTAGTAGCATAATAGCATTATAACTGTACATTTTCTTGTGGTTTGACTTAATCTCACCATGCTTTTTTGCATCCTGTGATCTTCCAATTGTTGTGAATCAAACACCCAGATTGGCAGAAATCCTGTGTTTTTAAATTCTCTATTTTCCACGTGCATTCCTATCCTATTCCTGTGTATTTCCTATCCTTGCATTGTTAGAATCCTCAAATTCAAACAAGCCCTTAGTCATTTACTTCTGTTACAGATATGTGTCAAAGAAAACCATGTGTGGTTTGTCCTGCTCCTGCGGCGCTGTGTTCCACCCCAGCTCAGCTGCTCCAACGATGGAAGGGTTCACCACAGCAGGGATCCGCTCTCCAGACTGTCTTTCGCTGCCTCAGATCTTCTTCCCCGCCGCCGGCAGCCACGGCAACTGCATTACCATCATCAACTGAGCAGATGACCTTGAGGACTACACGGGTCCGCAAGAGAGGTCGCACTCTTCCGTGTCTGCTTACATTATGCATCACTTAATATGATGACATGCTACATTATCATCGTGTTCACCTATTAGACTCTGAGTCAGGTCCAAACTAATGCTGAAACTTGAGTTTTTAAATGGTTGTGGGGTACATATTGGGGGAGCAATCAGTACTATCTGTCTACTATCTGGTTAATCTCCGGTGTCTACTATGAGTTTCATGTTGGGTGCAAACAAACATTAAAGGAGCCATTATCTGTATTTTTTAACTAAAGCTATTATCTGCTTGCTATCATTGGTTTTGGGTCTATCCACACTTTTCTACCATCACTCTGGATTTGTGCATGCACTCCTTACATAATCTCACTATGTTTTATTCCTATGCATGCCAGTTATTGTACACAATGGAACTGATCGTGTAGAGCAAAAGAGACGAGCCTTGCGTGGCAATAAAATTTCATGCAGATGTCGTTCCATGGTGGGCGCAAAGGCAGCCCCCCCTCCACCCAATTCGGATCGTAATCAAGAGGAAGATAACTGTTATGAGGGGGATTGAGAAGGAGAAGACCACTCCTATTTACCCCATGAGGTCTTCGCTCTAACTTGGCATGCTGATGTTGGTAATATCATGCATATGGTGCCTTGCATTGCTTACTGTATACATTAAAGATGTCATCTTATTAGTTTAGACATGCTTTGTGTCAATGCCATCTGTTTAGTTTCTTTATCGTATATGTGAATCATGCAATGCCATCTTGTCTAGCCAGGCATCATATATGTGAATTTTGCAATGCCACCCTGGTTAGCCAGTCATCTTATATGTGAATTATATCATGCCATCATTTTTTTATTACGTGTTAAATTTGTCAACAATTTTAGTACATTCAATTACTCTTCCTGTGCACCAGCCATTTGGCACGGACATGGAAAATATGGAGTGGAAACAAGGTCTTCAGAGCAGACAATGCTATCTGACGAAGCGCATGTCTTTCTGGTTACCGATAGCTCCTCGGAGGAGGATTCAGAGACAGATGACCAGTCATACCCCCCAGAGGTGCATGCCCTAACTTGGCAGGGTTATGTTGCTCATATCGTGCATATGGTATCTTGCATTGCTATGTCATTTGCTTAGTTTAGACATGCTTTGTGTGAATGCCACCTGTTTAGTGTCTAATTACCATATATGTGAATTATGCAATGCCATCTTGTTGCAAGACATTATATATGTGAATTATGCAATGTTATCTTGTTGCAAGGCATTATGTATGTGAATTATGCAATGCCATGTTGTTTAGGCAAGCGTCATATATGTGAATTATATCATGCCATCCTTTTTTGTATTTCTTACTGATTTTGTCGACAATGTTTGTATATTCAACTGCTCTTCCTATGCATCAGCCATTTGAATTGGTGATGGAGAAATCTGGAGTGAAAACAAGGTCTTCAGAGCAGACAATGCTACCTGCTGAAGCAGATATCTTGCTAGTTATAGATAGCTCTTCAGAGTAGGATTCAGAGGCAGATGACCAGTCCTATTATCCCCCCTGAGGTGTATGCTCAAACTTGGCAGGGTTATATTACTCATATAATGCATATGTTGTATTGCAATGCTTAGTTTTTACATCATATACACAATATTGAATGCCATCTCCTTAGTTGACACATCATATATGCGATTGCCCTCTCCTCACTTCCTTAGTATATACATCATATATTTGAATTATGTCATGTCATGATGTTTACATAGACATCATGTATCTGAATTATGGCATGCCAACCCATTTTCTAAAGACATAATATAGTTATATCATCTCATCATGTTTACATGGTCATCATATTTAAATTATGTCATTCTATCCGTGAATTATATCATGCCATCATGTTTCCATCAACGGCATGTTTGTGATTTATGTCATTCCAACCACTTTAATAGACACATCGTATAGTTATATCATGTCATCATGTTTACATAGTCATCATATTTTGAAGTATTTCATTCTATCCTGTTTAGTTAGCCATCATACATGTGAAATTGTGTCATGCTATCCTATTTAATTAGCCATCATATATGTGAAATTATGTCCTGCTATTCTGTTTGCTTAGACAACATAAATGTGAATTATATCATGCCCTGTTTTCTTCCCTACTATCCATTGCACCTGTCTATCTTACAATGTCTGTACATTCAATTAATTCTCTTGTTTATCAGCCATTTAAATTGGAGGGAGTGATGGCAGTATCCGTGGGAGTAAAAACACGGTCTTCAGAAAAGATCGTGCTACCTGTCGATGCAGATAGAACCACGGTTGTACTTGCCCAAGAACCAGCCCCACCACACATAACCCACACTCATGCAGATTGTACCCCTACCCAGTTGGACAGAGAACCAGCTACACCCCTTCTAACCCCAACCCCAGCAGATAGACACCCAGTTCCCGTTGACACAGCACCGTCTCCACCACAGAGCACCCAAACACGAGCAGTTAGTAAGGCAACTGCAGTGCCCAAATCACGAGGACCACCACTCCGAACCCGAAGTTAATGCTTAAAGCAGAAGAAGAATTGTTCTCAGGTCAGGTTCCGTAGCTATGGTTCATACTACTTTGCTCTTGCATCACTGTATTTACTGATACCAACTAATTTCAAATTTGAAGGATGCAATTGAAACTCCAATGGCGCAACAGGTATGTTTTAAACCTATTTCTTCAACGTGTTTGGCTGTTTTCTGTTGTAACTTGCTCTATGTTGATTTCAGTTTCAATTGAATAAACAATTATGTTCTCATGCCATGCACATTACAAGTGTTGTTATTGCTGTGTAGTTTCCCACACTTATATTCTGTCTATGCTGCTTTGTCTTAAATAGATATGATTCGAACTGTATCTATCTTGATTTGGCAACATAAACTAGAATGATATAGACCATACAGTGACCATACTACATAGATATATGTTTGTTTCATGTTGCTATCCTGTCCACCTTACTACTGAACTGGTTTACCAAAATGAGTTTCATATACTACATTGTAAACCTGAGATGTGTTTGTTTGTTTCTCTTTTAGAACGCGGATAAAATATTGTAGAAGAGTACCCTGTTATGCAATGGTAAAGGAAGTAATGCATATAAGGTTCAAGATAGTGAGACTTCCCTGTTGGTCTCCAAGAAAGCTGATAAAAACTATATTGAAGACACTAAGACAACCCCAAAGTCCTGTCTTGATGTAGTGTTCGAGTTATTGGCTACCACTGCTGGCACCAGTTCTTCGAACTCATTGCCTGAATCAGTTTGGCTTCTTGAGTCTCAACTTCAAGTTGAAAGACATCGATCAGATGTTATGCGACAGGAAGCCGAAGGACTAAGTAAGTCCCTGCAGAATTCAAATGCATACTTTCTGATGCAATAGCAAGCGCTGGAGGACTTAAGCGCTAAACAAGAGAAACTTAATAAGCTTGCTAAGCATCTTGCCACCATTATGGGTACCCAGGATATTGTTTCTTGAGCTCTTCTGAAGTGGTTTCAGTTATGGACTTGTTTTGCTGCGGCATTTATATGCTGCTGTGTTCCCTATATTTGCACTGGTGGCGAAGTTTGATTCCCAGTGGATGTAATATGTGTAATAGCCGTGATAGCCTAGTGTAAGTTGCTTGCTTATTTATTTCCTTGTTGTCTTGTTTATTTGTTTGCTTGTAGTCAGTGCAGTTCTTTTTCTGCGGTTTGCTTGTGGCTGCAATAACCTATTTTTTAAAACTAGGCCACAATAACCATGGGCTAATATTTACTATAGTGACACTGGGCCTCCTACGGGCTGTAGAAACAGTGGGCCTTCCACGGGCCGTATAAACAGTGGGCCTTCTACGGGCCGTAGAAACAGTGGGCCTTCTATGGGCCGTAGAAACAATGGGCCTTCTACGGGTCGTATCATCAATGGGCCTTCTACGGGCCGTATCATCAATGGGCCTTATACGGGCCGTATGATCGATTGGCCAAACATGGGCCAAACAGACCGCATTCTGGCTCTAAACGGGCTAGAGTTGGAATCGTCCGTTCATTGGCCGACCATAACGGGCCATCATTAATAGGCCGTATTTGATGACGCTATGAAAATGGCCCAACGTATTAACGCACCATAAACGGGCCGACTATAACCACGGGCTGAATTTGGCCCACAAGCAGAAAATGACAGTATCGGGCCGTAAGTAAATAAATGCTCGAAATGAGCCCAAGAATAAATGGGCTCTGAGAAGGCCGAAAGATAACATGGGCTGGAGACGACCCAACGGAATAACGGTCCGTTAATGGGTATAAAGTGATACACTGTTCATTACGGGCCAGTTTCACCACGGGCCGTTAAGGGGTGTAAAGTGATACACTATTCATTATGGGCCAGTTTCAGCACGGGCTGCTAATGGGCCAAGAGTTACAAAGGGCCTCATATGGGCCGAAAGACGTCATGGGCTATACATGGGCCAGAAGTGAAAATGGGCTGGAATCATATTGGACGGCCCAGATGACGCTACTAGGCCTAATTCGAATAGGGCGTAACGGGCCTTGGGTTAGCGGGCTGTAAATGGGCTATATGCGAACATGCCGTTAACAGGCTTTCCATGGGCCGGGCCACCAGCTTTTGACCAAGTCAAATGGGCTGGCCATTTCACAAGAATGGGCCACTGTTGGGCCGTGCCACGTGTCGACGTATCATAGGCGCCTTCTGTCCAGTGAGTGGATGACATCTGTCCCAACGATTCGCCGACACATGTTTCCTCTAGCCAATGATGGTTTTACACATGGAAAATCCCCATTGGTCGGGGCTGTTAACGGGTTATCAGATCCAAAACCCGACCCGATAGCTTAACGGCGTTCCGTTACGGTGGATGCCACGTGTCGGTCACCCTTGACGAAAGCACTTCTGTGACGCACGATTTATTGTCATGGAAGTGGACACTTCCGTGATGATAATTTTGGTAATGTCATGGAACACTTCTACGACAGCACAGGTATGACTATCTTGATTCTGTCATAAATTTGTCATGGATGTACATGCATGAAAAAAAGCGACCTACTGTGACAGACACGTATCATCACGGAACTGTATTTTTTGTAGTGTATGCTGAGACGAGAACACAACCAAACACACTTGTGGCACGCCTAAGCTTAGGCGTGGCAATCTTAGGCTGCAAACCCAACCATAACTTTGAAAGTTGTTCGTTGGATGAAGCGAATCTGACAGTACAAAGATGGCAAATCCGAGCACTATTGGCCGTTGGATATCATCTACATTCCACCAGATTCTGCCACATGTAGAATCTAGAAGACTCCATGGTTGAACTTCATTCATGACTAACTTTGCCACAACTAAGCTTAGGCAAAGTGTGTCTGCCACAAAAAATGTGGCTAACAAAATGGCCACCGCAAGTGTGGCAAGATTTGGCAAGAAGTTGAGTCTATGACATGTGGACCATGTAGTTAGAAAAGTATGGCAAGCCACAAGTGTAGCAATGAATCAAACACATGCTGACACGCCTAATCTTAGGCGTGGCAAACTTAGGCTGCAAACCAAACCATAACTTAGAAAGTTGGTCGCTGGATGAAGCCAATCCAACGGTACAAAGATGGAAAATCCGAGCACTACTGGTCGTTGGATATCATCTACATTCCACCAGATTTTGCCACATGTAGAATCTAGAAGACTCCACATGGAAGCATAATGCATAAACCACCAGAATCTCATGCGTGCAATGCACGTGTACCTTATTAGTAGTTGGTAGTAGTAAGAAACAAATTCCGTGTCTGGCACGAGCTCGTACTGTGGGAGCACCACAAGGCCTGCCGCAGGAGTTACATTTCCCTCTCGGGGCCGGGACCGAACTTCAGTGGCTTAGTGCCCGGCCTATGAGTCAATGACATGCGGACCTTAAATGTGGCTGGCCCACATGTCATTCTCATGGTGGTGTGTGGTTCGCGACTCAGTCATTGGAGATGAACCGGCCGGTGGTGGCGTGTCTGTGGCGAGGGTGCCAGAGCTGGGCGTCGGGGCATTACGAGGCGTAGATGGCCACATCGATGGGTACTACCTATAGTACAGAAGTACTCCAGCTGAGGATTGATGCCCGGGACGAAATGTGTCACAGCCGCTGGATGAAAATTCGATGGTGCGGGAAGTGTGGTGTCATGGGTTCATGCGGCATCATGGGAATCGCGTGTGGTTGTGGTAGAAACTTGATGCTCGCCACATTTAAGGTGGCCCACATGTTATGCACACAAAGGCAGAGGGGCGGTGCGGCTGAGAGGGGTGAGGCGCACGTCAGGGGACGTGGTGCCGTGGGTTGGAGGGGCGTCGTGGGAATCGCGAGGCAGTGGATGAAACGCGATGGTCGTCGTAGTTGAACTTCCATGCACAAGTTGTCATGTCTACGGACACATGCATTGCATATCGATCACTAGAAGGAGTAGTAGAGAAAGCTAGGCGGATAAATAGTTCCTTATAGTCAAGCGGACCCATGCTACTACTTGTTCCAAAGACATGCACACCATCGAAATAGTCCATCTATATCAATATACATAGAGAGGGAATATTTTTTTTACAAGAGAGGAAATAGTTCATCCATCCATAATGCCCTGCTGCTGGTGCAGCATCTTCTTCTTCTTCTTCTTCTTCTTCTTCTCATTTTCTGTGGGAGACGGCTTCACAACAAGGCTCTCTGGACCTTGCAGCTATCTCAAAACTCACACGGGCATCGAGGGCAGCATATTTTATCCCATGTACGTCAAGGGATAATTCTCCCATACAGACGACTTTAATGCCAGCGTCTCGTCACCCTTCTAAAGATTTGTTCCTAGCACAAAATTTTCTACGTCAAATAGGGATGGTGTCGGTTTATCACAATCTTCTACAGGAATTTTTATTCTAGTTTGTAGGTCAGCGATGCTTTTCAAATCAAGGTTGTACGGCTCCAACTTCTGTTTGTCCCCTGCGATGGCTGCCCCACAGAAGTATATGTCCTCCCGAGACAAGAAATCATGAAACTCACCTAGTATGGAGGGCGCGTGTATGATGTGGTACACCAAAACATCATCTTCAACGCACAACTGAAGGACATCGGCGTGTTGGATCTTCCCAGTGGCACGCTCCGTGTACTCTGCGTCGAGACCGATGACATTCATCTCCACCTTTTGGAGGGAGTTGGATACATTGTTGATCCATTTCCGAACAACCCTTGGGTGGTCGGTGACTGTGGCAACTATGCTCAATGAGCCTTCGAGGAGGACATGTTGGATGCTAAAAACCTGCATCTCGATCTCTTTCGCCATTTGGAACCGCTGGACCGAAGGGCTATGGTTTGGAGAATTAGGATTAGATGGCTAATCTAAAGGAAGAAGATGATTATTTATAGGGGCTTCAGAATTACTCCAGGAGGATGTGAAGAGGTTAAAACAATGTGAATACAGTGTGGTTTGGATGCAAATGAAGATCAAGGAGTAGTGAAAAAACTGAGGAAAATCGGTTCCCGATGGAGAAGTAAATGGGAGAAGTTATGCGCATGCATGAGGAGAGGTGCGGTGGTTTGACTGCTGCATGCAATGGATTGGACGGGCTCTTCGGTTGCCTTTTCTCTCTCCCACGCGCAGAGAGTGGCCCACTTGCATGCTGCAGTTTATTGGCTGGAGTCAGGCTGCAACTGCTCATGCTTATGCTAATTAATGTTGTGAATGCGGGGCATGGGGGGAAATGGGCGCATGCAAAAGGGTATATACGCAGACTAATTAGACTAGCCATAGTGGGAGTAACTTCAGCAGTAACATCGAGTCCAACTTAGCAAATTTGCTTATGTGGCAATGAGTTAATGAAGAGAGAGGTAGTTGTAGTAACTTAGCTAGTTACTGTAACATCACATGTTCCAATGCAATATGAGTCTATAACCTAATAAATTAATCTTTGCATGTTATCACACTTAAGTTACTACCCACTATGAAGTTAGTAACATAGTCTAGAAATATGTGTATGTTACTAGTGTCTGTTACTATCCATTGTGGCTAGTCTTAGAGAAATACTGAAAAAGTTATGCGCAAACAAAAGAGGACCGGAGGGAGTACTACTCATGTTCCTACTACGTTTAAGGAATATGCAGTTATCCTCAAAAAAGAAAATTTCTTCTTCGCGCTTCCGCATGCACGAGAATTTGGTTCTGCTAGCAATATGGATGATAGCTGGAGGATGAAGTGAACCCAGAGGCATGCTAGCACGAGAGTGTACTCATGTTCCTACTACTCCTACTAGTAGTAGTAGTACAACTGTGGTACACTTGATGGCCAAAATACTATTATTCATCCGGTCCTCACAGTGAAGTGACAAGACCCTGCGCCTGAGGTGACACCAGTCCAGGCGGCGTGTCCGGGTTACCAAAGTGAGCCTCACCTTGTGCACTATGCAGTCACTATCACCGCCTCTATATAGCATGCCTCGCCTCGTCTCCCTCTCCCCTAGCACCACTCCATCTCCATCTCCATCTCGCCGGAGATCCTGAGGTCACTCTTCATTATCTCACTGTGCCCCCACATACCCTCGCCTCGCTCGCCTCCCCTAGTACCACTATTCCCTCGCTAGCCGCTCCAGCACTGACAACCTTCTCCCCCGTAAATCAAGCCCCCCAAAACCCCACCTTCCAAACTCCACCATGGCCGAACGCGAACCGCGCAAGATCCATATGAGCCGCGATTGGAGCAATCTCCCTAGTGATGTCCTCGACCTCTGTTGTCCGTGTATGGATATGTTGAGCGCCCTGCGGCTGGCTGCATGCTCGAGGGGCATGCACACGGCCATCATCGAAGCAAGGCCAAAGCTTTTCAAGACACCCTACTTGCTGCTATCTGGTCTTGCGAGATTGGCTCACCATGATACGGAGGCGTACATGATGCCCCTCGACTTCAATCCGATCTCCATTAGCTGAAACTTCTTTGTAGGTATGTAGTGGGTTGCCGTACATCATTTCCCTCGACTTCGATCCGATCACCATCGCCCGAAACTTCTTGGCAGGTATGTACTGGGTCGGCATGAACTCCCACTGGATGGCTGCCTTCAGAGAAGACGGTAAAAAGTTGGTGCTCGTGAACTTCCAGACCTCCCATGAGATTATCCTTCCTCCGTCGGATTATATAGAGTTTTACCATCGCGGTCCTAGTCATCTAGATTACCACGTCAGTTGGACGGACCTTGTTTTGCAGAAGATTGTACTGTGTCAAGTGCCCACACGACATGCGAATTACGCAGACTTCAAGCTAATTGCCTTGTTCGACCGCGAACTCACCTATCTTTACGCCGGTGCCTTCTTTAGCTGGAGACAACTCAGCTCGCAGTGGATCATCGTCAAAGCTGATACACACTTCTGTGATGCTATTGAACACAATGGCATCATCTACGCGATCGACAAAGCAGATGGCACAACGTATTGCTGGGACGGCGCGTGTAAGTTGTTTCTGTCTCATGTTAATGATGACGCCATGACACTGTTTCAACTTTTTGTGATGATTGGCATATCCTTGTTTGAGCAGAATTTGAGCAGAACTATGGCAATGTATTAGAGACGCCGTAAATCATCTATATTTGGAATGAGTTAATTCATGTGATTGTGATCATGTCATTACAGCCAATTTGTACCCCTGAATAATCAAACGGTTAGGAATATATGGATATTCTCCTTATTTTACAGTAATCTATATACTAGTAGTAAATATGAGTGGGTATCAATGGCCATGTTAGTTTCCTCATTTTCATGATGTAGAAACATGTACCACACTGTTGGTTTCAGCTAACCATACATTAGGGAAGTAAATGTGCATATGGAGAACTCTATATTTGGAAGTAGTGAAATCTTGTAATGCTTACCATGTGTACATACCTATATTCGCCCTTCAACAATCAATGGCTAGAATAATATCCTCACAAAAATTTTGCCCACAGAACACGAGTATATAACAATGCATGGTCTGTTAGTTACCTTGAAGAATTTGTTTGTGAGGACAGAACAGGATTCCATAACATGCATGACATGGTAGTTTCATGTGAAGAATCGATTGCGAGATAACATGAGTATAACCATGCATGGCACTTCTATATTTTCCAACCCAGTATACATTTCCCTATATTTTCCTCCCAGTTCCAACAAGGACATATCAATGCTGATCTTACATTCACAATGTTGTTTCTTGCATTATCCTACTGATACTCAGAACAATGTTGATCTTACATTAACAATGCCTGTCCTTTTTGATATGATGCAGTGTCCCTACAGTTAATGCCCTTTGTAATCCCTACAGTTAATGTACTCGCTCGATCAGACGACGGTAAAATATTGATAATCATTCGGACACATGAGCCAGAAAAGTTATATTGCAAAAAACCCACTGTATATAGGTGTAACACCCACGATGCGACTATATCTCCCACGTGTCGAGGCACGACTTAGAGGCATAATCACATTGACGGCATATGTTGCAAGTGAGGTAATCTCCACACAACCCAGGTAATATAATTAGGGAAAGAGATTACATAGTTGGCTTACAATCGCCACTTCACACAATTACATGAATAAAGCATTACATCATCCAAATACAATCAAGGTCCGACTACGGAACCAAAATAAAAGAAGAACCCCAAATGCGACAAAGGTCCCCGATCGACCCCAACTGGGCTCCACTACTGATCAACTAGAACGAAACAACATAAAGAACACAATCTTCATTGAGCTCCTCTTGAGCTTGGTTGCGTCATCTGCACGGACTCAACGGCACCTGCAAACTGGTTTTGGAAGTATCTGTGAGCCACGGGGACTCAGCAATCTCGCACCCTCGCGATCAAGACTATTTAAGCTTATGGGCAAGGTAAAAGGTATGAGGTGGAGCTGCAGCAAGCGACTAGCATATATGGAGGCTAACATACGCAAATGAGAGCGAGAAGAGAAGGCAAAGCACGATCGAGAAAGTATGATCAAGAAGTGATCCTATAACAACCTACGTCAAGCATAACTCCAACAACCGTGTTCACTTCCTGGACACCGCCGGAAAGAGACCATCACGGTTACACACGCGGTTGATTCATTTTAGTTAAGGTCAAGTTCAGGTTTTCTACAACCGGACATTAACAAATTCCCATCTGCCCATAACCGCGGGCACGACTTTCGGAAGTTCAAAACCCTGTAGGGGTGTCCCAACTTAGCCCATCACAAGCTCTCACGGTCAACGAAGGAATAGACCTCCTCCCGAGACATTCCGATCAGACTCGGTATCCCGGTACAACAAGACATTTCGACAGGGTAAAACTAAACCAGCAACACCGCCCGAATGTGCCGACAAATCCCGATAGGAGCTCCACATATCTCTTTCTCAGGGCACACTCAGATGAGCTAGACGTCGGGTAAGCCAGCCCAGAGTTGCCCCTGGTAGCCTCGGACATCGCTCAGTTGGACCAACACTCAGAGGAGCACTGGCCCAGGGGGGGTAAAATAATGATGACCCTTGAGCCGGCCGACCCAAGGGAAAGGAAAAGGCTAGGTGGCGAATGGTAAAACCAATGTTGGGCATTGCTGGAAGAGCTTTACTTAAGGCGAACTATCAAGGGGTTCCCATTATAGCCCAACCGCGTGAGGAACGCAAAATCCGGGAACATAACACCGATATGACGGAAACTAGGGCGGCAAGAGTGGAACAAAACACTAGGCATAAGGCCGAGCCTTCCACCCTTTACCAAGTATATAGATGCATTAATTAAATAAGATATATAGTGATATCCCAACAAGTGAATAAATACCCCAACAAGGAACGGCCTCCAATCTTCACCTGCAACTAACAATGCTATAAGAGGGGCTGAGCAAAGCGGTAACATAGCCAATCAACGGTTTGCTAGGACATGGTGGGTTAGAGGTTTGACATGGTAATTTGGGAGGCTGACAAGCAAATGGTAGGCATCATAGCATTGGCATAGCAAAAGAGCAAGCAAACTAGCATAGCAAAGATAGTAGTGATTTCGAGGGTATGATCATCTTGCCTAAGATCCCGCAAGGAAGAAGAACGAGTCCATGAAGAAGACAAACGGATGACATTGAACGGATCCTCACAAACGCGACGCTATCGGAACCAACCCGAAGAAGCAACACCGGAAAAGAGCAAACAACATAGTAAACAACCACTACAAAATCATGGCATGATTCACAATCAAGTATGATGCATGTCCGGTTTAAGTATGCATGGCAAGGCAAGGCACAAGCAATCCTACAAATTAAATGGAGCTCAATATGCAACTTCGTTGCATATTGATGAAACACCACATTCAAGTTATTTAGTTTTATCTCATTTATGTACCCAACAATATTAAATGTTGATTAACATGGCAAGAGGGTGAAGCAAAGTAAAACTAGCTACCTAGTCAAGGTTAAATGAGGCCGGAAGCAACGAACAACAATTCCGAAAACTCCTCATGAGCATATTATAGATTTGGTACTGTTCTGCCCTAAACACAATTTTAGGGTTGTTAAACATGCAAAGTAAGGCCACCATGATAAACTAGGTAAAATTCTACCCCAATTACATATAAAGTTTATTAAATTCGGAGTTACGGTTATTTAGTTATGAATTAAATCATTTTAACATGGCATAGGAGCAAATTAATGCAAACAACATTTTTTAACATTTCAAACATAGATGAAAGTTGGATATTATTAATCTACACAAAATTCTGAGCAAGTTTCATATATAAAACATTTTAATCCGATGCACGGTTAGCGAGTTATTAAATGCACGATCTAGGGGGACTATTCTGCAAAACTGGCAATCTCTGGATAAATAGGAAAATCGTTCCGCAGAAAAAAAACATGAATCGGGCCGAATCTGGCTAGCCCGATAGGTAAAAAAACAAGAGGGGCGCTGGGGTGTGGGCTCACCCATGGGTCGTGGCCCATCTGCAGAGGAGCCGGCTTGGGGCAGCGGGGCTGGGGAAGCTGGGCCGGCCCACGAAGGAGGAGGAGGCAGGCCGAACGAGGCCGGCTGGGGCTGGGCCAAAGGCGGGGCCCGCGAAGGGTCAACGGAGCCGGGGAGGGAGTGGCTGGATCGGGCTCCTCCTGATCCATGGCGGCGGCGGCGCTGGGGAACTCCGGCGAGAGGGCTGGATCCGAGAACGGACGGATCCTGGCACGGGGACCCCGGATCTGGCCGCGGTGGTTGACGACCGCGCTCCTGGATGTGGGTTCCGGCGTGGTGGAGCTCTCATGGCGGCGCATCTCGACGGGGCTCGGCAGGGAGCATGGTGGTGCGGCGGGGAGGCCAGCGCGGTGCGGCGGTGACTCTCCGGCGAAGTCCGGTAGGGGAGGCAGTGGCCGGCGGAACTCCGGTGAAAGGCGACGAGGCTGCGGCGCGGGCACGCGCCCGTGGGCGGCGGCGGCGGCGACCGGGCCCGT
>NC_041392.1:539955591-539963035 GCF_002162155.2 Triticum dicoccoides | reverse complement strand
CCCGTGCGGGCCCACGATGGGCTCCGCAGGCCGGCGCGGTGGGAGGCGGCGCGCTGGACAGGTGGCACGCCGTGGTTGGAGGAGAGCGGCGGCGGGGCGACGTGGCGGCTTCTGATTGGGTGGAGTGAGGTGGAGGCTGGACGCGTCCGGCGGGCGCGGACATGTCCGGCGGCGGAGTGGGAAGAAGCTAGGGTTAGATCTGCGCGAGGATTTCGGAGGGAGACACATATTTATAGGTAGAGGGAGCTAGGAGAGTCCAAATGAGGTGCGGTTTTCGGCCACGCGATCGTGATCGAACGACCGAGATGATGGAGAGGGTTTAGGTGGGTTTTGGGCCAAATTGGAGGGGTGTTGGGCTGCAACACCCACGAGGCCTTCTCGGTCCCTCGGTTAACCGTTGGAGTATCAAACGAAGTCCAAATGATACGAAACTTGGCAGGCGGTCTACCGGTAGTAAACCAAGGCCGCTTGGCAAGTCTCGGTCCAATCCGGAAATGTTTAATCCCCACACACGAAAGAAAGGTAGAAATGACCACCAGAGGAGAACGGAGCGTCGGATTGCAAAACGGACAACGGGGAAAAGTTCGGATGCAAGAGACGAACACGTATGCAAATGAAATGCACATGATGACATGATATGCAATGCATGACACGCAAGCAATGACAAGGCAACAACAGCGAATAACTGCACAACACCTGGCACATCGGTCTCGGGGCGTTACAACACTCCACCACTACGAGAGGATCTCGTCCCGAGATCTAGAATGGCACCGGAGGGAAAACGGAAGAGAAAGAGAAGCGGTAAAACTAAGTTGCTTCTTTGACAAACGAGTGAAACCAAGAACCTTGCAAGGTTGAACAAATTCGAGAAAAGAATACAACGAAGGTGAACTAGGTCGAAAACACTCCGTTAGAAATGAGGGACAAAGAGCATTGCAAAAACCTTGATGTTGAAGGGAAGATAAATATAGAAAAACACTCCGGTTAAGGAAGGGGATCAAGGAAGACCAAAATTCGGGCAGCACTCCGGTTTAAAAGAAAAAGAATTGAATAATAACTTGATAAGATGAGAAGATACTTGAGCAAAAAGGCACAACACTCCGGCTAAAAGGATAAGCACGAACAAAACATGCTTCTGCCAATCCAAGAAGATGGTTGAGGAGAGCAACAACACAATGCCTCCGGATGAAGGAATAAAAGGTAGATCGTCGGAACGAAAGAACGGAGAAGAAAATGGCAACTTCTGCCACAAGTGAGCTTGAAAAGGCATCCTTAGGATAAGGGTCGAACGGAGTTGTTGGACACCAATAACGAAAAGAAAAAGCTTGTAGTGGGCTTATGGAATACATCTCAAAATTATGAGGTGAAAACCCGCCACTCACGGGAAAAGGAATTGGATTGGTAAGAACAAGGAGACGAGAAAGCTATATCACCGGAAGGATAAATGAAGAACTTGGATCATTTATAAGCACCATAATAGCAACAATCCTTAGGGAAGGCTTTTGGTGAAAATATTACCCAAGATAACTCAAATGACGAGATTGATGGATTTAAAATGTCTCATTCTTGACAACATGTGAATCATCAAAACATGAACTCAAATTATCAAGAATGACATAATACCACCTCAAACGATACGGTTGAAAGAATTGCACTTTAAAAGGCAAGATAAAGAATGCTTGAGCTCCTTAGAAAAGAATCTCGATGAACTCTTGGAGAGGGGATATAAATCCTTGATGAACCATCAAGTATAGCCTCCATGAAGAAACTCCGGTAACAAAAGGATGAACAAACGGAAGGAAAAAGAAGTTGAAAACACAAGGAGAATCCTTGTAAGTATTTTTGATGGACCTCCGTGATAATTAGATCTTGGAACTCCGGGAAAGGAAAATGAACACTTGAAACCAAGAACAAGTATGATGAACCGTTCCGGAAAAACAAGAATTGAATAAACTCGATGAAACAAGAATAAGAATTACATTATGCTTATCCTTCACCAGTTAAATCGATGACAATCAACGGATTTGGCATATTGCTTATTCTCATAGAAAGGATTAAGATAGATACAGCGCAAACTTGAGAAAGTCTTCCACGAACCACCAGAAGGATTGAAACAACGAATAAATTGATATGATAATGAAGGAAAAGAAATCTTTGGAGAACCACCGTAAGAATTGAAAAAGAACGAATAAAACCTAAAGAAACACCGGGAAGAATTAAGCAAATGAACGAAGACGCTTGAGAGAATTTAGATACATGAGAGCGAAGAGATCAGAGCTGATTAGAGATCACTTGATGCACCGGTAAAATTTGAGAATGATAGTTGAAAGCTGAGAATGAATAAATTCTGAGATGATGGACTCCGGATAACAAACTGAAAAGAATCTTGAAATGCTCCGGATAGGTGAAAAGAATTCTCACGATCAAAACAATTACGAGAGGATGGCAACAAGCTAGAATCACGAATCTTGAACAGAATAGAGCAAGATTGAGAGAAAATCTTCTTCGGTCTCCAAAATATGAGAATTACGACGAGAAACACCACCATGAATTGTTTAGACGCTCCGGAGGAATCAAAAGCAAAGAGATTTAGCCAACGATGAAAAGAATTTGAAATATCTTGGAGAAATACATTTGACTGATGATACCCATTCTTACGTCAAACTTCAAAAAGAAATTTGAGGATAGCTCCGGGAAAATAGAAGAGTCAGGTAAGATCCTGGGAAAAGACCTGTGGGTTAGGGCTCACTCAAAAGAAACACCGTAGAACAATTCAAAAGAGAGAAAGCAACGGTTGAATTACATGGCTTGAATGAGATAACAATCTCGAAATAGGTTGAGCGGATCTTGGATGATAAGACGAGCCTTCTGAGATATCTTCAGCACTCTGGAACAATTGAACAGCGAGAGGTGAATGATTAAGGATTGCACCGGCATGAGAAGGTATTTGAAGCGAGGAAAAAGGATATGATCCACAAAGCTTTACTTGGTTCCACTGGAGAAGAAAAGAACAAAAGATGATGAACTTGAAGCTTTGTTAGAATCTTCATGAGAATCACCGGATAAGGATATTGATTGAAAAGAAAGTAGAGACTTCACATCAGTAAAATGGATACTTGATTAAGAAATCTGAGTTCTCGAAGAAAAGGGGTGGGAGGGCGGGAAAAACAAAGACAATTTGGGATGGATGAAACGAACACCGTAGAGAAAGCTGAGATTGAAACTTGCGGATGTTGAAATGTTCGGATCCACTTGAAGAGAAACACACCGGTGAAAAAGGATTGATAAGACAATCTTGATGATCAAGAAGGATTGGTATCCACATCGGAGTATGAGAACACCATTTGGGGAAGGTATGGAATCAACATTTGACATCGAAGCAACTCGAATACCACAAACCAAAACAAAACAAAGGATTGGCTTGCAGAATAAGCCGGAGCAAACATATGATAGAGATTTCGTCCGAAGTTTTCGTGGTAGGGCCTACACGGGCTCGATCGTACAGCACCATCATGTACAAGGCAGTGCACATGACATATGAAGCGTCCCCGAGTCGGCATAGCCAAGGACTCTTTAAGACACAACGAGACCACTGTAAAATCGACCGTGAATAGGCGGACCACTAGACGTCGAACCCCAATTTCATATCATACATCTGTCAGAAAGATATCCTAAGAGCTACTTGGATTCCCACCTATGAAACTCCCGAAATTTTCCGGTTATGCAATCAGGTGTTGGGGATACAGGGGAAGCATAATATCTCACCCAAACTAGCAAATCCTACATCCAGCTGTATCCATCCTTCAACACATAACCAAGAAACCTTCGGAAATCATCTACCTCAACCTTCGAAAAGCATCCGTTATACAAGTTATGGCAATACTCCCGAACTCCCGCCCCAGTACTGGGTGGCGTCGAGGTTATCTCACCAACGAACTGCATAAAAGAGATTTTTGATGTCGGCATACTAAACTTAGGTATTCCAGAACTGCAACGATAAAATTATGATGACAACACCTCATAGCTCAACTCCCTGGGACACTTCCACTAAACCCCTGACAGGAGGCACCAAGACAATGTTCTCATGATAAAACCATCGGAACGATTCCAAGATACCCGCGTGATCCTAAATTTTTTTTTAGTGAAATTTGAGAAGAGAAGAGTCAAAACTCTACGTCAGGATGCCTTACCAGAGTGATGAGGAGACTGGGAAGTAAAAAGAATTCCTAACTCTCCGATATATATAATCCAAAATGACTCAAAACATTTTTCTAGACACAACTCGGCTGCTAAAACGATCAAGCAATGGGGCTCCTAAGGTCGGGGAAGGCTCTGATACCAACTTGTAACACCCTCAATGCGACTATATCTCCCACGTGTCGAGGCATGACATAGAGGCATAATCGCATTGACGGCATATGTCGCAAGTGAGGTAATCTTCACACAACCCATGTAATATAATTAGGGAAAGAGATTACATAGTTGGCTTCCAATCGCCACTTCTCACAATTACATGAATAAAGCATTACATCATCCAAATACAATCAAGGTCCGACTACGGAACCAAAATAAAAGAAGAACCCCAAATGCGACAAAGGTCCCCGATCGACCCCAACTGGGCTCCACTACCGATCAACTAGAACGAAACAACATAAAGAACACAATCTTCATCGAGCTCCTCCTGAGCTTGGTTGCGTCATCTGCACAGACTCAACGACACCTGCAAACTGGTTTTGGAAGTATCTGTGAGCCATGGGGACTCAGAAATCTCGCACCCTCGCGATCAAGACTATTTAAGCTTATGGGCAAGGTAAAAGGTATGAGGTGGAGCTGCAGCAAGCGACTAGCATATATGGAGGCTAACATATGCAAATGAGAGCGAGAAGAGAAGGCAAAGCACGGTCGAGAAAGTATGATCAAGAAGTGATCCTATAACAACCTACGTCAAGCATAACTCGAACAACCGTGTTCACTTCCCGGACTCCGCCGGAAAGAGACCATCACGGTTACACACGCGGTTGATTCATTTTAATTAAGGTCAAGTTCAGGTTTTCTACAATCGGACATTAACAAATTCCCATCTGCCCATAACCGCGGGCACGGCTTTCGAAAGTTCAAAACCCTGCAGGGGTGTCCCAACTTAGCCCATCACAAGCTCTCACGGTCAACGAAGGAATAGACCTCCTCCCGAGACATTCCGATCAGACTCGATATCCCGGTACAACAAGACATTTCGACAGGGTAAAACTAAACCAGCAACACCGCCCGAATGTGCCGACAAATCCCGATAGGAGCTGCACATATCTCTTTCTCAGGGCACACTCAGATGAGCCAGACGTCGGGTAAGCCAGCCCAGAGTTGCCCCTGGTAGCCTCGGACATCGCTCAGTTGGACCAACACTTAGAGGAGCACTGGCCCAGGGGGGGGTAAAATAATGATGACCCTTGAGCCGGCCGACCCAAGGGAAAGAAAAAGGCTAGGTGGCGAATGGTAAAACCAATGTTGGGCATTGCTGGAAGAGCTTTACTTAAGGCGAACTGTCAAGGGGTTCCCATTATAGCCCAACCGCGTGAGGAACGCAAAATCCGGGAACATAACACCGATATGACGGAAACTAGGGCGGCAAGAGTGGAACAAAACACCAGGCATAAGGCCGAGCCTTCCACCCTTTACCAAGTATATAGATGCATTAATTAAATAAGATATATAGTGATATCCAAACAAGTGAATAAATACCCCAACAAGGAACGGCCTCCAATCTTCACCTGCAACTAACAACGCTATAAGAGGGGCTGAGCAAAGCGGTAACATAGTCAGTCAACGGTTTGCTAGGACATCGTGGGTTAGAGGTTTGACATGGCAATTTGGGAGGCTGACAAGAAAATGGTAGGCATCATAGCATTGGCATAGCAAAAGAGCGAGGAAACTAGCATAGCAAAGATAGTAGTGATTTTGAGGGTATGATCATCTTGCCTAAGATCCTGCAAGGAAGAAGAACAAGTCCATGAAGAAGACAAACGGACGACGTTGAACGGATCCTCAAAAACGCGACGCTATCGGAACCAACCCGAAGAAGCAACGCCGGAAAAGAGCAAACAACATAGTAAACAACCACCACAAAATCATGGCATGATGCACAATCAAGTATGATGCATGTCCGGTTTAAGTATGCATGGCAAGGCAAGGCACAAGCAATCCTACAAATTAAATGGAGCTCAATATGCAACTTCGTTGCATATTGACGAAACACCACATTCAAGTTATTTAGTTCGATCTCGTTTATGTACCCAACAATATTAAATGTTGATTAACATGGCAAGAGGGTGAAGCAAAGTAAAACTAGCTACCTAGTCAAGGTTAAATGAGGCCGGCAGCAACGAACAACAATTCCGGAAACTCCTCATGAGCATATTATAGATTTGGTACTGTTCTGCCCTAAACACAATTTAAGGGTTGTTAAACATGCAAAGTAAGGCCACCATGATAAACTAGGCAAAATTCTACCCCAATTACATATAAAGTTTATTAAATTCGGAGTTACGGTTATTTAGTTATGAATTAAATCATTTTAACATGGCATAGGAGCAAATTAATGCAAACAACATTTTTTAACATTTCAAACATAGATGAAAGTTGGATATTATTAATCTACACAAAATTCTGAGCAAGTTTCATATATAAAACATTTTAATCCGATGCACGGTTAGCGAGTTATTAAATGCACGATCTAGGGGGACTATTCTGCAAAACTGGCAATCTCTGGATAAATAGGAAAATCGTTCCGCAGAAAAAAACATGAATTGGGCCGAATCTGGCTGGCCCGGGCGCTGGGGTGTGGGCTCACCCATGGGTCGTGGCCCATCTGCAGAGGAGCCGGCTTGGGGCAGCGGGGCTGGGGAAGCTGGGCCGGCCCACGAAGGAGGAGGAGGCAGGCTGAACGAGGCCGGCTGGAGCTAGGCCGAAGGCGGGGCCCGTGAAGGGTCAACGGAGCCGGGGAGGGAGTGGCTGGATCGGGCTCCTCCCGATCCATGGCGGCGGCGGCGCTGGGGAACTCCGGTGAGAGGGCTGGATGGCACGGGGAGGCCGGGATGGCCGAGAACGGACGGATCCGGGCACGGGGACCCCGGTTCTGGCCGCGGTGGTTGACGACCGCGCTCCTGGAGGTGGGTTCCGGCGTGGTGGAGCTCTGATGGCGGCGCATCTCGACGGGGCTCGGCAGGGAGCAAGGTGGTGCGGCGGGGAGGCCAGCGCGGTGCGGCGGTGGCTCTCCGACGAAGTCCTGTAGGGGAGGCAGTGACCGGCGGAACTCCGGCGAAAGGCGACGAGGCTGCGGCGCGGGCACGCGCCCTTGGGCGGCGGCGGCGGCGACCGGGCCCGTGCGGGCCCGCGATGGGCTCCGCAGGCCGGCGCGGTGGGAGGCGGCGCGCTGGACAGGTGGCACGCC
>NC_041392.1:539875812-539955211 GCF_002162155.2 Triticum dicoccoides | reverse complement strand
CCCGTGCGGGCCCACGATGGGCTCCGCAGGCCGGCGCGGTGGGAGGCGGCGCGCTGGACAGGTGGCACGCCGTGGTTGGAGGAGAGCGGCGGCGGGGCGACGTGGCGGCTTCTGATTGGGTGGAGTGAGGTGGAGGCTGGACGCGTCCGGCGGGCGCGGACATGTCCGGCGGCGGAGTGGGAAGAAGCTAGGGTTAGATCTGCGCGAGGATTTCGGAGGGAGACACATATTTATAGGTAGAGGGAGCTAGGAGAGTCCAAATGAGGTGCAGTTTTCGGCCACGCGATCGTGATCGAACGACCGAGATGATGGAGAGGGTTTAGGTGGGTTTTGGGCCAAATTGGAGGGGTTTTGGGCTGCAACACACACGAGGCCTTCTCGGTCCCTCGGTTAACCATTGGAGTATCAAACGAAGTCCAAATGATACGAAACTTGGCAGGCGGTCTACCGGTAGTAAACCAAGGCCGCTTGGCAAGTCTCGGTCCAATCCGGAAATGTTTAACCCCACACACGAAAGAAAGGTAGAAATGACCACCGGAGGAGAACGGAGCGTCGGATTGCAAAACGGACAACGGGGAAAAGCTCGGATGCAAGAGACGAACACGTATGCAAATGAAATGCACATGATGACATGATATGCAATGCATGACACGCAAGCAATGACAAGGCAACAACAGCAAATAACTGCACGACACCTGGCACATCGGTCTCGGGGCGTTACAATAGGCACCGTGAAATACGTGAGTATCCGGACACTGGCGGTCATGTCTATGAGAAGGATACCAGCTTGTTAGGGCCTTCATGATTTTTTAGTTGGAGGCGGGTAAACAACCTTGGTTCACACTCTTTGTTTCTAGGACTCAATTATCCGATTGACCAGGAGATCACCGTTGGCAAGGACCTTGATGGCAGAGAGGCTCTGTTTGCTATGGAAAACTGTGTCTACACGGCGAGCCCTAGGAGTTCGGGAGCAAACTCCCCCGATTGTCAACGATACAACCTGCAGCCAAAAGAAGATCAGAATGACAAAGGCATCCAGATTAACTTTGATCCTTGGATGTCTAAATTATGACAGGAAGTGATGTGGTTCTAGCCTTCTGGTTGATAGGTAATTCGGCTATTGCGTCGAAAGGGTGGAGTACTGGTGTCTCTGGATCATTGATCGCTGAAGCGGGGCTGCAAATTATGATGGTGTTGGATCATCTCTTCAAATGACTTTGTTGTCTTTGCTACTTGTTCTGGATGGGTAGTTATTTCTTTTGTTATGCATATTCCTTGTCATTTGGTCATCCTCATCTATGTCACTCTTGCTATGTAATAGTTGGCTCTGTTTAGAATGTCATTCTCGTCTGGATCATGAGAGTCTGAGCGGTGCTGATGGGTGCGTTTTGGTGGTGTAGCAAGACTTCTTATGAACTATCATGTCTTGTTGTTTATGTCAGTAGTAGTCACTAGTCAGTGTTTGGATGTTGTATATATCGTTGTTTCGAACTGTTTATTGTCTCGAACTACTGGTGGGCTAAATGAGGGCATCACCATTCTCCAGTGTTCATAGTTTATCTCCTTTTTTTCAAGTTATATAATTTGAGCTCAGTGTCTTTTCGATGATGTACACTTGTTTGGGCCAGTGAGGTGTCATTGAATATGGGCCGAGTAGTAACGCAATGCCAAACAGGTCAATTATGACTCTCAGGCCGGGCTCTCAAAAGATCCTCAAAAAAAGGCCGGGCTCTCCAAAAAATAAAGAATAAGGACTCTTAGGCCGACATGTGGGTGCCACTGGTGTTTTCCTAAGCTTGCCCGCCGAGAGCATACTTTTCATCCCCAAGCTCCCGCCCCTTCCCCACATCTGGAATCTCGATTCCTACTCCAGTTCCCCCAAAATCTCCCTCCTGTACTCCCTGTACTCAAGCTCACTATCATGTCACTGGTCAACGCGGATCTCCGAGCTGGAGATCCCGAGGTCCGTCCTGCCTTCGGTCGCTATGTGTTGTCGCTCAACAGTGGCATGGCGGCGCTTGACGACCAGTTTGCCGGCAAAGTGCTGATGGTAACCATCAACGGCGACCGGCCTCCCGTCTCACCGGACGACCTTGTCAAAGCTCTTGGCATTGCGCACGGCATCCAAATAAGTGACTTTCTCATCGAAGTCTGTCTGCCACCGGCTGATTTCTACGTCAGGTTCCGGACAAATTTCGACTGCAGTTGTGTGTTCGAATCTTCCCGGCGTTTGTTCTGCGATGGTGTGCTGGTGAGCTTTGATCGGTGGCACCCAGGATGGGGCTTGGTGCCCTCTGAGCTTGAGTTTTTAACAAAGCTTACCTTCCATGGCATGCCTCGACGTGCTTGGAACATCGAGTCCATGAATGAGCTTATCAACGACCTTGGAGGTGAGCTCGTAAGTATGTTTGTTCCTCCAGACAGCTGGGCTCTGACGGTTATGGCATGGATGAAGAAGCCGTCCACCATACCGAAGGTGATTGGTGTTGAGATACCGGTGCAGGAACCGGGGTTGTACTATTCATCGCCACCAAGGCCGCCGCGGACCACATTAGGGATGTCCCTGTATTGAGTGTTCGTTCATGTAGAAGAATTGGTTAATCCATCAATCGAAGTCCTGCCGCCGCCGCTGGTGCCAGGGTCCGTCGACGATGTCCATTACAGGAGTCAATGTCAGACTTTCCCCATGTTGCTCGGAACGATGGATGGCACAGGGCCTACTCCATCGCACGGCGGAGGCCACTACTTTTTTGGGAGAAGAGGCAGGGCTGGCTGCCTGGATGTGCTCTAATTTGAGGTAACAACTGAATCTTGTCAGATACTAGTTAAACCCGAGATATGGGTGTGAAGCACTGATGTGCCAGTACATTTGATTATGACCTGTTCTAATTTTGTACCTGAACTTTTTTAGAAAGGGATATACGTCAACTTAATGTGCTAGCAGATCTTATTGTGTTGTCTGTCTGTTTTCTTTGCACATCATTCAAGATATTTCCCTGTCATTGATAAAGACGATGAACCATTATGTACGAGTTCGTTGGTTTCGAAATAGCCCTACCCATAGTGATCCACTGCTTCCATCATGATTGTGCCGCCTGCGTGAAATTTTTGTATGCAAGTTCAGTGTGCTATGATGTTCTATATGATTGTGTCAACTGTATAAGTTTTTACTGAGCATCAGCAATGCATATGGCTGAAAGATGTATTTACGAGCATCGACCAATGGGTCTCTCTCTCACACACATGCACACACGCACACACGCACAAGTGGGAATCGTTGAATTATTTCTTTGCTCGCGACAACTTTTAATTAGGTTCCACTGTAATCTATCTTTTTTCTTAAGTTATTAATTGAGCTCAGTGACTTCAAAAAGTTGTACAGAAGCCTTGTTTGGGCCTTTTTGGCGTCGCTGAATGTGGGTTGAGTAGCCATGTTAGGTTGTACTGTACTACACAGGCCTTTTTTCAACATCAACAATGCAACTGGGCCGACAGTTGTACACAATATCCGGGTCAACTTGTTATTCTCCGCCCCGCTGGGCTGCAAACTTTCTTAGGAGGTATGCATTAGGCTTAACAAGAAAATGGACTTTAAGAAATAATAAATGGGATGTAATTATAATAACCGGGCAGTAACTATAAAAAATGCACCAAACGCGTAATTAGTTTAAAAATATTTTTTTTCGAAATTTGAAAATTTTAATTACATTACTTGTTGCGCGCGCAATATTTCATTGGATTTTAACATAATACAACTTTATTTTGACATTATATTTAATCTGACTAGAAATTTCGGATAAAAATATTTCGGATCCCATAAAAATGTGAGATTTTTTTTAATTCTGTTTTGAGCGGATGGTTGAAATTATTAATTGTTGTCCTAGCTAGAAAATGGGCTGTACTTTTAGCAAACTGTAAATGGGCTGTAGTAAATTCCGTTAGAATAAAAAATGGGTTGTACATTCTTACAAATCGCGAATGGGCTATATGTTCTCTGCCACACACTTGTGGGCCTTCTAAGTTGACGCGTATGCAAGGCTTTGTCAACAACACACGGTTCTATCAGCTGTGGCTGTTGGATGTCCATCCAATGGATGTCGTGCTTCTTCTTCAATCTCGGATATTCTTGCTTCAGCCCCCAAAAAATGATTCCTCCCCTGACATCTGGGGCGCACCGTTTATTAGGCTGACCTGTAGGCCTACTAAGTTGACGCGTACCAAGGGCTTTGTCAACTTAGTCAATATAAACAATTCTAGCTGTAGTGACCGTATGATGTCTATCCAACAGCCGTAGTGCTTCATCAACCTCTGGTCTTCTTGCTCCAGCCGCCCAAAGCAGCGCCAGTCGTGCCACGTGCTCCTGCCTCCCGTGGCGGGTTGTGATGCCACGGAGGCCTCACCGCCCCTACTACTCCCGCCGCTAGCCCGACCATCCCTCTACTCACCCACACCCCCTGTTATTCTGCGGCAACGGCAGCCTCACACCGCAACCGAACCAGTGAACCCTCGTACTCCTCTCCGCGCGGGCTTCCACTGTCGCGTCTTCCCCGGCTCCTTGTCGTCCCCTTCCTAGGCCTCGCCGTCGTCCACCGCCCTGGTGCTCTCGGCGCAGCGTGGTCAACGTGGTCAAGGAACGGCTTCCATCGGACGTGGACTGTACGTGGAGAGGCTGACAGCTGGGTCCACAGCCGCAACAAGGAAGTGGCTCCTTATTACGCAGAAAATAATGATTCCTCCACCTGACAGCAGGGAACCACCGGACGGGCCACCGTATTTCGCGAAAAAAACATTACCCCCTGACTGCTAGGACCCTCCGGACGAGCCACCGTGTTGCGCGAAAAAAACGTTCCCCCCGCTATTAGGTCGGACCCACCGGAAGTGCCTCCTTATTACGCACAAAAAAATGAATACTCCCCCTGCTGGTTGGGACCCACCTTGGTGGGAGGCTGACTTGTGAGCCTACTAAGTTGACGGGGACGGAGTGCTTTGTCAACTTAGTCAATATGAACGATTCTAGCTACAGTGACCGTACGATGTCCATCCAACGGCCGTAGTGCTTCTTCAACCTCTAGTCTTGTTGCTCCAACCGCCCAAAGCAGCGCCGGTCGTGCCGCATGCTCCTACCTCCCGTGGCCGGCTGTGTTGCCCCGGAGGCCTCACCGCCCCCTACTATTCCCACCGCTGGCCAGGCCATCCCTCTACTCACCCACACCCCCTGTTATTCTGCAGCGACGGCAGCCTCACACCGCAGCGAATCAGTGAACCCTCGTACTCCTCTACGCGTGGGCATCCACTGCTGCGTCTTCCCCGGCTTCGCGTCGTCCCCTTCCTAGGTCTCGCCGTCGTCCACCGCCCTGGTGCTCTCGGTGCGGCGTGGTCAACGTGGTCAAGGAACGGCTTCCGTCGGACATGGACTGTACGCGGAGAGGCCGACAGCTGGGTCCACAGCCGCAGTAAGGAAGTGCCTCCTTATTACACGCAAAATAATTATTCCTCCATCTGACAGCGGGGACCCACCAGACGGGCCACCGTATTTCGTGAAAAAAATGTTTCCCCCTGACTGCTGGGACCCACCAGCTACATCTTCGCACGCAAGGAAGTGCGTCTGGGCAAAAAAAAAACAATTCGCCCCCCTGACTACTGGGACCCACCAGCTACATCTTCGCAGGCAAGGAAGTGCCTGACAGTTGGGACCCACCTGGTCGAAGCATACGTAGTGTTGTCATTCTGGTCGCGAACGTTTACGTACATACTGGTCGATGTAGAGGCGCGCACGTGTCATTGTAGAGGCGGGCACATAGCATGTACACATACGTACAACGACCAGTGTGCAAGAAAGAAAATACGACCACATACGTACATACGGGCAGGGTCTCGAATGCCTACTCGCGCATACGTACGGCCAGGGCTCGTGTACATGGCTGGGTCAGAATGGAGAAACAGTGTCGTCATCATGTTCATCGGGAGCCAACTGGCAGGGTCGGAACGGAATGCGTCGTCGTGTTCATCAGGAGGGCTAGGACGGAACAGCCGATGGAAACAAGGCCTGGCGTATCGCAGTACGGAGGAAACGACCTTGTGTTCGACCGGCCACGTTCGAAACGGGATCCTATTCATCGGGAGGGGTCTGGCATACTGCAAAACGGAGGAAACGGACCTCCTACGGTCGAAATGGGGGTCCTGTTGATCGGGAGGGGTGTGGCATACCGCAAAATGGAGGAAACGGACTTGTGTTGGAGCGCTATGGTCGAAACAGGGGTCATGTTCATCGGGAGGGGTGTGGTGTACCGCAAAACGGTATTCCACGGGATACTGTTCATCTCCACCGTCGACCCCCTCCAGCCTCCACGGGCTACTATTCATCCACCGTCGACCTCCTCCAGCCTCCACCTGCGACTGTTCATCCACGGGCTCCTGTTCATCCAGCTTCCACCACGCGCTACTCCACGGGCTACTATTCAACTAGCCCTCTCCACGGGCTCCTGTTCAACCACCCCTCCATGGGCTACTGTTCATCCAGCCCTCCACCGTCTACCATTCATCCTTCCCTCCATGGGGTGGTCCTGTTCATCCTGCCCTCCACCGGGTCCTGTTCATCTAGCCCCAACCCGCTCGATCGACCGGGGTCCTGTTCATCCAGAGGCAACACCACGGGGTCCTGTTCATCAACCCCCACCGGGAACTGTTCATCCAAACCCCCTAGCAACGCTTGCTGTTCATCCAGAGGCAGCATCGATTGGTTTCAGTTAGCAGCAGTAGCGAAGGAATCGCTCGATCGGGTTCAGTTAACAGCCATTGATTGATCGCTCGGGTTCAGTAACGCATAGCCTGTAGTGCAGTCGCTCGGGTTAAGTTAGAGCCCACAGCCTCCCACCCACCCGCGTGCGTGTACGAGAGAAACGCACATCACTCGGCCCCGACCACCCACCGTAACCGGGAACACCCCGATATTTTCCTCGCCCTCGCTTCTACCACGATTTTTCTGTCATGGACGGCCCAAAGAATGTCACGCAACTGCGTCTCCGGCCCCCCAGGACGAAAATCCCATTTTCTATCATGATTTTTTGTCATAGAAGTAGGACCCTGCCACATATATGATGATACCGGGTTTTGTCACAATTATCGTCATAGAAGTGTCATAGGTATGACCAAAAAAAATTGTTCGGCCCAAAATGTGACAGATGTGTCTTTTTTTGTAGTGATCGTATAATCATACCCACGGATACTTGAGGTGACATTGGAGTATCTAGGTGACATTAGGGTTTTGGTTGATTTGTGTCTTAAGGTGTTATTCTAGTACGAACTCTAGGATAGATTGAACGGAAAGAATAGCTTCGTGTTATTTTACTACCGACTCTTGAATATATCGATCATAAAGGATAACTTTGAGGTGGTTTCGTACCCTACAATAATCTCTTCGTTTGTGCTCCGCTATTAGTGACTTTGGAGTGACTCTTTGTTGCATGTTGAGGGATAGTTATATGATCCAATTATGTTATTATTGTTGAGAGAACTTGCACTAGTGAAAGTATGAACCCTAGGCCTTGTTTCAACTGTCACGACCCCGATCCTGAGTCACACCCATCTAGCATGTAACACATCATATCACTTTGCGGCCTCACGCACGGTATTCCCATGGGTGCCACCTTACCTGGCCCGGGACCATTTGCGCCATTTGGCTCACGTATATGATAGTGTCGCTATCATCCATATGATAGAGGACCTGAGCCGACATGACTAGTCGTGAACCCAAAGTGGCGCTAACTTATGGGGACATGCATACATGAATCAACATCGAGCATGTCGGTCAGCAGCGTGTGAATCCGGGCTATAGCAACTGGGCTAAGAGGACTTCGAGAACCCGGGCTGTAGCAGGCTAGCAGGACTCCGGATGTCACCGCGTGACATTTCCCCGAAGGGACAGACACATGAACAAAGTGAATCACATGTCGGGCAGTCTAAGTGTACCTGAGCAGTAGTGCTGGGCTAATAGGACTCCGGCAAACCGAGCTGTAGCGGACTACCAATGCTCAATGGAAGCACCCGACTACATTTCCCCATAAGAGAGGCTACCAAGGATAAACAACTAGATTGTCGGATCCCACACATACCAAGCATTTCAATCATACACACAATATGCTCGATCTGTGCAAATACAACATGACATCACAACAAGACTCTACGAATCAGAGTATTTATTCATTAGGCTCCGAGGAGCCAAGTATAACAAACATGGGTCTCATGACCCAACATACAGAGCATACAAGCATCAAGCGGAAGCATAAACATGTCTGAGTACAGACAACTACAAATGAAAAAGGCTGAGAAGCCTAACTATCTAGAAGACCCTCCCAAGGGTACAATATCGTAGCTGAGGTATCAAGCTAAACGTCGAAGTCCACGCGGAACTACTAGTGAGACTGAAGTCTCTTTGCAAAAACATAAATTAAGCAAACGTGAGTACAGATGTACCCAGCAAGACATACATCAGAACTAGGTACATATGCATCAGTATCAACAAAGGGGTGGTGGAGTTTAACTGCAGCAAGCCAGCTTTGACTCAGTGGCTATCCTAAACTACGACTGGAAGTAACTCTTTTGGGGTGGCGCACATGAGTCCACATATTCACCATATCAATACACCACTATGGATCCGCTCCCGTCTCCCTACGAGAATGCCATCCATAGCACTCACGCTTATCTTGCGCATTTTAGAGTATCCACTTTCACTTGTCTATGAACTGTACATGCAACCTAGAAGTCCTTCACCGCGGACACGACTACTCGAATAGATGATGTTAACCCTGCAGAGGTGTACTTCTTCACACACGATCTCGCCACTTACCACCATGTACACGTCGTGTATCTCGGCAACCTTCAAGCGGAAGCCTGGCGAGGGAGTCGGCCACGACTTGACTAACCACACAAGTCTCTAGTCCAGTTTTATCGCCTATTGGGGTTCCATCCGCAAGGATATCCGGCCGGGGTGTCACTCACGGCCCCAAACAATGAGAGTAGGGTTCCCGAGGCACCAAACGGGCGTCCCGGTACACCGTGCCTCATGTCTCTACTGCAACATAGCCCACCCCTAGGGTTGTCTCTATACACGGCCCCCAACACATATCCTACAAACACCAAAAACTAGTTGCAACTCCTGGACAGAGATCAAGGCGATTAATAAGCCGAGAGGGGTCGAGTTACCGGAACCCAATGTGTGGTAGTATCTGTTCATGGATCACAAACATAGAACTCAGTTCCTGAGGACGGCTGCAATGAGACAACCCACCATGTACTCCTACATGGCCTCTCACCGCTATCTTTACCAAATCGTGTTCACACACTTAGCTCAACAGTAGGACATGTTCACCACATTCCAATTCATCCCCGATTAATCAGACCTGACTCAACTCTAAGCAGTAGCAGGCATGACAACAAGCATGAATGAGTAGGTACATCAGGGCTCAAACAACTCCTACTCATTCTAGTGGGTTTCATCTATTTACTGTGGCAATGACAGGTCATGCAGAGAAAGGGTTCAACTACCGCAACATGTAACAGTTGAATCGTTGTTGTCCTAATGCAGTAAAAGAGAGCATAAGCAAGAGAGTGGGATTGTATCGGAATGAACAAGGGGGTTTTTCTTGCCTAGAACTTCTGAAGATAGTATAGCTCTTCATCGGTCTCATCGATCACATCGTCGGAACATGTCTATCGAGAGGGAACAACCACCAACAAACAAAGAAGAAACACAATCAATGCCATGCAACAATATGATGCATGAATGTGACATGGCAATCTGTTGTTGATTGGCCTAATGCAACTAGTAACAAGTTAAATGGAGTTGGTTTGAACACTAGGTTCAAATTCAAACTCCATACGTGCTTTCTTAAATGCCATTTAATTGAATTGTCCTAAACAGAGGACATAAGTTGCTCTAACATGCATGCAAATGCCATAAACAGATTCTTTAGATTTTCTGATCATTTTTCATATATAAATTATTTCCATTGGAGTTATAGATTATTTTCTATGGATTTTTGAAGTTTAAGTCATTTTCTGGTATTTTTGGTTATTTTGAAAATAAACTAATTCCAGAGAAGATTAACTACATCTGCAATGTGTCAGCATGACGTCAACGAGTCAACAGGGCTGGTCCAGGTCAAACCTGACCAGTGGGTCCCACTGCTCAGTGTCATAGTGCTGGCTCGTGTCACAGCTAGGTGGGACCGGTCAATGGACACGTCAGCAAAGTCAATGCTCGCGTGTGCGTCCCCCGTGTTTGAATAAATATAATCTAAACTTAACCCGAGGTTATTTAGTCGATGGGTCCCTATTGTCAGTGGCTGAGGTGATTAAACTAAACGTGATTAGGCCATAATTACGACGCCACGTCAGCACCACCGGAGTGTAAATGCCGGCGACCAAATCTGCGGCAGAGGGCGCCGAGAAAGCGCTATGGGCGGGGGTTTGGTGCGCTGAGGGCACCAGGGCATAGCCCCGGCTCGTCCGCATCCATGGGAGCAAGCGGGAGGCTGCGGGGACGCCGGAGCTCGCCGGAAACGAGCTCGGGGCGGCGGCCGGAGCACGGCCAGTTGCGCGCGCCGTGCTGCAGTGCATGGCAGGAGCTGCGGGCAGCGGCGTTGGCCTTCTGGGAGGCTGCTGAGCGCGGGAACATGTGAAGGCGCGAGCTACAGTGGCCCTGGCTACAGCGGCGACATGAATGACGGTGAGGAGCTACAACCTTGGCAGGGAACAGATCTAGAGTGCGCATAAATGAGGGGAAGAAGAGGGGTTTGGAGCAGGATCTCATAGCATATCCAGCAGCATGCTCAGTGGGCTCGTGGAAGGACGTATGGCGACGGGGCGTTGACGGTGATCTCGGGCGGCCAACGATGGAGAAGACGGCGGTGACAGCTCCACAGGGCGTCCGGTGTCTCGTGGCTTGACGGAGAGGTAGCAAGCGACGTGGCGGAGCTTCTGGGCACATTGGCGAGGCGTGGGGTGGCCGGTGGTCGCGGTGGTGCTCGGTGGCGCACTGCGGTGCGCTCGGGCGCGAGAGAGAGGGATCCAGGGAAGGGGGTGAGAGGGAGGGAGAGTGAGAGAGTGAGGCAGGGAGGTGCGTGGCGCCATCTGGAGTCGTCCAGGGCGTCAACAGAAGCAGGAGGTGGCCGTCGGTGGCCGCGCGTGTGCTAGCGCACCATGGGCACACGCCCTCGTGCCCACTGGCACGAGGTTGAGGACGACTAGCGCTGGCCAGTGGACTGGGCCGGCACAGTGCCAGGCCGGCTGGGCTGGACAGGTAAGCTAGGTGAGTTTCTAACCCTTTTCTATTTTTTTTCTATTTATGTAATTTGTTTTAACTTTAATAAAAATGCCAGAGCATTATCAAAAACCCTGAAAATATTTGTGGGCTCTGTTTGGATTATTTCCAACAGCCCTCATTTACTTTCAGGATCATTTGGGCATTTAAAATTATTTATAGCATTTAAATGTCCAAGAACAAATAATGTACGATTTAATTCGATAACCCAGAGTGTCCTAGAAAAGTGTGCACCATTTTTGGCAGAGGTTCTGGACCAAAACAAAAACTATGAACATTTATGAGGGGCATTTTGGGTTCATTGAAAAGATTTAACTTGACCGTAGTTGAAATTCATTTGGTGGTAGGGTTTCAACAATCCCCATTTCAACTTTCAATGGAATTTAGACATGATGCATGGATTCTTGTGCAACTATTTGCAATCAAATTCTAGGGCTGTGACAACTCACCCCCACTAAACAAGAATCTCGTCCCGAGATTCTAGCGTAGGGTAAGATGAAAGGGGGACGCAAACTAACACAGTCTTCACGATCCAAATTGCACTTCATAAGAACGTTGATTCGATCACCATCTTTGTCTTGATGTCTTGCTCTGAGAACTCAAACCAACAAGACAACAAGAGGAAAGGGAAAACTCTAGAAGGATCGATCTCCTCGAAGATCCAACAACTCAGGGTCAACTCATGGAGGGAGACATTGAAACATCTCTCGAGCTGAGACACGACACATACATCCATAGGGATGGAGTGTAATAGATGACGAAGGTTCACTAGGTAGACAACAATTTCATACTTAAGAAGGTGGTGAATGGTTGTCAACATAGCGAGGAGTTGAGTTGCCATGATACCATAACGAGACATCTTAAAGAAGATGACTCGCAGAAATATTCCCTTAAGTGGCAAAAGGAATTGCTTTTGATTCAGAGATCATTGAAACTCTTTATACCAGCCTAAGGCAAATCACAACAATCGTTTGGCGGAGTACAAAGGGATGGCATACCCGAACTAGGACGGATGATGTGGACTACCTTGTTGAAGACAATGCAAATGATGACTTTTGCTTATCATCGGAAACGGATGGGACCCATGGTAGGACCACTTTTGAAGGTGATCCTGACCAGAAATTACTGAGAAGGGTAGTACATGGTTGAATGGCACAATGGCGGTGCAAGCTAGGAACAAAATGGTAATGATGGGAATGATTCTAGTAACTGGGAGAAACTCAACAGTAGAGAGAGATTCCACTGTTTGAAAGGTTATGGCATAATCAAAGAAACTGAGAGCGTATCCCAATTAATGCCGACGATCAATCGTAGTGCTTGCGCGTGTGAGGGAGTCCTGGATTAGGGGGTCTCCGGACAGCCGGACTATATCCTTTGGCCGGACTATTGGACTATGAAGATACAAGATTGAAGACTTCGTCTCGTGTCCGAATAGGACTCTACTTGGCTTGCAAGGCAAGCTAGGCAATACGGATATGGATATCTCCTCCTTTGTAACTAACCTTGTGTAACCCTAACCCTCTCCGGTGTCTATATAAACCGGAGGGTTTTAGTCCGTAGGACAACATACAATCATACCATAGGCTAGCTTCTAGGGTTTAGCCTCTCTGATCTCGTGGTAGATCTACTCTTGTACTACCCATATCATCAATATTAATCAAGCAGGACGTAGGGTTTTACCTCCATCAAGAGGGCCCGAACCTGGGTAAAACATTGTGTCCCCTGCCTCCTGTTACCATCCGGTCTAGATGCACAGTTCGGGATCCCCTACCCGAGATCTGCCGGTTTTGACACCGACATTGGTGCTTTCATTAAGAGTTCCTCTGTGTTGTCGCCGTTAGGCTTGATGGCTCCTACTATCATCGATAGCGATGCGGTCCAGGGTGAGACTTTTCTCCCTGGACAGATCTTCGTGCTCGGCGGCTTTGCACTGCGGGCCCATTCGCTTGGCCATCTGGAGAAGATGGGAAGTTACGCCCCTGGCCACTAGGTCAGGTTTGGAAGCTTAAACTACACGACCGATATCCGTGGAGATTCGATCTTCGATGGATTCGAGTCTCTGCCTTGTGCGCCACGCGGTCACGATGAGCATGACTTAGCTCTCCCATCAGACAATGTTAAGGAGATCACACCAGCAGCCGCTCCGACCCTCAATTTGGAGCCAGTTGCGCCTTCCATGGACGGGTGGATGGACCCCGCCACGGAGGCCTTACCCTCAGCGGCGATCGAGCCGAACATCGACCCTGCCTTGCACGGGAGCCGTGTTGTTAAACTGCCGGATCCTTCTCCGGCCACGGACTCCGAACCGCCTATGCCCGTTCCTATCGAATCCGATTGGGAGCCGATCATGGATTTACCTCCGCGGATACTTTTTAGCACTCGCCCTTTGGCGACATACTAAACTCATTAAGGTCTCTCTCCTTGTTAGGAGAATCCTGACTGAACTATGTCTGGCAGGACTGGGATGCGGACGACGAAGAAATTCGAGGCCCACCCACCACCCACTTGGTAGCCACCGTCGATGACTCAACCGACATGCTCGACTTCGACTCTGAAGACATCGATGGTATGGACGACGATGCGGGAGGCGAAGAGGAACCACGGCCCACAGGGCGCTGGACGTCCACCTCATCATATGACGTATACATGGTGGACACACTAGAAGAAGACGACGACGAGGAACGGAAGGACGCAACGAAGGCTTGTCCCCTCGAGAAGCAGTCAAAGCGGCGGCGTAAGCGCCGCCCCAAATCCCGCCTCGGCAGAAATAACAATCATACAGACCCAGCGTTGGAGTATGGCAAACCACTGTCGGACCACGGCAATACGGAGAATGAAACCGAACAAACCAATTCTGTCAAAGATAATAGTCTGGATGACATAACGCCGGACAGGCACCCGGAGCAGCAGAATGCCCGTCAAAGGCTTGTTGCCACCGCGAGGAGTCTGAAAAAACAGAAGCAAAGGCACAAGGCTGCGCAGGACACACTCCAAATCAGATGGAGTAAAGTACTCAACAAAGCAGCAAAGTATGGTGGTAATTGCCCCACCAAGAGCTACCCGAAGCGGAAGTTGCTACCCGAATTCGATGAGGAGGCCCTAGATCCCCCACAACCAAAAATCAAAACGGCCACCTGGCCGGATAGACGACCTCATGGTCAACATGGAGCGGCAAACAACGCCACTCGCAAGCCAATACGCGATCCACACGAGGGCTCGCACCAAAAGGACGACACAACCAGATCCATCTATGGACCACGCAAGCGCGCCCCAGCATATGATGTAACACAACAAACATCAGAACAACGCGGTACACCCAGATACAGGGGTGCCGCACACCCCCTATGTTTCACCGATGAGGTGCTGGCCCATGAATTTCTAGAGGGATTCAAACCCGTAAACATAGAGGCATACGACGGAACAACAGACCCTGGGGTCTGGATGGAGGACTATATCCTCCATATCCATATGGCTCGAGGAGATGATCTCCACGCCATCAAGTACTTAACCCTCAAGCTCAAAGGGCCAGCTCGGCACTGGCTTAAAAGCCTCCCCGAAAACTCCATTGGAAGCTGGGAAGAGCTCGAATACGCTTTTTGGGCAAATTTTGAAGGGACTTATGTCCGACCCCCAGATGCGGACGATTTGAGTCATATAACTCAACAGCCCGGAGAGTCAGCCCGAAAGCTTTGGAACAGGTTTCTTACTAAGAAGAACCAAATAGTTGACTGCTCGGACGCCGAAGCCTTGGCAGCTTTTAAGCACAGCGTCCGCGACGAATGGCTTGCCAGACACCTCGGCCAAGGAAAGCCGAGAACAATGGCAGCATTAACAAGCCTCATGACCCGCTTTTGCGCGGGTGAGGACAACTGGCTAGCCAGATGCAACACCAGCGACCCAAGCACATCCGAAGTTAGATATGAAAATGGGAAATCAGGACACAGCAAAAATAATAAGCGTTGGAATAAAGAAGACAACCCGAAGAGCACGGCGGTAAACGCCGGATTCCGAAGCTCTCGGCCAGGTCAACAAAAGCCGCCCTCTAAAGGCGACAGAGATGAACTGTCCAGCCTGAACAAAATTCTGGACCAGGTATGTCAGATCCATAGCACCCCTGGTAAAACCGCTAATCATACCCACAGAAAATGTTGGGTCTTCAAGCAGTCCGGCAAGCTCAACGTCGTACACAAGGGGGAGGATACACCAAGCGAAGATGAGGATGAGCCTCTCAAGCAAGACACTAGGGAACAGAAGAAGTTTCCATCAGAAGTCAAAACAGTCAACGTATTACACGTGATCAAGGGAAGCAAAGCGGTCCTCCCAGATAAATATGCCCAAGGGCCTATCACCGCGAAACCCTGCCACTGGTCGTCTCAACCGGTCACTTTCGACCATCGTGATTATTCAGCAAGTATCCGGCGGGCAGGATGGGCTCCCCTGGTATTAGACCCAATAATTGACGGATACCACTTTGCACGAGTCGTGATGGACGGTGGCAGCAGTTTAAACCTGATATACCAGGATACAATCCACGAAATGGGGATAGACCCAACAAAAATTTGCCATAGCAACACTACCTTTAAAGGAGTAACGCCAGGCCCACGGGCTCACTGCACGGGCTCCCTGCTACTAAAGGTCGTCAAGACCACGGACGCGGTTAGACGAGTCCGGTGCTGCTATATGTAATTTGTACCGGATTGATGGCCACACCCCTATTACAAATACAAGGGGCTCAACGCACGCAGACAAGTGGCAATTTCCACTCATTTCTAGTTATAAATGGTTTCTTTAAAAACTATCTTTTTGCACGACAACTTTTTCACCTAAGTTCCTCTCTTTTACAGATGATCATCGTGCTACACCCGTCTAGGATATGGCACAACGGAGACACAGGCGCAGACGTGCAGCAGGGACCCGCTCCAAGGACTCTTTTTAGATTAAGACCCTGCGTAAACCTTTTTTACTGTCTCTTGTTGATACACATCCCTCGAATTCTCAGTACAATTGAGAAGGATGCTGACGTCTTGGCATGTGGCCACGTCAGAGTAATGCACGTACCTAGACACAAGGGGCTTCTTACAAAGGGCACGTGATCAAGGGAAGCAAAGCGGCCCTCCTAGATAAATATGCCCAAGGGCCTATCACCACGAAATCCTGCCACTGGTCGTCTCAACCGGTCACTTTCGACCATCGTGATGAGTCAGCAAGTATCCGGCAGGCAGGATGGGCTGCCCTGGTATTAGACCCAATAATTGACGGATACCACTTTACACGAGTCCTGATGGACGGTGGCATCAGTTTAAACCTGATATACGAGGATACAATCCGGGAAATGGGGATAGACCCAACGAAAATCTGCCATAGCAACACTACCTTTAAAGGAGTAATGCCAGGCCCAGGGGCTCACTGCACGGGCTCCCTACTACTAAAAGTTATATTCGGTTTCCCCGATAACTTCCGTAGCGAACATTTAACCTTCGACATTGCTCCATTCCAAAGTGGTTATCAAGCACTACTTGGACGCAAAGCTTTTGCTCGCTTTAATGCAATACCGCATTACGCTTCCCTCACGCTCAAGATGCCCGGTCCACGTGGCATCATGATAGTGAACGGAAATATTGAGCGATCTTTGCGCGCCGAAAAGAATGCGATTGCCTCAGCAGCCGCACAATAAAAACGGCCTCACCAACTAAAGCATTCGATAGGTCGTCAAGACCACGGACATGGTTAGACGAGTTCGGCGCAGCTATATGTAATTCATACCGGATTGAGGGCCACACCCCTATTACAAATACAAGGGGCTCAACGCGCGCAGACAAGTGGCAATTGTTTACTCATTTTTTATACATGGTTTCTTTAAAAAACCACCTTTTTGCATGACAACTTTTTCACCTAAGTTCCTCTCTTTTACAGATGACCATCGTGCTACACCCGTCCAGGATACGGCACAACAGAGACACATGCACAGACGTGCAGCAGGGACCCGCTCCAAGGATTCTTTTTAGATTAAGACCCTGCGTAAACCTTTTTTACTCTCGCTTGTTGATACACATCCCTCGAATTCTCAACACAATTGAGAAGGATGCTGACGTCTTGGCATGTGGCCACGTCAGAATAATGCATGTACCTGGACACAAGGGGCTTCTTACAAAGGGCACTATTTAGGCCCGGTTTATACCATAAAGACCGAATACCTTAGGGAGTGTTTGGCATCGTGAGTTTGGCCTTATATGCATCAGCTCCGAATCATTGTCTTTGGTCAAATGTTGGGTTTGCCCGGCTCCTGTGTTTTGGTGCCTTACGTTCCGCTTTATCGGCTAAGGCAGCACCAGGAGAACTACTGCAATTGTGCCCTGGTTCATCCGGACGAGCACCTCAGTAGAGAAAGCCGAAAACTGACTGTCATGATATAGCGTGAGACTGGTCAACCACTCGATGACCTATCGGAATGTTAGAATTCCTCCGCCTTAACGAAGGGCCATTTCTCGGCTAGGCATGTACGCACCCCGAGATCGGGAGAGTGCGGGGCCACCAGGGGCTATCTAGTAGACCCACTGTCAAACTCCTATGGCTAAGTGAAAGTGTTAAAGCATCATAGTCCGGTTGCCTCATTCGCTGCGCTATCACCTCCTTAATAGGACCAAGACGTTGGGTTAAGTGTGAACACGCGTTTTTTGCAAGCTCCTCCGCATTATATGCGTGGGGGTTGAAGCCAACGACTGCAATCTTTCAGGTTATATACATATATACATAAACGGTCGCATAGGAGGCATCACGTTACTTTCCGGCAAAAGTATAAATACAACCTTACTATATTTCATAAAAACATTGTGTTTACAATTGGAATACATGTCATTCAAACATAATATTCTTCGAGCACTGGGACTCTAGCAAACGAGCACCCTCAAGAACCTCTTCAAAATAGTGCTCGGCAGCTACTCGGCCCATGGCCGAACCTTGCGCCGCAACAGTCGTAGCATCCATCTCTGCCCGGTATGCCTTGACACGGGCAAAGGCCATCCGCGAGCCTTCTATGCATGTCGACCTCTTCATCGCGTTGATGCACGGCACCGTGCCAAGGAACTGCTGCACTAAGCTGAAATAGCTGTTCGGCTTTGGCTTCTTCGGCCACAATTGATCTACAAAAGACCTGATGGCGAGTCCGGACAACCTATTAAGTACAGCCCATTCGGCTAGCTGATCAGTCAAGGGAAGCGGATGCTCTGGAACATTGAATTGCGAACAGAATAGCTTGTCCACTTCACAATCTGATTGATCTTGGAAGTATTCGACTACATCGACAGCGTTCGCCGCCAAGTCCATATATGCGTCTGCCGAACTCCACAGCCGATCCATAGGGGCATACCGCGGATCTCCGAACTTCCTCCACAGCAGAAAGGGCTTCCCAGCCGCAATATCCCCGGCTTCGCGCAGCTCCTCCTTCTTCACCCTCATAGCAGAGCGACTGTCTTTGGTCGCCATAGTGGCCTTCTCCAGGTCCGCTGCCTTCACTCGGTTCTCCTCTTCAAGGAACTGGCAACGGTCGGCAGTGCCTTTTAATTCTACGGCCATCTTGGCCATCTTTTCTTTGCTTTCGCAATGGGCGGCTGTCGGTGTCAAAACCGGCGGATCTCGGGTAGGGAGTCCCGAACTGTGCGTCTAGGCCGGATGGTAATAGGAGGCAAGGGACACGAAGTTTTACCCAGGTTCGGGCCCTCTCGATGGAGGTAAAACCCTACGTCCTACTTGATTAATATTGATGATATGGGTAGTACAAGAGTAGATCTACCACGAGATTGGAGAGGCTAAACCCTAGAAGCTAACCTATGGTATGATTGTTGTAGGGTATGTTGTCCTACGGACTAAAACCCTCCGGTTTATATAGACACCGGAGAGGGTTAGGGTTACACAAAGTCGGTTACAATGGTAGGAGATCTACATATCCGTATCGCCAAGGAAAGTCCCTTCCGGACACGGGACGAAGTCTTCAATATCGTATCTTCATAGTCCAGGAGTCCGCCTGAAGGTATTGTCCGGCTATCCGAACACCCCCTAATCCAGGACTCCCTCAGTAGCCTCTGAACCAGGCTTCAATGACGACGAGTCCGGCGCACAGATTGTCTTCGGCATTGCAAGGCGGGTTCCTCCTCCAAGTACTTCATAGAATATTTTGAACACAAAGATAGTGTCCGACTCTGCAAAATAAGTTTCCACATATTTCCATAGAGAGAATAATATTTACACAAATCTAATATGCTGACATATTCCGTAGTGTGACACACCACGGCCAAGCCTTTATCCGAGTCGTTTTATTATCCCACCTCAGTGCGTCATGCGAGGCGGTTTCCTTGGCACGTCTTGTTAAAGCAGAGATCCTGTCCCCTTATTCTGGGATTCTCATCAATACGGGCATGGGTAACCCAACCGCGCCATTGATTACAGCGCTTGGAGATAAGCGAGTTTTACCGGGCCGGTGGGGACACGTAGTTCCGTCCACCCATATAAGGGGATAAGGATCCACCTTTTCACCAACACCTTCTTCCTCCCTTGCTTATCCATTCTCGCACACTCGAGCTCCAGCACCCAAGTCCGCACTCCCCACCTCAACCATCTCCAGCCATGTCCGCAGCGGGAGGCAAGTGGATGGTCTCCTCCGTCACGGAGGGACACATCAAAAAACCTAGGAAGGCCGGATACTTATCTAACGACATCGCGTACCGGCTTCCCGAAAAGGGGCAGCTCATCCCCACCTCTAGGCCCCATGAGAGGGTGGTGTTCCTCCCCCATTTCCTCTGCGGACTAGGCTTCCCTCTCCACCTATTTGTCCGGGGGCTCATGTTCTACTATGGCCTGGATTTCCACGATCTGGCCCCAAACTTTGTCCTCAACATCTCGGCATTTATCGTCGTGTGCGAGGCTTTCCTCCGCATCGGCCCCCATTTCGGCCTATGGCTCAAGACTTTCAATGTCAAGCCGAAGGTGGTGCGTGGCAACCAGGCAGAGTGCGGAGGCGCCATGGTGGGAAAGATGCCCAACGTCTTATGCCTCGAGGGCTCCTTTGTGGAGACCCTGAAGGGGTGGCAACCGGGGTGGTTTTACATCACTGAGCCGCGCGACCCCGAATGGGTCGCAGCCCCCGAGTTTCGATCCGGACCCCCTACGTGGCTCACCTCCTGGAAGGAGACGGGCCTGTCGTGGGGTAAAAAAGGAGAGCTGACCGGACTCCAAACATGCGTCCAAACCCTAGTGGACAGGAAGCTCAAACTTGTCAACGTAGTCCAGGTTATGCTCATCCGCCTGATCCTCCCGTGTCAACAACGGGCTTTCAACCTGTGGGAGTTCGACCCGGCGCGGCACCGAGCTCTGAGCAGGCTCTTCGACACGATGTACGAAGATGCCTAGATGGTGCTTTTCAAGGGCGCCGAGGCCCCCGCATCCGCTACCGAGGATCACGGATTCAGTACGCAGCGTCACGCTCATGCGGTAAGCTGTTTTTTCCTTTTACAGGGTATCAGTTTTTCATAGTTTGACTCCATGCGGGATCTAAGCTTCCTTACCTTTGACAGGATTGGCAGGAGACGTCCGGACAGATCAACTGTCGGGCTCCTTTGCCCGAAGGCCCAGCGGACACTCGCTTGGCAAAGCTGCTGGTTCCGACACCCCATGTGGTGCCGGAGAAGAAGGCCAAGAAGAGGGCCACAGGGACTCGAAAGATTGCCCGGCGCCTGGAGGTGTCGGATCCCTCATCCGACGACTCCAAGACGCACTCCTCCCATGAAGACGAGGAGGAGGAAGAAGAGACCCCTGCCCCTCCAGCGGGGAAAGGGAAGAAAAGGAAGGCCGCCCCAACTCAGGAGGCCGAAGGGTCCAAGAAGGGGAAAACCCTTCCTCCGGACAACTCCACCGACGCCGACGACGGCAGAGAGGAGTGGCCGCCCAGGGCCAAGCCCCTGGCTAAATCGTAAGTATCTGGATACCAGAGTAATTCATAGTATTCGTTTATTGCACAGCTTTCCCTTATGTCGAATATGTTTATGCAGCCCAGCCAAAGACCGGCTTGACGCATCATCGAGCGGCTCACTGGACTCGTCGGATGTGAACTCGCTTCCGATGGCTTCCTCCCCCCGCCCTACGGACGACACCGAAGTGTTGTCCCAACAGGTTCCAAGTCGGGAGGAGGTGGTCCTGGAGGCGCTGCAAGGCGACCTCCCAGACTCCAAGAGTAAAGGGGATGAAACCCCCCAGGGCTCCAAGTCCGGCTCTAGGCCGGACACCGCTCCGGAACCTTCAAAGGTTCCAGAGTCCGGCAGGGGACCTCCTTCAAAGAGGAGCAAGCCCACCGTGCCGGTGACCCCCGTCCAACCGGAGGCACAGGACAATCTGTTGGGGGTGCTCCAAGGCGCCTCCATTGACAAGGAGCACCACACCATTATGAGTGCGGTGGTCCAGAAGGTTCAGTCCGCCAAGAGCGGACTGACTGAAGCGTGTACGAGCCTTTTAACAGGCTTTAAGGTAAGTAAAGAAAGTTTAAATAATATTTCCGCATAGACAGTAGCCCCTGATGCTCTGTTTGGCGTTTGGGAAGAAAAGCCGAATAGAGGATCAAATAAAATTCGCAGGAGTCTAAAAAAAGGAGTCAATATGCGTATGTAGGCTTCTCCGCTTGCGTCCGCCGCACTGACTGTGGAAGTGGACACGCTAAAGCAGAACCTCGAGCGGTCCGAGCAAGAGCTTGGGCGTGCCAAGAAGCAGCTCGAGGACAATGAAGGTAAGAAATACCTTGTTTAAATATATATATATATATAAAGGTGCAATTGCAAAAAATGACAGGATTATCATGGCTATTGTAGGGGCCACATCTGAGGTGGCGATCCTTAAGCAAGTGCTGGTCGAGGCCGAGAAGAGGGCGGCCATGGAGCGCACCGAGCGGGAGAAGTATGAGGCCGAGGTTGGCAAGGTGCGGCAAGAGCTCCAGGCTCTCATGGAAAAACATGAGAGTTTGGAGCTTGGCTCAAAGACGCGAGCGTCCGAGCTCGCGGTGGCTATTGAAAATGCCAAGTCTGCCAAGGCCGAATCCCAGAAGACCCTCCAGGAGTTGGATGAGGTGAAGAAGATAGCGGCGGGTAAGGCATTCTTTATGCAAAGCAAACACATAAGCGTGAGTTACTTGTTACTTACCCAAATCCGGAGCTCTCTAGGAGCGTTCACAGATCTTCCCCGGAGTGTGTCCGATGCCGCCGCATTCTATCGAGCCGAGGAGGGCAACTCGACAGAGAGGGTGTTCTAGTCTTAGTATGCCGAGGCTGGACACCCTGTGCCCCTGAGCGACCAGCTGAAGCAACTGGTCGAGCTCCACAAGGCGGCCGAACAGGACATAAAGGGCCTCATAGTTCGGCTGTGGCCTGGAGAGGCTCTGCCTAGGAGCTATTTTGGGCTGGTGCGGCGGCAGGTGGAGGCCTGTCCAAGGCTCGAAGTCATCAAGCGCTCCGTCTGCATTGAAGGTGCCCGTAGGGCCCTTGCCCATGCTAAGGTGCACTGGGCAAGCTGGATGCTGAGAAGCTTGTGAAGGACGGGCCACCGCCGGGGAAAGAGAATCGCAAGCCCGAGAATTATTATAAGGATGTTCTGAAGGGTGCCTGCCTTGTGGCGGATGAATGTTCTAGGGATGTAATTTTTGAGTGAAACTTGCTCATTTTGTCCTGTGCGCTGAAAACTTGTTCATATGCGCTAAGCAATGCTATTGGAATTTAAAATATTACCTTCTGTGCGGCTATTTATCAATTCTGAGAGATGGCAAGTCGTCGAATTCTGCCCCCGTGCCGCTAGTGCTGGGGTGTTCGGGGATAAACCTGAGCGCTCTTTTTCCCATGTTTGGGTCCTTCGAGGGGGGCGCTCAGCCCAACGAACAAGGCAATCGGACTATAATGCGTGAACACTCTCACTTAGCCATAAATTCTATAATTTTAAATTTCGACGAAGCCCCTAGTATTCGGAAGACCGAGTTTGGGGCGCTATCCATGCATTGGCCGGACAGAGCCGGCTCCTCGCTCTAAGCGGCATAAGTCTTTAGGGACTCGAAAAACCTCTCGAACAGCGACCAGCTCTCGCTTCATCATGATAGTCAGTTTTAGCTTTCTCCACTGAGGTGCTCGACCCAGCTCAACTAGGGCACAATCGCAGTGGTTCTCCTAGTGCTACCTTAGCCGATATAGCGGAACCTAAGGCACCAAAACATAGGAGCCGAGCAAACCCAACCATTGACCCAAGACATGATTCCGAGCCGATGCATATAATGCTATAAGTTCGGGGTGCCGCACTTGTTAAAGTGTTCGGACTTCTCACACCATATGGAGGGGTACTAAAGCCCCTGCAATATTTTGGCCGTACCAATGTGTACGAGTGCAACATGTCGTTAAGGAGCATACATTTAAAAAAAGAGTAATGCAAAAAATAGACAAAAGCTATGCATTGTTTATTAAAGAGGGCTGCGTTCAAAGCAGAACGATACAAATAATGCGATAAGCAAAAGGTTGGACTATTTAACATGTTCGTTCCAGGGGCAAGCTGCGGAATAGTATGCGAAACAGGTATACTGCTCGTGATAGAGACCACCTGGGAGTTCCGTAATGCGGCGTGGCTTGTCTGCTTCCCTGGTTCTTGCATCGTTTGTGCGGCAATTGAACTGCCGAATAGGCCTTCCGAAGAGTGGAGTCCTGAAAGTAAGAGAAAATTAAAAAATCGGCAGCCCCTGGTGAGGTTTAAGCCGTGTTTCGGGCGTGCCGTGATGGTGCCCCTCCCCCTGTACCCATGGTATTTCTAGAGTGTAGTTATGTACGCGAAGTACTGGTGTCGCATTTTTGCGAGGGCTGGGATTGGGGCCGCATTGCTACGCCTGCTCGGCTCGTGCCAGGCGGTCTTGTTGTAGGTTACTCCGGGCGCGCTTGACGGTGTCCGGTCGTTTAATGGCCGAACTGCAGAACTGCCTGGAGAGGCTGCTTTGTACTTCTGCTGCAAGGGCCGCCGTGTGCTCCTCCGTTCGGAGGGAGCGTTCGGTGTTTCCATTGACCGTAATTACTCCTCGAGGGCCTGTCATTTTGAGCTTAAAGTATACGTAGTGCGGTACCGCATTGAACTTGGCGAATGCAGTTCGCCCGAGCAGTCCGTGATAGCCACTGCGGAATGGGACTATGTCGAAGATTAACTCCTCGCTTCGGAAATTATTCGGAGATCTGAAGACCTCTTCAAGTGTGACTGAGCCTGTACAGTTGGCCTCTACACCTGGTATTACGCCTTTAAAGGTCGTTTTGGTGGGCTTAATCCTCGAGGGATCTATGCCCATTTTCCGCACTGTATCCTAGTAAAGCAGGTTCAGGCTGCTGCCGCCTTCCATAAGGACTCTAGTGAGATGAAACCCGTCAATAATTGGGTCTAGAACCAACGCGGCGAATCCGCCATGACGGATGCTAGTGGGATGGTCCCTTCGATCAAAGGTGATCGGGCAGGAGGACCATGGGTTGAACTTTGGGGCGACTGGGTCTACCGCGTATACGTCCCTTAATGCGTGCTTCCGCTCCCTTTTGGGGACGTGGGTTGCGTATATCATGTTCACCGTCCGCACTTGTGGGGGAAAACCCTTCTGTCCACTGTTGTTCGGCGGCCGGGGCTCCTCGTCGTCATCGCTATGCAGCCCCTTGTCTTCATTTTCGGCATTTAACTTGCCTGCCTGCTTGAACACCCAACAATCCCTGTTGGTGTGATTGACGGGCTTTTCGAGGGTGCCATGTATCTGGCACAAGCAGTCGAGTATTCGGTCCAAACTGGACGAGCCCCTAGGATTCCTTTTGAATGGCTTTTTCCGCTGACCGGATTTAGAGCCTCTGAATCCGGCATTAACTGCCGTATCCTCAGCATTGTCGCCGTTAATACGGCGCTTCCGCTTGTTGCGACGCAACCTGCCACTACTGTCCCTGGTATCCGAATTACCAGGGTTCTTGGTCATATTGTTGCTACGAGCAAGCCAGCTGTCTTCTCCCATGCAAAAGCGGGTCATGAGTGTCATGAGTGCTGCCATAGACTTCGGCTTTTCCTGTCCAAGGTGCTGGGCAAGCCATTCGTCACGGATATTGTGCTTGAAGGCTGCTAGGGCCTCAGCGTCTGGACAGTCGACTATTTGATTTTTCTTTGTTAGGAACTGTGTCCAGAATTGCCTGGCCGATTCCTCTGGCTGCTGAATTACGTGACTTAGGTCATCGGCGTCTGGGGGTTACACATAAGTGCCCTGGAAATTGTCGAGGAATGCGACTTCCAGGTCCTCCCAACAACTAATTGATCCTGTTGGCAAGTTGTTAAGCCAATGCCGAGCTGGTCCTTTAAGCTTGAGTGGGAGGTATTTGATGGCGTGGAAATCATCACCGCAGGCCATGTGGATATGAAGGAGATAATCCTCGATCCATACCGTAGGATCTATTGTGCCATCATATGATTCGATGTTTACGGGTTTGAAACCCTCGGGGATTTGGTGATCCATTATTTCGTCTGTGAAGCATAGTGGGTGTGTGACGCCTCTGTACTGGGCTATATCACGACGTAGCTCCAATGAGCTTTGTCTACTGTGTTCGGCCCTGCCGAATTTGTGGCCGGCATGACGGTTACCGTATCAGCCATGGGGCGCCCACGCGATCCGTAGATCGATCAACATATCTCGTATGTCCGGCGCATATTCCCGTGCCTTGGTACGGGGTGCGGCTTGAGTGGAGGGCCGGGAGGCCTCTCTGTCGCGGCCACGAGGTGGCCGGTCGGCCGCATCAAGTGCTTCCTCCTCTAATCGGGGTAGCAACCTACGCTTTGGGTAGCTCTTGGAGGGGCATTCGAGTTTATGCTCTTCGGCCGCAAGGACTTCAATCCATCTGTCGACTAGCAAATCTTGATCAGCTCTAAGTTGTTGCTATTTTTTCTTGAGGATTCTTGCCGTGGCCATAAGCCTACATTGAAAATGCTCTTGCTCGACGGGATCCTCTGGCACGACGAATTCGTCGTCGTCGAGGCTTGCCTCGTCTTCGAAGGGAGGCATATAATTATCTTCCTCGACCTCTCTGTCTGCCGCTCTCTCATGAGGGTTGGTTTCTCCATCCTCCTGTGCTAAATCTTGCTGGAGGGAGTTTTCTTCGGCACTTTCTGGAGTATTATTTTCTCCCGTGCTGGAATCACCGTATTCGTTTTGGCGGGATTTTGAGCGGCGCCGCTGACGCCGGTGCTTAGGCTGTTTCTTGGAGGGGTCGTCCTCCGTTGTTCCATCGCCATCTCCTTCTTTTGGGGTGTCCACTATGTATATGTCATATGACGAGGTGGCTTTCCAGGGCCTGATAGGCGCTAGTTCTTCTTCGTCTCCATCATCGGCATCCATACCGTCGATGTCTTCGGAGTCGAAGTCGAGCATGTCAGTTAAGTCGTCGACAGTGGCTACAAAGTGGGTGGTGGGTGGGCTTTGAATTTATTCATCATCCGAATCCCAACCTTGCTGACCGTAGTCCGGCCAGGGCTCTCCTGATAAAGAGAGAGACTTCAGTGTCTTCAGAATATCGCCGAAAGGCGAGTGCTGAAAGATGTCCGCGACAGTAAACTCCATGATCGGCGCCCAATCGGATTCGATCAGTAGGGGCGCGGAGAGTTCGAAGTTCGGAGAGGAGTCCGGCTCCTTGGAGTCACGAGTCTCGCAGAGTGCGGGGCCGGTGTTTGGCTCGATCGCCGTTGGGATCGCAGCCCCCGAGGCGGCGTCCAACCACCCGTCCTTGATCGGCACAGTTGGCTCCGAATTAAGGGTCGAAGCCGATGCGGGTGCGGCCTCCAGGGCACTGTTCGGCGGCAGAGCTAGATCATGCTCGTCGTGACAGTGCGGCGCGCTCGGCACTGGCTCAAATCCGTCGAAGATCAAGTCCCCGCGGATGTCAGCCGTGTAGTTTAAGCTTCCAAATCTGACCCTGACGACCAGGGGCATAGCTTTCGATCTGCTCCAGATGGCCAAGTGAATTGGCCCGCAGTGTGAAGCCGTCAAAGACGAAGATCTGTCCGGGGAGGAAGGTCTCACCCTGGACTGCATCACCATTGATGATCGTAGGAGCCATCAAGCCTGACGGCGACGACACAGAGGAACTCTCAATGAAAGCACCAATGTCGGTGTCAAAACCAGCGGATCTCGGGTAGGGGGTCTCGAACTGTGCGTCTAGGCCGGATGGTAACAGGAGGCAAGGGACACGAAGTTTTACCCAGGTTTGGGCCCTCTCGATGGAGGTAAAACCCTACGTCCTGCTTGATTAATATTGATGATATGGGTTGTACAAGAGTAGATCTACCACGAGATCGAAGAGGCTAAACCCTAGAAGCTAGCCTATGGTATGATTGTTGTAGGGTATGTTGTCCTACGGACTAAAACCCTCTGGTTTATATAGACACCGGAGAGGGTTAGGGTTACACAAAGTCGGTTACAATGGTAGGAGATCTACATATCCGTATCGCCAAGCTTGCCTTCCACGCCAAGGAAAGTCCCTTCCGGACACGTGACGAAGTCTTCAATCTCGTATCTTCATAGTCCAGGAGTCCGGCTGAAGGTATAGTCCGGCTATCCGAACACCCCTAATCCAGGACTCCCTCAGCGGCCTTCTTGGCTCTTAACTCCTCGGCCGCCTTCAAAGCAGCTGCAATACTAACCCTCGCTTGTTCCTTGGCTTGGGCGAGCTCCGCCCGAAGGGTCTACACGGTGGCAGCTCCGTCTGTAGTCACAACATATTAAAGATACTGGCATCATGTTGCTCTTATTTGTGACATTCACCAGAAAACATTACTTACCCTGTGATTCGTCAAGTTGCTTGTTAACAAGCTCGATGTCGGCGTCTGCCGCATCCAGTTGCCGTTTTAATTCGGCAAACTCACTAGTCCGGCTAGCCACCGGAGCTTCCACCACCTGCACATAAAGGCAGTCTGGCTATTGCCTGGGAGTATGATCCTCTGTTCGCCGCCGTTCTCAACGACAACTAGAGTCTCAGGGGCTACTATCTACACAGGGCACACCTAACATGTGCGGTACTATCACATATTGTCTCACGTACCTCAAAGCCTGTCAGTAGAATCATATAGGCTTCATGTAATCCACTTTTGGTAGACGAAATTCTCTCCATCTTCGTACCCATCAGCGTACGGTGTTCTTTTGAGATGGCCGCTCGCCCCACCATCTCCCTCGAAATGTCCGACCGCATACCAGACGGTACCAGACTCTTTTCTTTGCTCTCTTCGAGAGCCGGACGCTGGGGACTTCGGGGGTCTATGGGATTATCTTCTGGCCTCACCGGATCCGGAGAGGCCCTCCGTGATGACACTTCGGGGTCGCCCGCTTCTTGAGCGGAGGAGTCCGGGGGAGGCGTTTTGCTCTCCATCTTCTCCAGAAGAGGTTCCCCCAAAGACGAGCTCATCTGAGGGGCTAAGACCCGAACTGCAAGATATATGCGGCGGTTATTTTCCTAGAAGAAAGATGGTATACCTTCAGTATTAAAGTATTTTTTTGATCACTTACGACTCATTGGAGGGTTGATCCCCCCGCGGACTTTATGCGGCAGGAGCACCCCCCGAGGCAGGACCCTCTGTTGGAGATTTCTTCTCCCGTTTGGAGGCCTCGGCTTCCGGATCCTCGGAAGCAGTCCTCTTCCTCCCCCGGTTATCCTCCTTTATGGAGGCTCTCATTCCCTCGGTTGGAACTGGCAGCGATGGGGCCTGCTTCCGCCCATATTATTCCCCCTGTATCTTCCTTTGAGGGCTCCGGGCAAGGTGCGAGCTCGAGCATCTTTTCCAAAACCGGATTTTCCAAACCCTCAGGGAGGGGGGCCGAACACCGAATCATCTTCGCCTTTGTTAGCCAGTCCTGGTCAAAGAGCGATCTCTCAGAAATAACTTCATGAATAAAATACGGTGTGTTCGGCTAGAGGATTTGTTACTTGTTCGGCAGCGCGGTTACTGCTCAGGCCCACATCCTCGGTAGTGTCCGGACACTCTATTTGAGGTCCGAAGAATGACTTGTACATCTCCTCATGCGTCAGGCCAAGGAAACTTTGAATGGCACGCGGTCCTTCTGGGTTGAACTCCCACAAGCGAAGGGGCCGACATTTGCAAGGCTGGACTCGACGAACCAGCATAACTTGCATTACCACAACCAAATTAAAATCTCCCTCAAAGAGATCTTGAATGCGGCTTTGCAGTATAGGCACGTCCTTGGTGGGACCCCAGCTCAGACCTCTGCTAATCCATGACATCAGTTGTGGTGGGGGCCCGAGCGAAAAGCGGTGGCAGCCGCCCACTTGGCACTTCTGGGAGCCGTGACGTAAAACCACTCTCGTTGCCATAATTCGGACTCCTTTGGAAAGGAACGTTTCGGCCACGGAGCTCCTGCCGTCTTGCTTATTGACGCGTCTCCGCACGCTACATGTTGCCCCTCGATCATCTTCGGCTTCACTTCAAAGGTCTTGAGCTACAGGTCAAAGTGAGGGGTAATGCAGAGGAAGGCCTCACACACGACAATAAATGACGAGAGTGGAGAAAGGAGTCCAGAGCTAGATCGTGGAAATCTAGCCCGTAATAGAACATCAAACCCTCGACGAAGGGATCTAGAGTGAGGCCTAGGCCTCGGAGGAAGTGGGAGACGAACACGACATTCTCGTCGGGTTCGGGAGTGGGGACAACCTGCCCTTGAGTAGGCAGCCGATGCGAAACCTCGGCGGTCAGGTATCTGGCCTCCGTCAACTTCTTGATATCCTCTCCCGTGACAGAGGAGGGCATCCACCGGCCTTGAAGGCTGGATCCGGACATGATTGAAGATTCGGAGCACCTGACCTGGGCTTTGGGTGTTAGAACTCGAGGCGGGAGAGGGGTTCGATTGAGCACGAGAGGGAAAAAGCGAAAACCTTGTCCCTTTATAAAGAGGGTGAATATCAAGCGTCCTCTCCGTAGCCGTTTGGGACTTGCCTATAATCTAGGAGTCCTAGACACGGTTGGGTTACCCATGACCGTATTAATGAGAATCCCGTAATTGGGGGAACACGATCTCTTCTTTGACAAGACGTGTCAAGAAACTGCCTCGCGTTATGTGTGGAGCTGGTTGAAGAAAAACGATTCAAATAATCACCGGGCCATGACATAACGTCGTGCTGCCAAAACAAGTCAGCAAATTAGATTTGCGAAATTATTATTCTCTCTACGGTGGTATGTGGAAATTATTTTGCAGGGTCGGACACTATCCTTGTATTCAAATTCTTCTGTGGTGTATTCGGAGGAGGAACCCGCCTTGCAATGCCAAAGACAATACTGCATGCCAGACTCATCGTCATTGAAGCCTGGTTCAGGGGCTACTAAGGGAGCCCTGGATTAGGGGGTCTCCGGACAGCCGGACTATATTCTTTGGCTGGACTGTTAGACTATGAAGATACAAGATTGAAGACTTCGTCTCGTGTCCGAATAGGACTCTACTTGGCGTGGAAGGCAAGCTAGGCAATATGGATATGGATATCTCCTCCTTTGTAACGGACCTTGTGTAACCCTAACCCTCTCCGGTGTCTATATAAACTGGAGGGTTTTAGTCCGTAGGACAACATACAATCATACCATAGGCTAGCTTCTAGGGTTTAGTCTCTCTGATCTCGTGGTAGATCTACTCTTGTACTACCCATATCATCAATATTAATCAAGCAGGATGTAGGGTTTTACCTCCATCAAGAGGGCCCGAACCTGGGTAAAACATTGTGTCCCCTGCCTCCTGTTACCATCCGGCCTAGACGCACAGTTCGGGACCCCCTACCCAAGATCCGCCGGTTTTGACACCGACAGCGTGCTCTCAAGAACTTGAGCATTTCCATATTCATAAAGGTTTTACCAATATCCGTGTCAAGGATCCTGGCAACACAACATACTACCATGATGAATAGTGATGGATGATGCAGATGCAAAGGGAGATAACACCTTCTTAGATTTCTCCTTAGCGAGGCCAAGGAAACAAAATCTGATGATCGACCAAGAGACATTTAGCACTCTGCTTCTAATGTTCTCCTTGATGTGCTAGCGTAACCCATTTATTGATATGGTTTGGTATCTAGAACATCAGGTAGAAGGTCGGACTTCGGGAGCGCAAGAATCCATAAGGAATAACTATGGAAGTAAACCCTACGGAATCCTTGGGAAGGTGGCAAATTTGCTCAATCAAGATACTACAATAATGGATCTTTCGGCTGGGTGTGTTGGCCATGACATCCACTTTACAGGGTTAAAGAGAGACCAATATTATAGTTCTTGGTAAATGTTCCAACCATCACACCTGCCTGAGATTCAGATCTGGTTGGTGTCAGGATAATCCAGACTCATCCAGTCTAGAGAGAAAAATGAAAGTTTGCAACACAAATCGACGAAATGGCGTTGAGAGATTCTCGGGAGATGAAATACGATAGCAAGCTCCAAAACATGAGCTGGTTTTGCTACACACCTATGAACACACTGTCCTAGACAAGCATGACCACATGGTAGTCTTATAATAAAACACTACCGAGTTCTGGTTGGGAACCATCGTCGGGGACAACGAAGTCCTTGCATAAGTCATATGATTAGCTCTTATGAAGGAACTTCTTCTCCTTGAACAAATTAGTTAGTGGCTTGGTGTGCCAGGGATACATATAGAATGAAGGTTGCAAGTCGCCAAACCACAGTATACTTCACACATATGCATGACTGACTTGGGATGATTCCAGAGGAAGAAAAACAAACTTTCTCGAATTCACAGCGGCAACTTGCATCAAATGCACATGAAGTAGAGGAAGTCACTTCTTTCATCCAACATATCCTTCATGAATGGGACATGAAGAAAATTCTTACACAAGTTTCCAACACTAGCTGGATGTTCAACACGAATATGGAGGAGACAAAATGCTGCTGATGGGCTCAACAGCAACTCATCGGAACTTCCATATCACTGGACTCCCACCATTATGTGAACAATGTGATAGTATTGGTCAGACCAAAATATGTAATGATGTATGCTCGAGGAATTAACCACGAGTAAGACAACATTACAGATATCGTTGGTTCTAACTTGATTTGATGATGGCCCACACTCAAATCAAGGTTTGGGAAAGACGATAGGTTCAACAACTGATCACGAGGACCAATCGATGAAGAAATCATCTTTCTACAACAAACACACAACACAAGATATACCTTTGGAAATGAACTAAGTTAGACAAGCTTTTATCTTCCAACTCTCCAAGTTGTTGTTTAGCTTGACCAACTAGCTCAGGGGTATTCAACACAGATTCTTGGAGAAGGTGTGGTTTACAAGAAACCAACTTGATCACGAACTCAACATAGCGGTCAGGTGACAACCTGGTAATACTTCCGAGAAGATATTCGGAAAATCACGAGCCACCGGTATGTTATTAAGCTCAAGAACAATCTTGCTTTTCAAGGAAAGACGACGTGATCAGAAGAGCAAGGGATTCAATCCTAACTCAAAGATCAAAGAGTGCACCAGAAATAAGGACAAGGTAGCACGATCAATCCTAGAATAGTGATCCGATAACCAACACGCTAAGAATGATATTAATGTCCATTAACTACCAAGCAACACGGTTGCTAGGAGTATTGATTTCGCAAATCATGATTCACTTGTCGGTATTCCGGTTGCGACAACACGAAACCGAGGAGTGAATAATGATGGCGAGAAGTATCACTACGTCAAGAATTCATAAGAGAAGGTGCAATTCTCATGACATTCCTGACATAAGGTGGGTAATACTTCAGGGTAGAACAGACCAAATGCTTGATTGCATTTGGTCTGCGGAATACAATTGCTTTGACCCAATCCTAGATATGGATGAGGTGCTGGAGTTTGTTTCTCCTAGTCATTCCGAAATAGAACGGCTTGACGGACCACAACAATAATAAGCATCGATAACACGGATGCACAATTACTCCTGACTATCAATTGATAGACGATGGTCGGAATACAAATGAAGAGGGACAACTCAAGGGGACATATATCTTTCTGAGTTGTGGATGCATTGATTAATATGTCGAACCAAGTTCAACAGGTTTCTTCCAGATAACCCATGCAGAAAGGTAGAACTGGTAGAATCACAATTATGAACGGAGAACTCCTCAAGAGTACTCTGATTGTGATGTTTTGATTCAAAGAACTTCTGCCTTAATGGTTCATTGTATTTGGAAGAAGGAAATACCACAGACCTCGAGGACTGTCGCAAGGTTACTAATACCCTAAAGGTACTAGCAACAATATCAACATGAAGTAAGTAGGGTGAATCTCGGGTTCAAGAACCCATGAATAGAATGCCTATTAACTAAATGGCATCACGGGATGCTTTCGAGAATGACCGCCAGAATCATCACACTAGGAATATAAATAATTGCTAGATTACTGGGTGGTTCTCTAGGATGCCTAGGGTCATAATACTAGCTCCAACATATATGTCAAGGCAATGGAGTACCTCAACAGGCCGTTTAGTGCGCTTAATCTGGCCCAAAAGGACATCGGAAACGGAAAGAAGGGATTTGCAAATGCATCAGACTGTTTAGAAACCTGGGATGACTCGGACAGCATAACGACTGTAAATGCTCAGAAAAAGATTTGAGACATTCAGAAGGATTTGCATAGTCACTTAACAACATCATATCAAGGTTCTGGTTCAACTGACAACATACTAAAAGTAGTAGAAACTCAACTGAGGCCTAGAACCAACAATGCTAAGATTCTACGGATTAGTAACACGCGAACCTGATAGAGAGATGAGATCCTAGTCCTTAACCCACGTAGGAAAGAAGAGGATGACTCAAATCAGAAGGGCATAAGGTAAAGAAGTAAAAAGAGCCTCACGTTCCCTTCCACAATCAATTCCCTTACATAACTAAAGAATTTCTAGACTCAACTTCGACCAGTTTGGCTTGGTAATCCTATAGGCAGTCAGGCTCTGATACGAAAGCTGTCAGGACCCCGATCCTAAGTCACACCGGTTTAGCATGTAACACATCATATCACTTTGCGGCCTCACGCATGGTATTCCCACGGGTGCCACCTTACCTGGCCCGGGACCGTTTGCGCCTTTTGGCTCATGTATATGATAGTGTCGCTAGCATCCATATGACAGAGAACCCGAGCCGACATGACTAGCCGTGAACCCAAAGTGGCGCTAACTTACGGGGACAGGCATAGATGAATCAACATTGAGCATGTCGGTCAGCAGCGTGTGAATCCGGGCTATAGCAACTGGGCTAACATGACTCTAGGAACCCGGGCTGTAGCAGGCTAGCAGGACTCCGGATGTCACAGCGTGACATTTCCCCGAAGGGACAGACATAGGAACGAAGTGAATCACATGTCGGCTAGTCTAAGTATTCCGGACCAATAGTGTTGGCTAACAGGACTCCGATAAACCGGGCTGTAGCGGACTACCAAGGCTCATTGGAAGAACTAGACTACATTTCCCCATAAGAGAGGCTACCAAGGATAAACAACTAGATTGTCGGATCCCACACATACCAAGCATTTCAATCATACACACAATATGCTCGATATGTGCAAATACAACATGGCATCACAACAAGACTCTACGACTCAGAGTATTTATTCATTAGGCTCCGAGGAGCCAAGTATTTAAAACATGGGTCTCATGACCCAACAAACAGAGCATACAAGCATCAAGCATAAGCATAAACATGTCTGAGTACAGACAACTAAAAATGAAAAAGGCTGGGAAGCCTAACTATCTACAAGACCCTACCAAGGGTACAAGATCGTAGCTAAGGTATTAAGCTAAATGTCGAATTCCACAAGGAACTACTAGTGAGACTGAAGTCTCTCTGCAAAACATAAATTAAGCAAACGTGAGTACAGATGCACCCAACAAGACTTACATCAGAACTAGCTACATATGCATTAGTATCAAAAAAGGGGTGGTGGAGTTTAACTATAGCAAGCCAGCTTTGACTCGGTGGCTATCCTAAACTACGACTGCAAGTAACTCTTTTGGGGTGGCGCACACGAGTCCACATATTCACCATATTAATACACCACTATGGATCCGCTCCTGTCTCCCTACGAGAACGCCATCCATAGCACTCACGCTTATCTTGCACATTTTAGAGTATCCACTTTCACTTGTCTATGAACTATATAGGAAACCCAGAACTCCTTCACCGCAGACACAACTATTCAAATAGATGATGTTAACCCTGCAGGGGTGTACTTCTTCACACACGCTCTCGCCACTTACCACCATGTGCACATCATGTATCTCGGCAACCTTCAAGCGGAAGCCTGGTGAGGGAGTCGGCCACGACCTGCCTAACCACACAAGTCTCTAGTCCAGGTTTATTCCCCATTCGGGTTCCATCCGCAAGGAGATCCGGCCGGGGTGTTGCTCACAGCCCCAAATGTTGAGAGCGGGGTTCCCGAGGCACCAAACGGGCGTCCCAGTACACCATGCCTCGTGTCTCTACCGCAACATAGCCCACCCCTAGGGTCAGCGCTACACACGGCCCCCAACACATATCCTACAAACACCAGAAACTATTTGCAACTCCTGGACAGAGATCAAGGCGATTAATAAGCCGAGAGGGGTCGAGTTACCGGAACCCAATGTGTGGTAGTAACTGTTCATGGATCACAAACACAGAACTCAGTTCCTGAGGACGGCTGCAATGAGACAACCCACCATGTACTCCTACATGGCCTCTCACCGCTACCTTTACCAAATCGTGTTCACACACTTAGCTCTCAACAGTAGGACATGTTCACCACATTCCAATTCATCCCCGATGAATCAGACCCGACTCAACTCTAAGCAGTAGCAGGCATGACAACAAACATGAATGAGTAGGCACATCAGGGTTCAAACAACTCCTACTCATGCTAGTGGGTTTCATCTATTTACTGTGGCAATGACAGGTCATGCAGAGGAAAGGGTTAAACTACCACAACTTGTAAAAGTTGAATCGTTGTTGTCCTAATGCAGTAAAATAGAGCAAAAGCGAGAGAGTGGGATTGTACCGGAATGAATAAGGGGTTTTTCTTGCCTGGCACTTTTGAAGATAGTATAGCTCTTCATCGGTGTCATCGATCACGTCATCGAAACACGCCTATCGAGAGGGAACAACCACCAACAAACACAGAAGAAACACAATCAATGCCATGCAACAATATGATGCATGAACGTCACATAGCAATATGCTATTGATTGGCCTAATGCAACTAGCAACAAGTTAAATGGAGTTGGTTTGAACACTAGGTTCAAATTCAAACTCCATATGTGCTTTCTTAAATGCCATTTAATTGAATTGTCCTAAACAGAGGACATAAGTTGCTCTAACATGCATGCAAAAGCCATAAACAGATTCTTTGGATTTTTCTGATCATTTTTCATATATAAATTATTTTCATTGGAGTTGTAGATTATTTTCTATGGATTTTGAAGTTTAAGTCAGTTTCTGGAATTTTTGGTTATTTTGAAAATAAACTAATTCCAGAAAAGATTAACTGCGTCCGCACTGCGTCAACATGACATCAGTGAGTTAACAGGGCTGGTCCAGGTCAAACCTGACCAGTGGGTCCCACTAGTCAGTGTCACAGTGCTGGCTCATGTCACGGACTGGTGGGACCGGTCAACGGACACGTCAGCAAAGTCAATGCTGGCGTGTGGGTCCCCTGTGTTTGAATAAATCTAATCTAAACTTAACCCAAGGTTATTTAGTCGGTGGGTGCCTATTGTCACTGGCTGAGGTGATTAAACTAAACGTGATTAGGCCATAATTACGATGCCACGTCAGCACCACTGGAGTGTAAACGCCCGCGACCAAATCCGCGGCGGAGGGCATCGGGAAAGCGCTATGGGTGGGGGTTTGGCGCGCTGAGGGCACCAGGGCATAGCCCGCTAGCTCGTACGCATCCAGGGGAGCAAGCGGGAGGCTGCAGGGACGCCGGAGCTCGCCGGAAACGAGCTCGGGGCGGCGGCCGGAGCACGGCCAGGTGTGCGCGCGGTGCTGCAGTGCATGGCAGGAGCTGCGGGCGGCGGCGTTGGCCTTCTAGGAGGCTGCTGAGCGCGGTAACACACGCGGGCATGAGCTGCGGTGGCCCTGTCCTCGGCGGCGACATGAACGACGATGAGGAGCTACGGCCATGGCGAGGAACGGAGCTAGAGTGCACATAAACCAGGGGATAAGAGGGGTTCGGAGCAGGATCTCACAGCGAATCCAGCGGCGTGCTCAGTGGGCTTGTGGAAGGACGTACGGCGACGGGGCGTTGATGGCGATCTCGGGCGGCCGACGATGGAGAAGACGGCGGTGATGACTCCATGGGGCGTCCGGCGTCTCGTGGCTTGACGAAGAGGTAGCAAGCAACGTGGCAGAGCTTCTGGGCGCATTGGTGAGGCCTGGGGCGGCCGGTGGCCGCGGTGGTGCTCCGTGGTGTGCTGCGGTGCGCTCGGGCGAGAGAGAGGGATCCAGGGAAGGGGGTGAGAGCGAGGGAGTGTGTGTGTGTGTGTGAGAGAGAGAGAGAGGCAGGGAGGTGCGTGGCGCCATCTAGAGTCGACCAGGGTGTCAGCAGAAGCAGGAGGTGGCTGTCGGTGGCAGTGCGCGTGCTAGCGCACCATGGGCACACGCCCTCGTGCCCACTGGCACGAGGTTGAGGATGACTGGCGCTGGCCAGTGGAATGGGCCGGCACAGTGCCAGGCCGGTTGGGCTGGACAGGTAAGCAAGGTGAGTTTCTAACCCTGTTCTTTTTTTTCTATTTCTATAATTTGTTTTGGCTTTAATAAAAATGCCAGAGCATTATCAAAAACCCTGAAAATATTTGTGGGCTCTGTTTGGATTATTTCCAACAGCCCTCATTTACTTTTAGGATAATCGGACATTTAAAATTATTTATAGCATTTAAATGTCCAAGAACAAATAATGTATGATTTAATTCAATAACCCAGAGTGTCCTAGAGAAGTGTGCACCATTTTTGGCACATGTTCTGGACCAAAACAAAAATGATGAACATTTATGAGGGGCATTTTGGGTTCATTGAAAAGATTTAACTTGACCCTAGTTGAAATTCATTTGGTGCTAGGGTTTCAACAATCCCCATTTCAACTTTGAAAGAAATTTAGACATGATACATGTATGCTTGTGCAAATATTTGCAATAAAATTCTAGGCCTGTGACATCAACTCATTGCAATACCGTTTACACTCACCTTTACCACTTGCTACCTTGCTATTTTTATATTTTCAGATTACAAAAACCTTTATCTACTATCCATATTGCACTTGTATCACCATCTCTTCGCCAAACTAGTGCACCTATACAATTTACCATTGTATTGGGTGTGTTGGGGACACAAGAGAATCTTTGTTATTTGGTTGCATGGTTGTTAGAGAGAGACCATCTTCATCCTACGCCTCCCACAGATTGATAAACCTTAGGTCGTCTAGTTAAGGGAAATTTTCTGCTGTCCTACAAACCTCTGCACTTGGATTCCCAACAATGTCTACAAGAAGAAGGTTGTGTAGTAGACATCAAGATCTTTTCTAGCGCCGTTGCCGGGGAGGTTAGCGCTTGAAGGTATATCTTTAGATCTTGCAATCGAATCTTTTAGTTTCTTGTTTTATCACTAGTTTAGTCTATAAAAGAAAACTACAAAAAATGGAATTGACGGTACCTCATATGCTTCATCTTTTTAATATCTTTCATGAAAATAAGGATTCCGATAATTGTGCCAAAGTGTTAGAAGAAGAATGCATTAGAATGTTTGGCACTAAATCTCTGAATGATGAGCATGATCGCAATGTTATTAGTATGAACTCTTTGAATATCCATAGTACTAATGATGATTGCACTAGTCATGATGAAAATGTCTCTTATAAACATGTCAACTTTTGTGGAATACATAGAGCTTGCAAGCACACACCAAATAGGGAAGATATATTTTGCCAGAGGCATAAGTATTTGGAAACTAAATGGTTGCAAGAAAGGCTAGATGATTGTGCTGAAAGATTCAATATTTATCGCCATCCTTGTGAACTTTGCAATGAACATGGTCATTTAAAGCTCCAGTTCTATTTGTTTCATGAACAAATCGTGTCCAATTTTTTTGATAACTTGATTACCCTTGAGCATCATAAAGAGCTTAGTCTTCTTTTTGGGTATGAAGAAATGAAACATATAACTGAGGGTATTCCAAAATTTAATCTTGATAGATTTCTTGATTTTGATCTACAAGAAATTTTTATGTAGTGTGCGGTGAATTTCGTTGAAAATCCTTATATTGCCAATTATATAAAGACAAGAAAACAAATAGAAGATGAAGAGAATACTAATCATGGTTAGCCGTGTCCCCGGTTATGGACATCTTGAGTATCTAGTACCTGGATTATCATGTGAATCTCAACATGTTACTCTAAAATTAATTTTGTTGGGTTTAATGATTTTTAATTGGGATTGAGGATGTTGTCAACCATTATCAATGTTTAACAACCACCATGATAGTAATTAATGTTATTCCTTTGAAGTAGGGAAAAATTGGCTTTACGCAAAAACTGTAACCATAGAGCTTTCCACCAGCCAAATATGCATATAGTATAGCTGTTGCATTCCATTACTCTCTATGTGTTACCTTGCCAGCATATTCCATGTGCTGACCCGTTTCGGGCTGCAACGTTAATGTTGCAGACTTTTCAGATGACGATTAAGGAGTTTTAGGTCGTGGTTCTATACTCAGTGATGTCGTTGGAGTTGATGGACTCACCTATCTTCCAAGCCTTCCGCTGTTATCGTTATTAGATGGCCTTAAGCCATATTTATTGTAGTAAGTTCTCTTTTGAGACACTCGATGTAATAAGTGTGTGATTGCTATTCTGCTATAAATCCTCCGAGTACTGTGTAGTGTCAGCATTACTGATCCAGGGATGACACCGGAGCACAGAGATCAGACTGTTTGAGGTCTGGTCGCTACAGAGATGGTATCAGAGCACACGCTGACTGTAAGACACGACCACTAAGCTAAAGACCTAGATCACTACTCACTCTATTCTCTTTTGACCACTCATCTTTTCTACTCTTTAGGATGGCGGATGCAAGGAACAAGTTCACACAACCAGATGAAGATACACCCTTTGGACGCCACTTGAAGGAAGTCACTAGATACCTGAACATAGGAATACCAAGCTTCACGGGAACCTACAACGCCACTTTACCTGAAGAAGAGCGCTGGATGATTCAAGTTCAAGTTCCAGGAAGGACATTCATGCCAGTCACTGAGCCCATAGAGTTTTCTTTTGATGCACCAACTTGGAGTCTAGGAAAGAGTATGGCAGCTCACATTGCCATGGGACGCATTGGAGAAGTCTACCGCAAGGATATCAAGGATACTATCTACTAGATTTGTGGGCGCCGAGATGAACACTGGGAGATGATCAGCACCAAGAAAGATAGATCAATTGCAGCTTTTATCCAGGAGTTAAACCAGCACATTCGACGACAGGAGAATCAGATGTGCGCCGGCATGATAGACCTGAAGAAGGCTAAGACTAGAATCAAGGAACTGGAGGAAGAACTCAAGGCTACACGTGAAGATTATGAAGAAGAAATTGAAGTATTGGTGGATAAGAATGCCGACCTAACTATGAAGCTAGCAATATTTATGGGAGGCCCGACTCTAGTAGATGAAGACGAAGAACCCAAGGAGATTAGCCCGGAAGACTACATCATCATTGACGGCACCGACTCGAAAGCAGATAGTAGCGATGTTGACTATGTTGATGAAGCAGGAGCAGATACCATGGAGTCTACAACCGTAGAATATTTCTAGTAGACCACCTCATCAGTAGTAGTAGTCCACCATGTAAATATAGTAGTCCGAGCACTTTGCGATAGTTAGATCGATTGTATGCCTTGTTTGTTTGAATGAAGTGAATTGTGTGCTTTTGCCTCATGTGCATATGGGTAGTGCTTTCTCTTCAGACCCCCTCTATTCTTATATCTCATATTTTCTAAACCCTCAGATGCCTCCGAGACGTGACCCCGGATTTGCTTTCCGCCGGAGCTCACCCAGTTGATCCAGCAGCAGAACACCTTGATGCAGTTGCTAGTTCAGAATCAGAATCAGGGAAACAACAACAACAACCCACCACCACCACCACCACATGTTGACCACTTAGCCCGTTTTCTTAGGCTAAATCCGCCGGTGTTTTCCAGCAGCACCGAGCCGATAGTAGCAGATGATTGGCTCCGCAAGATAGCTAGGGAGTTGACCACAGCAGGATGCACAGATGCGGAGAAGGTTAAGTTTTCCGCACATCAGTTAGAAGGACCCGCAACATCCTGGTGGGAGAATTTCACAGCCACCTTCCCAGTCGACACTATCACATGGGACCAGTTTCAGCAGGCTTTCCATACTGCCCAAGTTTCAGCAGGAGCAATGGCCATGAAGAAGCGTGAGTTTCGTAACTTGCGCCAAGGAGGATGGACAGTTGGCCAGTATGTAGAAGAGTTTAGTAAGCTAGCACGTTATGCCCAAGAGGATGTTGCTACGGATGCAGCTAAACAGGAGAAATTCCTGGAAGGACTGAATGATGAGTTGAGTATGCAGTTGATGGTAGCCACCTTCAACAACTACCAGGAGTTGGTAGATCGTGCTCTTATGATTGAAGGGAAGCAGCAGTAAATTGAGAACCACAAGAGAAAGTATGGACAAGGAAAGTATAATTCAGGAGCTCAGCAGATGCCACGTTTTACCCCTAGGCCGGGAGGACATTTTCAGCATACCCATGGAGTAGGTAGCTCGCACAATCACAATGGCACCAAGAATGGTAATGGGAATGGAGGAAGCAATGGACAGAACCGCAACACTCCATCAACCCCAGCCAAGAAGGACTTGAGCCACATCACTTGTTATAAGTGTTCGAAGCCAGGACATTATGCAAATGAATGTCCTGAAGGCCAAAATGGCAATGGAAGTTCTTGGAAGAAGCCGAACCCTTTCAATAGGGGACAGGTGAACCACGTTAATGTGGAGGAGGTTGAAGCTCAGCCTGATGCAGTAATAGGTAAGTTTTTGGTTAAGTCATTTACTGCACTCGTTCTTTTTGATACTGGTGCATCGCATTCATACATATCAAGGGGATTTGTGGAAAAGTATAGCATGCCCACTAGGATTCTCAAAACACCTATACTAGTAAGCTCACCAGGAGCAGAGTACATGGCCAGTCAAGGATGTTTTCAAGTGCCATTAAGTATAGGAAGGCACGTTTTCCCAACGGATTTAATTATTCTGGAATCCCAAGGTCTGGATGTGATTCTTGGTATGGATTGGCTGTCGATGTATGGAGGAAACATCGATTGCGCTAGTAAGACAATTTTGCTCACAATGCCAGAAGGAAGAAGGATCAAGTATGTATCCCGACATGTGCCAAAGAGGACCCAAGTAAATTGCCTAACAGGAGTTGGGCAGGAGGAAGTACCAGTGGTAAAGGATTTTCCTGATGTATTTCCAGAAGAGTTGCCAGGCATGCCACCAAATAGAGATATTGAGTTTTTGATTGAGCTTTTGCCAGGCACTGGGCCAATATCAAAGAGACCATATAGGATGCCAGCAAAAGATTTGGTGGAAATTAAGAAGCAGATTAAGGAGTTACTGGATAAGGTTACATCCTCCCAAGTTCTTCGCCTTGGGGATCGCCAGTACTTCTAGTGGAGAAGAAGGATGGATCGTTAAGGATGGTTGTTGATTATCGAGGATTGAACGAAGTAACGATCAAGAACAAGTACCCGCTACCAACGATCAATGATCTGTTTGACCGATTGCAAGGGGCTAAAGTGTTTTCCAAGATCGATTTGCGATTAGGATACCACCAGTTGAAGATACGAGAACAGGATATTCCGAAGACAGATTTTAACACCAGGTATGGGCTGTATGAGTATACCGTTATGTCATTTGGTCTGACTAACGCGCCTGCCTATTTTATGAACATGATGAACAAAGTGTTTATGTAGTTTTTGGATAAGTTTGTCGTAGTGTTCATTGATGATATCCTGGTTTATTCGAAGAATGAAGAGGAATATAAGGAGCATTTGCGTTTGGTACTTGGAAAGCTCAGAGAACATCAGTTATATGCCAAGTACAGCAAACGTGAGTTTTGGTTGAAGGAGGTAGGATTCCTCGGACACGTTATATCTGGAGAAGATATAGCTGTTGATCCCACTAAAGTTGATACCGTGACCAAGTGGGAAGCCCCAACTACCGTTGGAGAGATCCGAAGTTTTCTTGGACTCGCAGGATACTACCGGAGATTTATTGAGAATTTCTCAAAGATTGCAAAGCCTATGACGGAGTTGCTGAAGAAGGATACTAAGTTCAAATGGACTGAGGAGTGTGAGGCTAGTTTCCAGGAATTGAAGAACCGTTTGGTTACCTCGCCAGTGTTGATTTTTCCAGATCAAACCAAGGATTATGAGGTGTATTGCGACGCTTCACGCCGAGGACTTGGAGCAGTGCTTATGCAGGATGGAAGAGTTGTTTCGTATGCTTCACGACAACTGAAGCCTCACGAATTGAATTATGCCACGCATGATTTGGAGTTAGCAGCCGTAGTGCATGCATTGAACACATGGAGACATTTCCTCATCGGAAACCATTGTGAGGTGTACACAGATCACAAGAGTTTGAAGTACATTTTCACACAGAAGGAGTTGAACCTCAGACAAAGGAGATGGTTAGAGCTCATCAAGGATTATGATATGAGATTGCATTATCATCCCGGAAAAGCTAATGTAGTAGCTGATGCGTTAAGCCGTAAGAGCCATGTCAATACGTTAATGACGGGAGAAATACCCAAGGAGTTAGCATAAAATCTTCGTGAACTATGTGTGGAAATAGTTCCGAGAGGCTATGTAGCCGCACTGGAAATTCAGTCAACTTTGATGGATAGAATCAGAGAAGCTCAGAAAGCTGACAAAGAGATTATCGCTATAAAGGAGAAACTGAGCAAAGGAAAAGCAAAAGGATTTCGTGAGGATGAGCACGACACCCTATGGTTTGAAGACCGTGTTTACGTGCCCAATAACCCGGAGATCAGGAAGTTGATTCTGCAAGAGGCACATGATTCACCGTATTCGATTCACCCAGGAAATACCAAGATGTATTTGGATTTGAAGGATATTTTCTGGTGGACCGGAATGAAGAAGGATATAGCAGAGTATGTAGCAGTTTGTGACGTATGTCAGAGAGTAAAGGCAGATCATCATAAGCCAGCAGGATTGTTGCAACCATTGCCGATACCCGAATGGAAGTGGGATAAGCTAGGCATGGATTTGATCACGGGATTACCAAGGACTCGTTCAGGCTATGACTCGATTTGGGTTGTAGTCGATCGATTGACGAAGGTAGCTCATTTCATCCCAGTAAAGACCACTTACAGCAGTGCTAAGTTGGCAAAGATATACATGACCAGGATCATATGTTTGCATGGAGTTCCGAGGAGCATCGTATCAGATAGAGGAACCCAGTTTACCTCAAAGTTCTGGAAGCAGTTGCATGAGACTTTAGGTACTAGGATAGAATTTAGTATAGCTTTTCATCCGCAGACAGATGGACAGACCGAGAGAGTCAATCAGATTTTGGAGGATATGCTGAGAGCTTGTGCGCTAGATTATGGATCTAGTTGGGACGATAATTTGCCATATGCAGAGTTCTCTTACAATAATAGCTATCAGACCAGTTTGAAGATGGCCCCTTTCGAAGCTTTGTACGGAAGGAGGTGCAGGACACCGTTGTCATGGGACGAAGTTGGATACTGCCAGTTGTTTGGACCAGATCTGATTAAAGAGTCTGAACAGAAGGTGAAGTTGATTAGCGATAGGCTCAAGGTAGCCCAGTCCAGGAAGAAGAGCTACGCGGATTCTAAACGCAAGGAGATAGTTTACGAAGTTGGAGACAGAGTTTATCTTCGAGTATCCCCACTTCGAGGGATTAAGCGCTTTGGAGTTAAGGGGAAATTAGCGCCATGATTTGTAGGGCCATATCGAGTTTTGGAGCGTATGGGAGAAGTGGCCTACAAGTTGGATTTGCCAGAAGGATTGACAGGAGTTCATGATGTGTTCCACGTTTCTCAGTTGAAGAAGTGTCACGCAGAGATGGCTGACATACCTTTGAGAGACACAGTGCCATTGGAAGCAATTCAGTTGGATAACAATTTGACCTATGAGGAGAAACCAATCAAGATTCTCGAGTTTGCTAGCCGAGTTACTCGCAGCAAGGTTATCAAGTTTTGCAAAGTTCAGTGGAGCCACCACACGGAGAATGAAGCCACCTGGGAGCGAGAGGAAGATTTGCTCAAGGACCACCCTCACCTATTTTCTAGCCAACCCGAATCTCGAGGGCGAGATTCATCTTAAGGGGGTAGGTTTGTAACATCCCAAATTTTCAATTTGGAATGTTATACATTAGATCATCATGCATATCATAATTTATTTTTCTTTTGGTTTTGATCCTAGAAAATCCTAAGCAACTCAAGGACCCACGGAGAGAGTTGGGGATTTCGTTATTTACATATTTGAGTTTTCTCAAATGTTGTAAACAGGATCATTTGATTTTATTTATTTTATCATCAATTATTTCTATTACAAAAATATGAGAGAGGGAATAAAATGACTTTCCCAAAATATAGAAATATTGAGGATTTAATAAAAAATCAAATAAGTTTTATTTTGGAGTTTTTCGGTTTTTTATTTGAATTTAGGAAAAATGCGCGTTTTTCAAAATTGCATTTAGGGCCCAAATAAATGTTCACTTTTTCGGGCTTGATTTTAGAAGCCCGGGAAAATTTATTTCTGGATTTTTGCAGTCCGTTTAGTATTTCTTTTTATTTTTTTCTTCCGGGCGGAATTATTAAAAAAACGCGGAACCGACTATGGGCCGTACTCGGCCAGGACTCCCTGGCCGGGGCCTTTATAAGCTGCCACCCTGGGGCGAGAGAGCCCAGCCGCCCCAGCCCGAGAGCCGCCCCAGCCGAAACCCTAACCCTAGCCAGCCCCGCCGCCGCCGCCGCCAGCCGCCACCGCCGCCCCGCCGCCGATCCGCTGGAGCAGCGCGCCGCCCGAGGTTCGCCGCCTCGACTTCCGTGCTGTTTAAAAAAAAATTCTCTTCGTCATTTTTCTTTTTCGTCGGATTTTTCGCGGTTATTTTCTGATCGCGATTTCTGATCCGATTTTCGTTTTAGTATAACTTTTCGCTCGTTTATCAGAATCAGGCGATTCAAGCGCATGGAGTTTCGTCTCGAAACCCTCTTTCCGAATAATCAACTTAAACAAGTTTTTGCTACTGTAAAATTTTCCCTAGATCCAGATTACTAGAACGAAGTTGTTTTCTTTCGCCGTTTGACTTTCTTTTGCTTCGTTCGATTTGATTCTTTTTGCAAACCAGGGTTCTTAAGTTGAACTTTCTGGTTAGATCTTCTATTTGAGTTTTACCTATGCATTAGATGAGTACTTATTGTATGCTTGTTGTTTGTCTGCGATAGAATACCCGGAGTGCGCCGCCTATTACTCCGAATCTCTAGGTTTTGTGGATCATCAGCAAGGCAAGTAACACTTTGATCATACCTTTTTCTACAACCCAGTTTTATTGCATTAGACCAACACTGCATGATTAGGATCTAATTAAATTGTGGGATGGGAAGTAGATGAGGTAGTACCTATTACCTGTTTATTTTCAAACCTTTGGGAGTTACTTCTACGTTTGCTTATTATGCCATGCTATGCTAGTAGACGTGGATTGGGTGAGTGATATCCATGACAGATGTGAGATTGTTAATTAATGGTTTATCTAAGGTGGCAACCTAACACACATATGGGTGGATTGAGGCACCTGGGTATTCTAGGACTTGCCTGTTTTTCTTTTGGACCGCCACCCAGGCCCAAAGGGATCATGAGATTATTCATACTAGAAACTTCCGTGTGCAGCCACAAGCCATTATGGGCTCTGGCATAGTTGAGTAAGTCGTGCGAACTCTTACAGGGTAGACTAGCAGATGTAGGGGAAAGTAGGTGTACCGGTCTATCCATCGTAAGGTATTATTGCTTCTGAAAGACTGTGTCTCGGTCATCCGTCTTCTCAAACACCCCGTAGTGCAAGAAACCAAACGAAGGCGATCGAGTCTTGTGGGGAAAAGTGCGCAAACCTCTGCAGAGTGTAATAAACTAATCATGGTTAGCCGTGTCCCCGGTTATGGACATCTTGAGTATCTAGTACCTGGATTATCATGTGAATCTCAACATGTTACTCTAAAATTAATTTTGTTGGGTTTAATGATTTTTAATTGGGATTGAGGATGTTGTCAACCATTCTCAATGTTTAACAACCACCATGATAGTAATTAATTTTATTCCTTTGAAGTAGGGAAAAATTGGCTTTACGCAAAAAATGTAACCATAGAGCTTTCCACCAGCCAAATATGCATATAGTATAGCTGTTGCATTCCATTACTCTCTATGTGTTACCTTGCCAGCATATTCCGTGTGTTGACCCGTTTCGGGCTGCAACGTTAATGTTGCAGACTTTTCAGATGACGATTAAGGAGTTTTAGGTCGTGGTTCTATACTCAGTGATGCCGTTGGAGTTGATGGACTCACCTATCTTCCAAGCCTTCCGCTGTTATCGTTATTAGATGGCCTTAAGCCATATTTATTGTAATAAGTTCTCTTTTGAGACACTCGATGTAATAAGTGTGTGATTGCTACTCTGCTATAAATCCTCCGAGTACTGTGTGGTGTCAGCATTACTGATCCAGGGATGACACCGGAGCACAGAGATCAGATTGTTTGAGGTCTGGTCGCTACAAAAGGCCCAAGCTAGGGGATGCTATGTTTTATGAGAATGACATGTTTGAAAATATATTTGCTGCAATTAATGTTTGTCCCAAGCTTGGGGATGCCATGTTTAATGAAGGTGATATTTGTAGTCTCCCAAGTTTTGATATGCAAATTTATTATGATGATAGCATGCCTCCTACTTATGATGATTATATTGATGAAAGTGGGTTTGGAAGAGTGTAAACTTTAGGAAGTGATGATCCCACTATTTTGGAGGATGTTGAATCATATTGTGATAATTATGAAAGTGGATTTGTAGAGGTCATGAATTTATTTAGTAATGATTCCACTATCTTGGAAGATGTTTCAATTGATTATGATGAGAACAAAGTTGCTACTTATGATGATTATTGTGATGATACTTATGCTATAAAAAGTAGTTATTATTATATTTATAAAACTTGTCATGATTATGGTTACCCCTTTTCTGAACATTACCCTTTTAATATGGAAACAATTTATAGTATTCGAGTTTCTTATGATACTCCCACTATTCCGAATGAGAAGAATTTTGCTTATGTGGAGAGTAATAAAATTTCTATGCTTGTAGATCATGAAAAGAATGCTTTATGTGATAGTTATATTGTTGAATTCATTCATGAAGCTATAGGAAATTATTATGAGGGAGGAATATATGCATGTAGGAATTGCAATAATATCATGTTTCCTCTCTATGTGCTTAAAGTTTTGAAGTTATGCTTATTTTGCCTTCCTATGCTAGTTGATTATTGTTCCCATAAGTTGTTTGCTCTCAAATCCCTATGCATAGTAAGTGGGTTAGACTTAAATGTGCTAGTCATATTCTTCATGATGCTCTCTTTATATTTCAATTCTTATCTTTTATGTGAGCATCATTGAAATCATTATGCCTAGCTAGGGGCGTTAAGCGATAGCGCTTGTTGGGAGGCAACCCAATTTTATTTTTGTTCCTTGATTTTTCCTAATGTTTAGCAATAAATAATTCATCTAGCCTCTGTTTATATGTGGTTTTATGCTTTTAATTAGTGTTTGTGCCAAGTAGAACCTTTGGGAAGACTTGGGGAAAGTCTTTGCGATCTTGCTGTAAAAAAACAGAAACTTTAGCGCTCACGAGATTTGCTGCTATGTTTTACTGGAGAGTTCTATTTAGTTAATTCTTTGTGCAGGTGATTAATAGATAAATTCCTCACGTCCAGCAATTTATTTTAGAATTTTTTGGGTTCTATAAGTATTCTAAGCCTACATATTACTACAGACTGTTCTGTTTTTGACAGATTCTGTTTTTCGTGTGTTGTTTGCTTATTTTGATGAATCTATGGCTAGTAATAGAGTTTATGAACCATATAAAAGTTGAAATACAGTAGGTTTAACACCAATATAAATAAATAATGAGTTCGTTACAGTACCTTGAAGTGGTGGTTTGTTTTCCTTTACTAACGGAGCTCACGAAGATTTTCTTTTAAGTTTTGTGTTGTGAAGTTTTCAAGTTTCGGGTAAAGATTTGATGGATTATGGAACAAGGAGTGGAAAGAGCCTAAGCTTGGGGATGCCCAAGGAACCCCAAGGTAAAATCCAAGGACAACCAAAATCCTAAGCTTGGGGATGCCCTGGAAGGCATCCCCTCTTTCGTCTTCGTCCATCGGTAACTTTACTTGGAGCTATATTTTTATTCACCACATGATATGTGTTTTGCTTGGAGCGTCATTTTATTTTATTTTGTTTTGCTTTCTGTTTGAATAAAATACAAATATCTTAAATTCTTAAATTTTAGAGAGTCTTCACATAGTTGCATAATTACTCGACTACTCATTGATCTTCACTTATATCTTTCAGAGCAGTTTATCATTTGCTCTAGTGCTTCACTTATATCTTTTAGAGCACGGTGGTGGTTTTTTTATAGAAATAATTGATCTCTCATACTTCACTTATATCATTTTGAGAGTCCTTTAGAACATCATGGTAATTTACTTTGGTTATAAATTTTAAATGCTAAGAGAAGTTGGATGCTTGATAGTTGTTTTGAGATATAAAGGTGGTAATATTAGAGGTGTGCTAATTGAGTAACTGTGAAATTGATGAATACTTGTGTTAAAGTTGGCAAGTCCTGTAGCATGCACGTATGGTAAACGTTGTGTGACAAATTTGAAGCATGGGGTGTTCTTTGATTGCTTTCCTTATGAGTGGCGGTCGGGGATAAGCGATGGTCTTTTCCTACCAATCTATCCCCCTAGGAGCATGCACGTAGTGCTTGGTTTTGATGACCTGTAGGTTTTTGCAATAAGTATGTGAGTTCTTTATGACTAATGTTGCGTCCATGGATTATACGCACTCTCACCCTTCCATCATTGCTAGCCTCTTCGGTATCGTGCACTGCCCTTTCTCACCTTGAGAGTTGGTGCAAACTTCGCCGGTGCATCCAAACCCCGTGATATGATACGCTCTATCGCACATAAGCCTCCTTATATCTTCCTCAAAAAAACCACCATACCTACCTATTATGGCATTTCCATAGCCATTCCGAGATATATTGCCATGCAACTTTCCACCATTCCATTTATTATGACACACATCATCATTGTCATATTTCTTTGCATGATCATGTAGTTGACATCGTATTTGTGGCAAAGCCACCATGCTTAATTTTTCATACATGTCAGTCTTGATTCATCGCAATCCCGGTACACCGCCAGAGGCATTCACATAGAGTCATATTTTTGTTCTGAGTATCAACTTGTAATTCTTGAGTTGTAAGTAAATAGAAGTGTGATGATCATCATTACAGCATTGTCCCATGTGAGGAAAGGATGACGGAGACTATGATTCCCCCACAAGTCGGGATTAGACTCTGGACAAAAAATAAAAAAAGAGAAAAAAGAGGCCATAAAAAAAAGAGAAGGCCCAAAAAGAGAGAAAAAGAGAGAATGGGCAATGCTACTATCCTTTGACCACACTTGTGCTTCAAAGTAGCACCATGATCTTCATGATAGAGAGTCTCCTATGTTGTCACTTTCATATACTAGTGGGAATCTTTCATTATAAAACTTGGCTTGTATATTCCAATGATGGGCTTCCTCAAATGCCCTAGGTCTTCGTAAGAAAGCAAGTTGGATGCACACCCACTTAGTTTCTTTGATGAGCTTTCATATATTTATAGCTCTAGTGCATCCGTTGCATGGCAATCCCTACTCCTTCCATTGACAACAATCGGTGGGCATCTCCATAGCCCATTGATTAGCCACGTTAATGTGAGACTTTCTCCCTTTTTGTCTTATCACACAATCTCAATCATCATATTCTATTCCACACATAGTGCTATGTCCATGGCTCACGGTCATATATTGCGTAAAAGTCGTAAGAATTTGAAAAGGCTAAGTATGAAACAATTGCTTGGCTTGTCATCAGGGTTGTGCATGATGGGAGCATTTTGTGTGACGAAAATAAGCATGGCCAAACTAAATGATTTTGTATGGATAAGTTTTCTTTGGCTATGGTATTTTGATAAGACATAATTGCTTGATTAGCATACTTGGAGTCTTACTATTTTTATGTCAACAATAAACTTTTATCTTGAATCTTTTGGACCTGAACATTGATGCCACAATAGAGAAAAAGACACTGAAGAGTATTCTAGGAAGCATTCCACATCAAAAATTCTATTTTTATCATTTACCTACTCGAGAATGAGCAGGAATTAAGCTTGGGGATGCTTGATACGTCTCCAACGTATCTATAATTTTTGCTTGTTCCTTGCTATTATATTATCTGTTTTGGATGTTTATGGGCTTTATTATACACTTTTATATTATTTTTGGGACTAACCTATTAATCGGAGCCCCAACCCAAATTGTTGTTTCCTTTCCTATTTCATTGTTTCGAAGAAAAGGAATATCAAACGGAGTCGAAACGGAATGAAACCCTCGGGAGAGTTATTTTTGGAATGGAAGCAATCTAGGAGACTTGGAGTAGACGTCAGGGAAGCTTCAAGGTGGCCACGAGGTAGGGAGGCGCGCCTGCCCCCTGGGCACACCCCCCACCCTCGTGGGCCCCTCGTGGCTCCCCTGACCGACTTCTTTCGCCTATATATGTCCATATACCCTAAAAACATCTGGGAGCAGAATAGATCGGGAGTTCCGCTTCCAGAAGCTTCCGTAGCCACCGAAAACCAATCTAGACCCGTTTTGGTACCCTGCCGGAGGGGCGAATCCCTCTCCGGTGGCCATCTTCATCATCCCGGCGCTCTCCACGACGAGGAGGGAGTAGTTCACCCTCAGGGCTGAGGGTATGTACCAGTAGCTATGTGTTTGATCTCTCTCTCTCGTGTTCTTTATTCGGCACGATCTTGATGTATCGCGAGCTTTGCTATTATCGTTGGATCTTATGATGTTTCTCCCCCTCTACTCTGTTGTAATGGATTGAGTTTTACCTTTGAAGTTATCTTATCGGATTGAGTCTTTAAGGATTTGTGAACACTTGATGTATGTCTTGCATGTGCTTATCTGTGGTGACAATGGGATATCACGTGATCCACTTGATGTATGTTTTGGTGATCAACTTGCGAGTTCCGTGACCTCGTGAACTTATGCATAGGGGTTGTCACACGTTTTCCTCTTGACTCTCCAGTAGGAACTTTGGGGCACTCTTTGAAGTTCTTTGAATTGGTTGAATAGATGAATCTGAGATTGTGTGATGCATATCGTATAATCATACCCACGGATACTTGAGGTGACATTGGAGTATCTAGGTGACATTAGGGTTTTGGTTGATTTGTGTCTTAAGGTGTTATTCTAGTACGAACTCTAGGATAGATTGAACAGAAAGAATAGCTTCGTGTTACTTTACTACCGACTCTTGAATATATCGATCAGAAATGATAACTTTGAGGTGGTTTCGTACCCTACAATAATCTCTTCGTTTGTACTCCGCTGTTAGTGACTTTGGAGTGACTCTTTGTTGCATGTTGAGGGATAGTTATATGATCCAATTATGTTATTATTGTTGAGAGAACTTGCACTAGTGAAAGTATGAACCCTAGGCCTTGTTTCAACTGTCACGACCCCGATCCTGAGTCACACCCATCTAGCATGTAACACATCATATCACTTTGCGGCCTCACGCACGGTATTCCCATGGGTGCCACCTTACCTGGCCCGGGACCATTTGCGCCATTTGGCTCATGTATATGATAGTGTCGCTATCATCCATATGACAGAGGACCTGAGCCGACATGACTAGTCGTGAACCCAAAGTGGCGCTAACTTACGGGGACATGCATACATGAATCAACATCGAGCATGTCGGTCAGCAGCGTGTGAATCCGGGCTGTAGCAACTGGGCTAAGAGGACTCCGAGAACCCGGGCTGTAGCAGGCTAGCAGGACTCCGGATGTCACCGCGTGACATTTCCCCGAAGGGACAGACACATGAACAAAGTGAATCACATGTCGGGCAGTCTAAGTGTACCTGAGCAGTAGTGCTGGGCTAATAGGACTCCGGCAAACCGAGCTTTAGCGGACTACCAAGGCTCAGTGGAAGCACCCAACTACATTTCCCCATAAGAGAGGCTACCAAGGATAAACAACTAGATTGTCGGATCCCACACATACCAAGCATTTCAATCATACACACAATATGATCGATCTGTGCAAATACAACATGGCATCACAACAAGACTCTATGACTCAGAGTATTTATTCATTAGGCTCCGAGGAGCCAAGTATAACAAACATGGGTCTCATGACCCAACATACAGAGCATACAAGCATCAAGCGGAAGCATAAACATGTCTGAGTACAGACAACTACAAATGAAAAAGGCTGAGAAGCCTAACTATCTAGAAGACCCTCCCAAGGGTACAATATCGTAGCTGAGGTATCAAGCTAAACGTTGAAGTCCACGCGGAACTACTAGTGAGACTGAAGTCTCTCTTCAAAAACATAAATTAAGCAAACGTGAGTACAAATGTACCCAGCAAGACTTACATCAGAACTAGCTACATATGCATTAGTATCAACAAAGGGGTGGTGGAGTTTAACTGCAGCAAGCCAGCTTTGACTCAGTGGCTATCCTAAACTACGACTGCAAGTAACTCTTTTGGGGTGGCGCACATGAGTCCACATATTCACCATATCAATACACCACTATGGATCCGCTCCCGTCTCCCTACGAGAACGCCATCCATAGCACTCACGCTTATCTTGCGCATTTTAGAGTATCCACTTTCACTTGTCTATGAACTGTACATGCAACCTAGAAGTCCTTCACCGCGGACACGACTACTCGAATAGATGATGTTAACCCTGCAGAGGTGTACTTCTTCACACACGATCTCGCCACTTACCACCATGTACACGTCGTGTATCTCGGCAACCTTCAAGCGGAAGCCTGGCGAGGGAGTCGGCCATGACTTGACTAACCACACAAGTCTCTAGTCCAGGTTTATCGCCTATTGGGGTTCCATCCACAAGGATATCCGGCCGGGGTGTCGCTCACGGCCCCAAACAATGAGAGCAGGGTTCTCGAGGCACCAAACGGGCGTCCCGGTACACCGTGCCTCATGTCTCTACTGCAACATAGCCCACCCCTAGGGTTGTCGCTACGCACGGCCCCCAACACATATCCTACAAACACCAAAAACTAGTTGCAACTCCTGGACAGAGATCAAGGCGATTAATAAGCTGAGAGGGGTCGAGTTACCGGAACCCAATGTGTGGTAGTATCTGTTCATGGATCACAAACACAGAACTCAGTTCCTGAGGACGGCTGCAATGAGACAACCCACCATGTACTCCTACATGGCCTCTCACCGCTATCTTTACCAAATCGTGTTCACACACTTAGCTCTCAATAGTAGGACATGTTCACCACATTCAAATTCATCCCCGATTAATCAGAATGTGACAGATGTGTCTTTTTTTGTAGTGATCGTATAATCATACCCATGGATACTTGAGGTGACATTGGAGTATCTAGGTGACATTAGGGTTTTGGTTGATTTGTGTCTTAAGGTGTTATTCTAGTACGAACTCTAGGATAGATTGAACGGAAAGAATAGCTTCGTGTTATTTTACTACCGACTCTTGAATAGATCGATCAGAAAGGATAACTTTGAGGTGGTTTCGTACCCTACAATAATCTCTTCGTTTGTTCTCCTCTATTAGTGACTCTGGAGTGAATCTTTGTTGCATGTTGAGGGATAGTTATATGATCCAATTATGTTATTATTGTTGAGAGAACTTGCACCAGTGAAAGTATGAACCCTAGGCCTTGTTTCAACTCATTGCAATACCGTTTACGCTCACTTTTACCACTTGCTACCTTGCTGTTTTTATATTTTTAAATTACAAAAACCTTTATCTACAATCCATATTGCACTTGTATCACCATCTCTTCGCCGAACTAGTGCACCTATACAATTTGCCATTGTATTGGGTGTTTTGGGGACACAAAAGACTCTTTGTTATTTGGTCGCAGGGTTGTTTGAGAGAGACCATCTTCATCCTACGCCTCCCACGGATTGATAAACCTTAGGTCATCCACTTGAGGGAAATTTGCTACTGTCCTACAAACCTCTGCACTTGGAGGCCCAACAATGTCTACAAGAAAAGGTTGTGTAGTAGACATCAACCGACATCGGGCACCATTAATGGAGAGGAAGGTGGGCGGACATGGAAGTCATAGGTCTCACTTCCTAGTGAGCCTGCATAGCGTACAACTCGCAAGTTTCTGGGTGAGCCTGCGCAGCATACAGCTTGCACGTTTCCGGGTGAGCCTGCGCATTGGAGGACAACTTGCATGCCTCTCGGACAGCCTCCACACCGGACTGCGCTCGTACGCCTTCCATTCAGTCAAGCATCTGTCACACGGCTCCTCCTATATTCATTAAGACCAAGACACACTGCGTCACATGAATGGTTAACAAAACACACACGATTTGAATTATACAAATGTTTGAGATATTAAAGTGGCAGCTATTTTTTCAAAATGCCTTTGTTGGCTGTTATTCGAGTGCGCCTTCTCTCAAAGTGGACACAAAAAATACCACAGCATGTCGGGTCTCATTCCATGATTGCATGCCAAGTTTCATGAATTTCAGATGAGTTTTGGATTTACTAGAATTTAAAAACAAAGTATCTCAATGTTTTGCCTACAATCAATAGTGCCCTGGTGTTTGAAATCCATTCCCATTTCTTGCATGAGACCTAAGCATGCAACCAAGGACACATATTTGATTTTTCTACCAATTTATATGCACTGGAGCATGTGCATGTAGTTCAAACTTGAATTATGCACATAAAATGCCTAGAAAACCCAGTTAATGTATGAAAATGTCCAAACGAACCCCGAAAAATTCCAAAATTTAACACAACACTCCTTTTGTTCTATGTTGACACTAGAAATTGTTTGAAAGCAATAAGAGGCAACAAATATCATTTCGTCCCCAAAGGTGGCATGTTCCCTACCGAAACCGTTAGGCTTGTTGTGAGAAGCTTGTACCCAAACTTGCCGCAAACGGGACAAATTTTTTACCACGGCATGTTGATGCCACTCCATGATAGCATGCCAAGTTTCATGAATTTCAGACGAGTTTTGGATTTAGTAGAATTTAAAAACCAGGTATCTCAATGTTTGCGGTCAAGTGATGGTGGCAGGGTGTTTGACATTCATTCCCATTTCTTGCGTGGGACCTAAGCATGCAACCATGGACACAAATTTGAATTTTCAACCAATTTATATGCATTAGAGCATGTGCCTGTAGTTCAAATTTGAATTATGCAAATAAATGCATTGAAAACTCAATTAATGTATAAAAATGTCCAAATGAACCCCGAAAAATTCCAAAAATTGACACAACACTCTTGTTGTTCTATGTTGACACTAGAAATTTTTTGAAAGCAATAAGAGGCAACGAATATCGTTTCGGCCACAAAGGTGGCATGTTCCCTACTGATACCATCAGGCTTATTGTGAGAAGCATATACCCAAACTTGCCCCAAATGGAACAAAAATTTTACCACGACATGTTGATGCCTCTCCATGATAGCATGCCAAGTTTCATGAATTTTAGACGAGTTTTGGATTTACTAGAATTTAAAAACCAGGTATCTCATTGTTCGCGGCCGATTGAAGGTGGCAGGGTGTTTGAAATCCATTATCATTTCTTGCATGGGACCTGAGAACGCACCCAAGGACACAAATTTGTTTGTTCAACCAATTTATATGCACTGGAGCATGTGCATGTAGTTCAAATTTGAATTATGCACATAAAATGCCTAGAAAATCCAATTAATGTATAAAAATGTCCAAACGAACCCCCAAAAATTTCAAAATTTAACACAACACTCCTGTCATTCTATGTTGACACTAGAAATTTTTTGAAAGCAATAAGAGGCAACAGATGTCGTTTCGTCCCCAAAGGTGGCATATTCCCTACCGAAACCATTAGGCTTGTTGTGAGAAGCTCTGGTTTGTGAGAAGCTTGTACCCAAACCTGCCCCAAATGGGACACAATTTTTACCATGGCATGTTGATGCCGCTCCATGATAGCCTGCCAAGTTTCATTAATTTCATACGAGTTTTGGATTTAGTAGAATTTAAAAACCAGGTATCTCAATGTTTGCGGTCAAGTGACGGTGGCAGGGTGTTTGACATTCATTCCCATTTCTTGCATGGGACCTAAGCATGCAACCATGGACACAGATTTGAATTTTTAACCAATTTATATGCATTGGAGCATGTGCATGTAGTTCAAATTTGAATTATGCAGATAAATGCATTGAAAATTCAATTAATGTATAAAAATGTCCGAACAAACCCCGAAAAATTCCAAAAATTGACACAACACTCCTGTTGTTCTATGTCAACACTAGAAAATTTTTGAAAGCAAAGAGGCAACGAATATCGTTTCGTCCACAAAGGTGGCATGTTCCCTACTGAAACCATCAGGCTTGTTGTGAGAAGCATATACCCAAACCTGCCCCAAATGGAACAAAATTTTTACCACGACATGTTGATTCCTCCCCATGATAGCATGACAAGTTTCATGAATTTCAGACAAGTTTTGGATTTACTAGAATTTAAAAACCAGGTATCTCATTGATCGCGGCCGAGTGACGGTGGCAGGGTGTTTGAAATCCATTCCCATTTCTTGCATGGGACCTAAGAACGCACCCAAGGACACAAATTTGATTTTTCAACCAATTTATATGCACTGAAGCATGTGCATGTAGTTCAAATTTGAATTATGCACATAAAATGCCTAGAAAACCAAGTTAATGTATAAAAATGTCCAAACAAACCCCAAAAAATTTCAAAATTTAACACAACACTCCTGTCGTTCTATGTTGACACTAGAAATTTTTTGAAAGCAATAAGAGGAAACGGATATCGTTTCGTCCCCAAAGGTGGCATGTTCCCTACCGAAACCATTAGGCTTGTTGTGGGAAGCTCTTTTTTGTGAGAAGCTTGACCCAAACCTGCCCCAAATGGGACACAATTTTTACCACAGCATGTTGATGCCGCTCCACGATAGCATGCCAAGTTTCATGAATTTCAGACGAGTTTTGGATTTAGTAGAATTTAAGAACCAGGTATCTCAATGTTTGCGGTCAAGTGACGGTGGCAGGGTGTTTGACATTCATTCCCATTTCTTGCATGGGACCTAAGCATGCAACCATGAAAACAAATTTGAATTTTCAACCAATTTATATGCATTAGAGCATGTGCATGTATTTCAAATTTGAATTATGTACATAAATGCATTGAAAACTCAATTAATGTATAAAAATGTCCAAACAAACCCCGAAAAATTCTAAAATTTGACACAACACTCCTGTTGTTCTATGTCGACACTAGATAATTTCTTAAAGCAATAAGAGGCAACGAATATCATTTCGTCCACAAAGGTGGCATGTTCCCTACTGAAACCATCAGGCTAGTTGTGAGAAGCATATACCCAAACCTGCCCCAAATGGAACAAAAATTTTACCACAACATGTTGATGCCTCTCCATGATAGCATGCCAAGTTTCATGAATTTCAGACAAGTTTTGGATTTACTAGAATTTAAAAACCAGGTATCTCATTGTTCGCGGCCGAGTGACGGTGGCAGGGTGTTTGAAATCCATTCCCATTTCTTGCATGGGACCTGAGAACGCACCCAAGGACACAAATTTGTTTTTTCAACCAATTTATATGCACTGGAGCATGTGCATATAGTTCAATTTTGCGTTATGCACATAAAATGCCTAGAAAACCCAGTTAATGTATAAAAATGTCGAAACGGACCCCAAAAAATTTCAAAATTTAACACAACACTCCTGTTGTTCTATGTTGACACTAGAATTTTTTTTAAAGCAATAAGAGGCAACGGATGTCGTTTCGTCCCCAAAGGTGGCACGTTCCCTACCGAAACCATCGGGCTTGTTGTGAGAAGCTCTGGTTTGTGAGAAGCTTATACCCAAACATGCCCCAAATAGGACAACAAATTTACCACGGCATGTTGATGCCACTCCATGATAGCATGCCAAGTTTCATGAATTTCAGACGAGTTTTGGATTTACTAGAATTTAAAAACCAAGTATCTCAATGTTTGTGGTCGAGTAACAGTGCCAGGATGTTTGAAATTCATTCCCATTTCTTGCATGGGACCTAAGCATGCACCCAAGGACACAAATTTGATTTTTCAACCAATTTATATGCACTAGAGTATGTGCATGTAGTTCAAATTTGAATTATGCACACAAAATGCCTAGAAAACCTAGTTAATGTATAAAAATGTCCAAACGATCCCTGAAAAAATTCCAATACTTAACACAACACTCCTGTTGTTCTATGTTGACACTAGAATTTTTTTGAAAGAAATTAGAGGCAATGGATATCGTTTCGTCCCGAAAGGTGGCATGTTCCCTACCGAAACCATCAGGCTTGTTGTGAGAAACTCTGGTTTGTGAGAAGCTTATCCCCAAACCTACCCCAAATGGGACAAATTTTTACCACATCATGTTGATGCCACTCCATGATAGCTTGCCAAGTTTCATGAATTTCGGACGAGTTTTGGATTTACTAGAATTACAAAAGCAAGTATCTCAACGTTTGCCGGAGAGCCACGGTGCCATGGAGTTCGAAATTCATCCTCATATCTTGCATGGGACATAAGAATAAACCCATGGACACATATCTGATTTTACAATCCATGTTGGTGCACTGGAGCATGCGCATGTAGTTAAATTTTGAATTGTGCACCTGAAATGGCTAGAAAACCAATTTAATGTATAAAATGTCCAAATGAACCCTGAATAATTCCAATTTTTTTACGCACACATATAGTTGCATGTTCGCTGCAGATAAAAGTCCTAGTAATTTAAACACCGTCCATTGCCGATGTGACCCCATTATGTAATTCAAATCAAGATGAAAAAACAAGTAGATCTCACACAGTTTATTATCACCAACCGTGTAAGATGCAGTACAAAAAATTCTGGAGCACGGCTGGTGTATAGTATGCCTATGGCTTACCCGAGAAGGTACGCCGGCTATAGTCCATAGCCGGCGTGTCAAGCACACTAGCTCGGTCCCCAAATATCATTCACTGTTCAATCGTCGCCGGTGAAAGATGGGGACATGGACCCGCGTCGTGAGGGCAACTTTGGCAGCCCACTCCGGCGAGAGCGCGGCCGCAGCCGCCATGCACTTGCTAACAAGGTGCATGAGCATGGCCGCAATCTATGACCGGACGGCCAGGGCAGCCCAAACGCCCGCTGTTGCTTCTCAGGTGGTGGCAGCAACATCTGCCTCGGGGATAGCAACTGGCGAGAGTGGCACAATAGTTGTCCGTTCCGCAGCGGTGGCCCTAGCCCTGACGGAGGTCGCCCACGACCATGTCGAGGCCACCCACGCCCAGCTCATGGCGGTCACCGCACAAGTCGAACAAAGCTTCTTCGACAACGGTCGGCAACCCACGGCCAAAGAGTCGGCAATCACCGAGAGCGTTCGAGCAGCCGTCTGTTCCTCCGTCGCATACCTTGCCACGACGGAGCTCGTCCAAGCCCAGATCGCAGCCGCCCACTCCCAGCTCATGGCGGTGTTTTCCAAAGAGATGGAAGACGTGGATGGCGAGATGTTTGCTGAGTATGGTGTGATGGATGCCATGGAGCCCCTTCCCTAGGAGACCGTCGGGCGTGAGCTGTACATGGAGGAGGCGACAAAGATCGACGAGCACCAACCATAGTAGTACTCTTTGTTTTGTTTAATTAAGAGCGCCGGTCTTTAATTTTTTAGAGTAATGTTTAGGTCAGCTAGCTCTGTTTAATTGCTGACCTTGCTCGACTAAGAAGTGTGGGTGTGCTGTAGTTTCCTTTGTGTGTCCAAATTATGCAAGGATGTGGATGACCACTGTAACCAGGGAAATTCAAACCAAAAATTTTGACGTTCAAACTCATCACACACGGGTTAAGCTATGTGAATCGTTTGTGATGTTCACATATTGTACACAGTTCTGAATAAGGGACCGTGTCTGATGGCACTTTGTGCGCTAGTATTTTCGCTGAACCGATTCAAAATTTTCGGCTTCCGCAGAAATATCTACCTCCCTACCCCCTCCACCTTACCAAAAGCCACATTCCCCCCGTTTCCGCCTTCCTTTCCAAGTTGAAACCTTCACTCCTTGCTTGCAGCGCTGCCTCCTCACCGACGACCCACCTTCACGATGCTCGGCATCGTCTATCCAGGGAGGTAATCCACACCCAACCCCCATCCTCCTTCCACATCCCACATGCCCCGACCGCCAGCGCGACACCTTCCACCCAAATCACCGACCCCTCCACCAAATAACCACCGCCCTAAGTCATGGTGCATGCAATATAGCCAGGAGCTCAAGGAGCATTTGGCAGGGGAGAAGCAAATCGCGGTTGCTCGTGCGGACGAGGTTGTCGTGGCTGCCGACCCCCAGATCTTGGAGGAGCACCTTGCCATTTGCTAGCTACGCCGGTTAAGCATGCTCGGTTTACCCGTTGCGTGTGCTGCTCCTGCCTTTTCTTAACAAATTCTAGTGAATTGTGATATCTAATTTTACCATAGAATCTATTGCTCTAGTGTATATGTTCTATATGTCATGCAGTGTGGTGCTCACTTATTAACAGTTTGGTTAATTAGTTGTCGTCTTTAGTTAACTGTTTGGCTCAATTTTGCAAATGTGATGTTCAATTCTCTAGGCTGCAATTTTGTATTATCTTCCATGTGTGAAATAAATTGAATTTATCTTTACAAAATACATGAGAAATGAATACAATTGCTATATTTCCATGTTGTCAAGCATGCTTGGTTTGGTTATACATTGTGCAATGTGATCCTCAGTTAACGTTAGCTTCATTTGTTGTGGTGCTTAGTTAACTGTTTGGTTCAATTCTGCAATGCGATGTTCCATAGTTGTGGGTGCATTCTGTTGTTGTATACCATGTGAGAAGTAAATCGAATTTTGTTGTACTAAATACATGAGAAAAAGTACAATTGCTATATTTCCAAGTTGTTAAGCAAGCTTGGTTTCGTTAACTGTCTGATCTTCTATTAGGAGTATCTTATATTGTGCAATGTGGTGCTCAGTTAACGTTTGGTTCATTTGTTGTGGTGTTTAGTTAACTGTTTGGTTCAATTCTGCAATACAATGTTCAATTGTTGTGGGTGCATTCTTTTATTGTATACCATGTGAGGAATAAATTGAATTTGGCTATACTAAATACATGAGAAATAAATACAATTGCTATATTTCTAGGTTGTTAAGCATGCTTGGTTTGGTTAACTATCTAATCTTCTATTAGGAGTATGTTATATTGTGCAATGTGGTGCTCAGTTAATGTTTGGTTCATTTGTTGTGGCGTTTAGTTAACTACTTGTTCAATTCTGCAATCTGATGTCCAATTGTCATGGGTAGAATTTTGTATTGTTGTGCATGTGAGGAATAAATTGAATTTGGCTGCACTTAATACATGAGAAACATATACGAGTGCTATATTTCCTAGTTCTTAATCATGCTTGGTTTGGATAAATGGGTTTTCCATGTGGCTTGAATTAATCTGATGAATCTACAATGTGCTTAGTTTTCATCAATATATTTTACTGGTAGCATGCAAGCCCTTACTTATACTAACTACCTTATATGTGTTGCAGGTAAACAATGGGAAGCACTGAGGTTTACAATCAAGGTTAGCGCGTGCATTCCGTTGTCTAATAGCACATTATTGTGCAATTGCATGAACCATTCTAATATTTAGATTTTTAACAATTTGGTCTTGCACATGTAGGTCCTGCTATCAGAGGTTCTGACTCACTGTTCAACCCTTTTTCCATATGGGGAGATGAGTTTTCCATGAATATCAATCAATTCAATAAACTCAGAAAGATTGTTAGGATAAAGAAATTAGTGACAAAAAACAACAATATCTTTGTATGCACAATGAAGAAGACATCAGTTAACTACAAGATGGTACTAACTATTATACCTTGCCTTTTTATTCCTTTGCCCCATTTCCAATATAGAGAAGACATTTATGCACATCCTTGTTTTCAGGCCTTTCCAAAGTAGTTCATTGATGATTACCTCTCAACCCACCTCTATGGTCAGGCTGCGAGGAAGGTTTTCATACAACACTCATGGTTCAATATTGAAGTGTTCCTGAAGAGGATGAAGGATGGATGGTGAATCATCCACAGGCACTGGCCCAAAGTTGCAAACACCATCAACATGAATGAAGGCTCAATATTCGTCTTCCACTTCAGTAGTTTTCTAGATGAGATGCATATGTCTATGTATCGTCTATGATGCTAATTTCGAAAGGTTCTAGATGTTGCATGTGGAACTTTGTGCTGGTGCAGTTGTGTAATGGGGTAGCTGAGTGCAGAAGCTATATCATGTTGTACTTTGTTGTATTTCAATTATGAAATCCTGCTTCCTTAATATGGAAATGAAATATATTATGTGCTTAATATGAATGTCAATGAGATTAATAAATGGATTATTAATAATAGGGCAATTAGCCTGCAAATGGCCAATTAGCCTGCTAATTGGGGTTTTCTATTGCAAACGGTTATTCAGGAAACACCATGGGCGATGACCTCAGGCAACGCACATAGTTTCTAGGAATAAACCGTGTTGGATCAATGAACAATCACACACGACATTCTCTTGAAAACTGTTTGTGTTAGGCCACCTTGCGCAAACGTTTACCACATAAAAACTATCTGTGATGGACAACCTTTGCCACACAATTCCTTCTACGCATTGTGTGTGATGCATTCAATAACGCAAACGATAAAATTGTTAATATAGTGTGCAATGGCAACGCTATCAGAAACGATTAACGGGGAAAATTGAGTGTGATGTACCTACGAACGAAAACGATTTCCCTGGAGCGACTGTGTGGTGCATATATGAACAGAAATGTTTAGCGGGGACTGACTGTGTGGGATGTACTTACGACCAGAAATGGTTTCGCCTGTATAATTGTATTTCTTTTAGCACTATTGTACGTATAACCATATTTGATCGCTTTGGTCGCACACGACCTCATTTTGCCGAGTGTGTTTGCCAGGAGGGCATATCCCCAACGGTTTCTAGGTCATGTGGGAAGGACCCCCCTATCGCCCACACTCACTTGGCGATGGTTCCAAATGCCATCACGGAAAGGGGTTAAAAATTGTTTGTATATCACCTCGCTGTACTAGTGAACTATTGTAAGGAATCAAACGTATCATATTCAGTGGTCCACAAGTTTTATGTAGGATTTTATGACTAACCATGCAATTGTCCAATTCCCTTTGACTCTCTAAATAGGTATAAGTGAAGCAAGAGAGTTTAACTCTTTCTACAAAAGACCATGCTCTAATAAGTATAAGTGAAGAAAAAGAACAGTCTACAAATAACGGTTTTCTATGTGAAGGGAAACAGGCAATCCAAACTTCAAATTATATAAGTGAAGCACATGAAGCATTATATAAAGCCACACTTAAAACATATAAGTGAAGTGCAACGAGCATTCTAGAAATAAACCATGGACTATCTCATACCAGCATGGTGCATAAAAGAAAAATGAAAAATAAACACAAAAGACGCTCCAAGATTCACACATATCACATGAATGAAACGAGAACGAAAACATACCGTTACTTCTTGAAGAAAGATGAGATACCTTCCGGGGCATCCCCAAGCTTAGACGCTTGAATATCCTTGAATATTTACTTAGGGTGCCTTGGTCATCCCCAAGCTTGAGCTCTTGACTCTCCTCCTCCTCATATCGAGACCTCCTCGATCTTTGATCACTTCATCTGCACAAAACTCAATAGAAATCTCGGTAAGATCCATTAGTATAATAAAGCAAATCACTACCCTAAGTATTGTTGCAAACCCATTCATATTTTGTTTTGGCATTGCAACTACTGTATTATAACTTTTTCATGGCTTATACCACCGATAAAAATCGATAGTTTCACCAAAACAGGCAAACAATGCATCAAAAACAGAATTTGTCTTAAACATGACAGTCTGTAGCAATATGAACATCTACCATTCTTCTGGTACTCCAAAAATTCTGAAAAACTAGGACAAAATAAAAAAATTGTATAGTAAGACTGTGCAAAAGTTTTCATAAGCTTTTGACATTCGAGTAAAAAAAATGAAAAATCACGCACTACAGCCAAAGTTTCTGTTTTTGCCCGCATATACCAACAAGCAATCTACCCATCCTAAAGGAAAATCTTGGCACACTAATTTTACAATACAAATGATTTGCATAAGGGGATAATTATTTTTGTGAGAACTTTCATTAAAAATTCTACATTTTTTCAATGAGCATGAACACAAGTGTTCAAGGTCGACCCTCACTTCTCCAATGCACCACCTTTCAATCGCTTCCCTTTTTGAAAAAGTTTTTAGCTTCCCCTCAATATTTTTTGTTTTTAAACTTTATAAAAGCACTCAAAAAAATAAATGACTCTCTAATACTTCAGGGTTGTCTCCCTGGCAGCACTTTTTTTAAAGCCATTAAGCTAGGCATAAAGTGCTCAAGTAATGGATCCACCCGGATCCCAAGGTATATCAAAGCCAATTTTGAGTAACAATGATTTAACATTTAGTAGTGAGCACAAAGCAACATATATCATGCAATGACGAAGTCTAACCCTCTTCCTACGCATCGGCATGTCATACAAGAACAATTCATGCACATCAAGTAAAGGCCAATACATAGCATAAGTAGTTTCTTGCAATTCTATCGTGTTTGAAATATAGAGATGCAGAGATGTAGTTCCTCTCTCAATATAATTGCAATTCGGAGCAGCAATCACATGCATATTATATTCATCAAAAACATCATGTGCAACAGTAAAAGGCAAATTTCTTTATCAAAAACATCAATGTAATCCTTAATAAGTGCAAATTTCTCTAATATAGTGTATTTTGGAGAATTCAAAAAGAGAATAGGACTATCATGTGGGTGCAATAGCAAAAATTTCATTCTTAACATAAGGAACTATAGCAATTTCATCTCCATAAGCATAATTCATATTGGTATCTTGGCCATAATCATAGCAAGCATCAAGTTCATCAAAAAGGGATATTTCAAAGGAATCAACATGATCATAGCAATTATCATAGCATTCTTCCTTCGGTAAGAACGAAGGGACATTAAACAATGTATGCGTTGGAGTGTTACTCTCATTAGAAGGTGGGCATGGGTAGCTAATCTACTCTTCCTCCTTTTGTTCTCCGCTCTCCATATCATCTCTTTCATCCAATGAGCTCACAGTTTCATCAATTTCTTCTTCCATAGACTCCTACAAAATATTAGTCTCTTCTTGGACAGCGGAGACTTTCTCAATAAATTCATCATTATCAGAATTGTATTTTTAATTATCATAGCATTATTTAAGGAAAGAAAAATTTTCAGGTCTATAAACCGAATCATCAAAATCTTCAAACTTTTCAAACAAAGATACAATTTGATAAGCACCCTTAAAAGCAACAAATTCTTCTATTCTTCCACATCATAGTAATCATATCTACCATTAGCATAAGAAGATAAGGTTTCATTATCATTAAATTTGCATAAAAGGGGAAGGTGTGGAGCATTCATCCTAGAGCAATAAGTATAATCACATATATGGCATAAATTCCAAGCATACAAGTGCAACATATCAATTTGATCCCATAATAGTTTCCATTTTTGTGTCAAGCGATAATCCCTAAAGTATTCACGTTGGTCCAATGTTACTCCCATTATCAAGCTGAATGGGGTTTTCTCAGGATTATCAAAGTAGTGCATAATATTTTTCACATAACGAGCATCAAGATTTTTAGAAGTTTCCCTATCTCCATGAGTAGCAAGTACCACTAATTTTTTTGTGTTTTGTGTTCTATATCCTTAACTAAAGATAGAGAACAACTTAGAACAGGAAAAAAACTACTTAGTGATAAATAAAACAAGCACACATGAGAATATTCACCCCACGTTATTGCTCCCCGGCAACTGCGCCAGAAAAAGGTCTTGATAACCCACAAGTGTACGGGATCGTTTGTAGCCTTATTCGATAAATAAGAGTGTCGAACCCAACGAGGATCTAAAGGTAGAACAAATATTCCCTCAAGTTCTATCGACCACCGATACAACTCTACACACACTTGACGTTTGCTTTACCTAGAACAAGTATGAAACTATTTTGCAAGAATAAAACTATGAATAAATTGCAAGGTAATAAAAGTGGATAGCTTTTTTCAACAAGAAGGTCATTTGTCCCTAGGTAATTGATAACAAGTACTGGTAATCACTACAAAAAAAGACACATCCTTGACATTTTGGGCCGAACGAATTTTTTTTCCTGTCATGCTTATGACACTTCTATGATGATAATTGTGACAAAACCCGGTATCATCATAGATGTGGTGGGCTGCTACTTCTATGACAAAAAATCATGACAGAAAATGGGCGTTTCTTCCTGGGCGGGCCGGAGACGCAGCTGCATGACATTCTTTGGGCCGTCCATAATGAAAAAAACCATCGTAGAAGTGAGGGCAAGGAAAATACCAGGGAGTTCCCGGTTAAGATGGGTGGTCGGGGGCCGAGCAATGCACATTTCTATCGTACACGTACGCACGTGGGTGTGAGGCGTTGCGCTCTAACTGAACCTAAGCGAGGCGTTCGCCTACTGAACCCAAGAGATTGCACCGCAGGCTATGCGTTACTGAACCCGAGTGATCGATCGATCTGGCTGTTAACTGAACCCGATCGAGCGATTCCTTCGCTACTGCTGCTAACTGAAGCCAATCGAACCTGCTGCCTCTTGATGAATAGTGAGAGTTATTGGGGTGGCGGTGGATGAACAGTTCCCGGTGGGGGTTGGATGAACAGGACCCCGTGGTAGTAGAGGTCGTTGCCGCTAGAACAGGATCCCGATTGAGCCGGTTGGGGTGGATGAACAGGACCCCGTGGAGGGCTGGATGAACAAAACCCCGTGGAGGGCTGGTCGAACAGTAGCCGGTGGAGGGCTAGATGAACAATAGCCCATGGAAGGGTGGTTGAACAGGACCCCGTGGAGAGGGCTGGTTGAACACTAGCCGGTGGAGGAGCGGTGGAGGATGGATGAACATGAGCCCCTGGATGAACACTCGCATGTGGGGGCTGGAGGAGGTCGACGGTGGATGAACAGTAGCCGTGGAGGCTGGAGGATGTCGACAGTGGGGATGAACAGCAGCCCGTGGAGTCACGTTTTGCGGTACACCACACCCCTCCCAATGAACATGACCCCCGTTTCGACCGTAGCGCTCCAACACAAGTCCGTTTCCTCCATTTCGCGGTACGCCACACCCCTCCTGATCAACAGAACCCTGTTTTGACCGTAGGAGGTCGAAGAGAAGTCTGTTTCCTCCATTTTGCGGTACGCCACACCCCGCCCAGTGAACATGATCCTGTTTCGACCGTAGGTGGTTGAACACAAGGCCGTTTCCTCCGTTCTGCGGAACGTCAGGCCTCGTTTCGGCTGTTTCATCCAAGCCGGTTGGCTCTCGATGAACATGACGCATTCTGTTGCCCCCTGATGAACACGACGGCGCATTTTCTCCGTTCCAACTCAGTGCTTCCCATTGTTTCCCTGCAACACATATAAGGTAGTTAGTCATCAGGTTAAGTAAGGGTTCGCATGCTATCAGTAAAATATGTTAATGAAAAATAAGCACATTGCAGATTCATTAGATTAATTCAAGCCACATGGAAAACCCATTTATCCAAACCAAGCATGATTAAGAACTAGGAAATATAGCACTTGTATATGTTTCTCATGTATTAAGTGCAGCCAAATTCGATTTATTCCACACATGGTACACAATAACAGAATGTAGCCACATCAATTGAATATCGCATTGCAGAATTGAACCAAGCAGTTAACTAAACACCAAAACAAATGAACCAAATGTTAACTGAGCACCACACTGCACAATATAACATACTCCTAATAGAGGATCAGACAGTTAACCAAACCAAGCATGCTTAACAACATGGAAATATTGCACCCTAAAGAATCGAACATCACATTTGCAGAATTGAACCAAGTAGTTAATTGAACACCACATTGCACAATGTATAGAACATATACACTATAACAGAAGATTGCATGGTAAAACTAGATAGCACAATTCACTAGAATTTGTTAAGGAAAGGCAATAGCTAGCAAATTGCACATGGGTCCTTATAGTGAGCTAATAAGACAAGCTACTCCTCAGTGTCGGAGATATCAATGATGATTGGCTCCTTGGACATGGAAGAGGGCGAGGCCTCTGCATCGTGGGTGCCCTCGTTGTAGTGGTGAGTTGCCTAAGCCACCCCGGGCACCAACCCGCTGGCTCTCGAGATGAGGTAAGCACGTGCACACTGAGAAAATACCTCGTAGTCTTCGTCGAAGGCACCGACGGTGGCCTCGAGAAAATGCCACAAACTATCGTTTAAAGCAGCCAACCGCGTCGCGGTGTCGGTGCGCGAGGCCTCAATGGTGGCCTCGACGGCGAGGTGCTCCTCCAAGATCTAGGGGTTAGCACGAATTGCAGCCATCGCGACCTCATCCACGCGTGCGGCCGCGATTTGCTTCTCCACTGCCAAATGCTCCTTGAGGTCCTGGCTATACTTTGAGCACCATGGCTTAGGCTGGCGCTTATTTGGTGGAGGGGTCGGGGATTTGGGTGGAACATGTCGCGCATGCGCCGACAGTCGGGGCATGTGGGATGTGGAAGGAGGAGGAGGATGGGGCTCGGGTGTGGATTACTTGCCTGGATTGGTGAGGCCGAGTAGCGTGAATGAGGGTCGCCGAAGAGGAGGTGGCGGCGCTGCAAGCAAGGAGTGAAGGTTTCAACTTGGAAAGGAAGGCGGAAACAGGGGAAATGTGGCCTTTGGTAAGGGGGAGGGGAGGGGAGGTATATATTTCCGCGGAAGCTGAAAATTTGGAATCACTTCAGCCAAAAAACTGGCGCGCAAAGTGTCATCAGACACGGTCCCTTATTCAGACACGGTCCGAAGACATTTTGTGTTGCATCTCACAAGATTGGTTACAATAAACTGTGTGGGACCTACTTGATTTTTTATCTTGATTTGAATTACATAATGGGGTCACATCGGCCATGGACGGTGTTTGAATTGCTAGACCTTTTATCTGAAGTGATCATGCAACTATATATGTGTCATAAAAGAATTGGAATTATTCAAGGTTCGTTTGGACAATTTTATGCATTGAGTGAGATTTCAATGCATTTATGTGCATAATTCAAATTTGAACTACATGCACATGCTCCAGTGCTTATAAATTGGTTGAAAAATCAAATTTTTGTCCTTGGGTGCATGCTTATGTCCCATGCAAGAAATGGGAATGAATTTCAAACACCAAGGCACCATTGATTGCTGGCAAAACATTGAGATGCCTGGTTTTTAAATTTTAGTAAATCCAAAACTCGTGTGAAATTCATAAAACTTGGCATGCTATCATGGAATGGCATCAACATGCCATGGTAAATTTTTTGTCCCATTTGGGGCACGTTTGGGTATATGCTTCTCACAAACCGGAGCTTGTCACAACAAGCATGATGGTTTCGGTAGGGAATGCCCCACCTTTGGGGACGAAACGATATCCATTGCCTCTTATTGCTTTCAAAAAATTTCTCATGTCAACCTAGAACAACAGGAGTGTTGTGTTATATTTTTTGATTTTTCGGGGTTCGTTTGGACATTTTTATGCATTAACTAAGTTTTCAATGCATTTATGTGCATTATTCAAATTTGAACTACATGCACATGCTCCGGTGCATATAAATTGGTTTAAAAAATCAAATATTTGTCCTTAGGTGCATGCTTAGGTCCCATGCAAGAAATGGGACGAATTTCAAACACCAGGGCACCGTTGATTGCTGGCAAAACATTGAGATGCCTTGTTTTAAAATTCCAGTAAAGCCAAAACTCATCTGAAATTCATGAAACTTGGCATGCTATCATGGAGCGGCATCAACATGCCGTGGTAAATTTTTTGTCCCATTTGGGGCAAGTTTGAGTATACGCTTCTCACAAACCAAAGCTTCTCACAACAAGAATGATGGTTTCGGTAGGGAACGCCCACCTTTGGGGACGAAACGATATCCATTGCCTCTTATTGCTTTCAAAAAAATTCTCATGTCAACATAGAACAACAGGAGTGTTGTGTTATTTTTTGTGACTTTTCAGGGTTTGATTGGACATTTTTATGCATTAAGTGAGTTTTCAATGCATTTATGTGCATAATTCAAATTTGAACTACATGCACATGCACCGGTGCATCTAAATTGGTTGAAAAATTAAATCTTTGTCCTTGGGTGCATGCTTAGGTCCCATGCAAGAAACAGGAATGAATTTCAAACACCAGGGCACCGTTGATTGTCGGCAAAACATTGAGATGCCTGGTTTTTAAATTCTATTAAATCCAAAACTCGTCTGAAATTCATGAAACTTGGCATGCTTTCATGGAGCGGCATCAACATGTCGTGGTAAATTTTCTGTCCCATTTGGGGCAGGTTTGGGTCTATACTTCTCGCAAACCATAGCTTCTCACAACAAGCATGATGGTTTTGGTAGGGAACGCCCCACCTTAGGGGACGAAATGATATACATTGCCTTTTATTGCTTTCAAAAATTTTCTCGTGTCAACATAGAACAACAGGAGTGTTGTGTTATTTTTTGTGATTTGTCGGGGTTCGTTTGGACATTTTTATGCATTAACTGAGTTTTCAATGCATGTATGTGCATAATTCAAATTTGAACTACATGCACATGCTCCAGTGCATATAAATTGGTTGAAAAATCAAATCTTTGTCCTTGGGTGCATGCTTAGGTCCCAAGCAAGAAATGGGAATGAATTTCAAACACAAGGGCACTGTTGATTGCTGGCAAAACATTGAGATGCCTAGTTTTTAAATTCTAGTAAATCTAAAACCCGTCTGAAATTCATGAAACTTGGCATGCTATCATGGAGTGGCATTAATATGCGATGGTAATTTTTTGTCCCATTTGGGGCAGGTTTCGTTATATGCTTCTCACAAACCAGAGCTTCTCATAACAAGCATGATGGTTTTAGTAGGGAACGCCCCAACTTTGGGGGTGAAACGATATCCATTGCCTCTTATTGATTTCAAATATTTCTCGTGTGAACATAGAACAACATGAGTGTTGTGTTATTTTTTGTGATTTTTCGGGGTTCGTTTGGATAGTTTTATGCATTAAGTGAGTTTTCAATGCATTTATGTGCATAATTCAAATTTGAACTACATGCACATGCTCCGATGCATATAAATTGGTTGAAAAATCAAATCTTTTGTCCTTGGGTGCATGCTTAGGTCCCATGCAAGAAATGGGAATGAATGTCAAACACCCTGACACCATCACTCGGCCGCAAACATTGAGATGCCTGGTTTTTAAATTCTAGTAAATCCAAATCTTGTCTGAAATTCATGAAACTTGGCATGCTATCATGGAGCGGCACCAACATGCCGTGGTAATTTTTTTGGTCCCATTTGGGGCAGGTTTGGGTATATGCTTCTCACAATCCAGAGCTTCTCACAACAAGCATGATGCATGCGCGACAGCATAGCCAGCCGTGGGAGGCGGGAGCAGGCGGTCCTGCCGGTTCTGGTTTGGCTTTGGTGGCTGGAGGAAGAAAAGACTGAAGAAACACGACATGTGTTGAATGTCAATCCAATGGTCAAGGTTGGCACAATCATTTGTTGACTAAGCCGACACCAAGTAGCATACTTTTTTATATATAGGAAGAAAAGAAAAACTAGGCTCGATCGCCCGATAACATTCCGGAAATTGCGACCGTTCGATCTTGCGTGGCAACTAAAACTATGAGGAAAATGCGTTTGTCTGCCGTCCTCCTCCCATGGAATGTTCACCACATAAGTGACTAGCACCCTTGGTTTTCAACCGAGAGGTCTTGGGTTCGAGTCCCGGGTACTCTCAATTTTTTCCTCCTTCCTTCAAGCTAGTGTACTAGTAAAGAGACATTGCTGAGTTTTAGAAAAAAGAAAGGCGTGCTCTTGTAGCTGGTTCGAATCGAAACCTAGACTATGAGTATATATGGTGTTATGCTACTCTGCAAGTAGTGAAACTAAAATATCCAACGTTCGCTTCTCCTCTTCTCTACTTACTCTGCCTAGCATCAGAAGCTCTGGCCGCAACAACCATGTCCGCTGGCTCCTCGTCCACCTTCTCTTCAGCAGGAAACAACCAGATATACGCCAAGTCGCCACCCGTACCATCGCTTGTGGGTCTCATCACACCCCCGCCGGCACACGCACCACAACCGGTTTCTCATTGCAACCCACTGTCGTTGGTGTGATGCCACTGCTACAAATCATGGAGAGTCATCCATTGCGTCTCAACCACAATCCTCAACCATGGCCGAGTCTTCTACAAATACCCGAATAATGGGGTAATAATATGTTTAAGTGTTGTTCTGCTGCTTTCAGTTGCTAAATTTTTAATAGTTTGGTTGATGATCTTCCAATTTGATTCATACAGAAAAGGGAAGATTGATGTGATTTGTATTTTTGGGAAGTTGCTGATGTGGGGGAATGCAATTACGCTAATTATTTGGTTAGCCGAGGAATCCTAATACCAGAGGGTTGGGGTGTTGGACAAGTAACTGAAGGAACGGCAGAAGAGGAAGATGCAGAGCAGAAGGTTAAAGATGTAGTTCCTCTAATCATGGCCAAGCAACAGCTGCTAAATGGCCTTGACAACAATGAGGAGATGAAAGAGCTTGTGAAGATAATGGGAAAAATTGATGTGCTCTGTAGGATGATTGTCTCTTCATTTGCAGGGTATGTAGCACTCGTGATGTATTCAGTGGCTATGGCATGAGCACTTTGTTGAAACTACTAATGAACGAAACCTGTTTAGCAGGCTGGGAGTAGTGTTGTGAACATCTAATGATTCCTATTAACGGAAATTGGGGGGTATCACATTTTTCTCATAAATAAATAAATAGGAGAGGCCATTTTGCTAATAAATAAATAAATTAGCAGAGGCCCTGTTGGGCCAGCTTTGTTCCCATTCGAAGACGTCGAGCAAATTGCAGTCCAATAGCAAACTATGTCATCAAATTCAAGTTTCACAGCCAAATATGAGTACAACTAAACAATAATGTCATCATCTTTTAGTCGTCATACAATCACCAGACACAAATCAACATACATAATAACTGATGTTCTCACAGCAAAATACTAAACAACAAGTTCATGAGGTTTCAGTTGTCATAGCAAACACAAGTTCACATAGTAGATGAAAAACGTCTTCTCACAGGCAAATATGACAAAAGCATTCTAATCATGATCCGTAGGAGCAGCGTCAACATCTTTTCCGTGTGTATCAGCCTGAATCGTAATTCCCCACAATGTCATCTTCTTCTTCATCCTCAATGTCCTCAAATGTTGGCTTCTTCTTGATCATCTCGTGTATGTCCACAGCCCGATATGCAATCTTTTCGCCAACGTCATTGACATGATGGTTCTCAAAGATATTAGGAACATATGTGGAATGTTGTTCAACAACAACAGTGTAAGCATCATCTTGTTGTGCAACTTTATTAAACGAATTCCTCTGCTCAAACCTTTGCAATACTCTCTAGTCATCGCTACGTGCAAATGTGTCTTCTAAGAAAAATATCTGTGTTGCTTGATTTGCCAAAATAAAAGGCTCGTTGGTCTAGTATGCCGCCTTGATATTGATGGATTTGAAATAATCATCAGCTCTGGGTTTTGCGATCCTGCAAAACAGGTTATACCAACGTCAGCACAATAGAACCACACACCAATGAACCTTGAAACTAGAGATATAATGCAACTGAACAATGTCTGTTATGTTAGCATACCTTTCAGTTGTCTCTCTATCATACGTATCCGTGCTCATGATGGCACTATTTTGTGTCATCCTGCCTTCATCGCGTGCAAGGGTTTTGTAGCACACATCTCCAACAACGCAAGATTCATAATGTCTTACCCGAGTATCAGGGCCCATTGCTTGTGCATAAAAGGCATCATTAACTCCCTGCCCATCCTCCCGCATATTCTTAACCTATGGTTAGAAAATAGACAAGCTGGTCATCGTATGTACCCAATATATTAAAAAACTAACAGTGCAATTCCAAAGCTTACATGGCTCATGGATCATTTCGCAAATCCTGCCATAACCAGTTTGTCAATGTTTCTAGGGTTTTGCGGTAGTAACTCCATTTTGTAGATGATGCACAACATAGTGATCGCGTCAAACATCTAAATATATAAGAATGTGCTGCAAGTTTAGTAGATTACAATGTATAAGATGCAGTACTTAGCACTTAATTACTTGATATAAGTTAGCATCTCACGACAGTTATTCAACACATACCAAACCATTTTGTCCCAATCTTTAGGTTTTTCATCTTGTCGACACTTCCTTGTAACACGAACAGAACTATAAAAAACATTGAGCCCAGGATTGTCTTCACTCACCTCTTTGTTAAGCTGATCAGCTGTTTCAATGTATTTTGAGCAGCATGTCAACGCTTCTATAGCAATGTAGGGCTCTACAATGGAACCCCCGGGTCTAGCTTTGTTCCTAACATAGCCCTTGAAAGTGCCTAGCCGCCTTTCAATAGGGTACATCCAGCCATACTGTACTGGACCTCTAAGTAGTGCCTCATCAGGTAGATGAACAACCAAATGCACCATCACATCAAAGAAGGCTGGAGAATATATCTTCTCAAGGTCACATAGGATAGTTGGAATCTTGTCTCAAAGACGCTCCAAAGCATCTATCCTGATATTTCAACTGCAGAGTTCCTTGAAGAATTGTCCCAACTTTGCAACTGCTCTGTATAAGTCAGGGCGGCCCAATCCTCTAAGGATAGTAGGTAAAACACTTTGAAGTAGGACGCGGCAGTCATGGGTTTTCAACCCTTGTACCGTGTTTCCATCTGCACTGATTCTCCTTTCAGGGTTGGAAGAAAATCCATGTGGGAATCTCAGACGTGACAAGACCTCACAGAATTCTTTTCTTTTTACCTTGTCCAACACGTACACAGTTGGTGCCATATCCCGTGGTTTACCTTCATCTTGCACCTGCAAATCCTGTCTGACACCCAGGTGTGTCAAATCAATCCTAGATTTTAAGTTATCTTTCGTCTTGCCTTCAATATTAAGAAGTGTGCCAGTAATGTTGTCATATATATTTTTCTCGATGTGCATCACATCAAGATTATGCCGTAGATCAAAATCTTTCCAATACTTCAAGTCCCACAAAGTGGACCTGCTGGTAAACAATAATCTCTCCTTTGCCCTGCCACGCTTCCTTTTCCCGCTACCATTATCAGGATGGTTTCCTGCTGTAATATGCCCGACCTTCTCTAATTCCACTTGCAACTCATTGGCGGTGAGCCTCTTTGACGCATCACGGTTTTCATGCTTTGCATTGAACACATATCTTCAGTATTTTATAGGACGCGTCTTGTCCTTGGCATGGAAACGACAATGTCCAATGTAACAGAAAACACATGCATTGTAACCACGTGTCGTTCGCCCTGACATAGTGCCTAAAGCCGGATAATCATGGATGCACCAAATTATAATAACACGTAGAAAGAAATCAGCTGGTGGGCTGTTATATAAGTCTTGAGTGAGAACACCCCTCCATAGCTGTTGAAGTTCCTCCACAAGAGGCTCCATGAATAAATCAAAATCCTTTCTAGGGCTTTTTGGACCTGGGATGAGCAAGGCCATCATGTAGTTTGATTCTTTGGTGCAGACATTTGGAAGCATGTTGTAAGGGATAACAAGCACTGGCCGCATGCTATATGTGGCGCTCTGGTGACCAAATGGGTTAAATCCATCTGAAGCTAAGCCAAGTCTAATGTTTTTCGGGTCAGCAGCAAAAATTTTGTGTTTCCGATTGAAGCTTTTCCAGTCATTACCATGAGATGGATGGCTCATTACATTCTGATCTCTGTACTCCTGGTTCCTAGAATGCCACAGTACATCTTCTCTTGTTTCAGCGTCATGAAACAACCTCTGCAATCTTGGTATAATTAGAAAATGTCTCAGAACATTATGAGCAATCCTCTTCACAACATCGCCATCTTTCCATCTTGATGATTTGCATTTTGGGCATTCACTTAAGTTGGCACAATCCTTCCGGAACAGAACACAATTATTCTTACAAACATGGATCATATCATAACCAATTCCAACTGCACGGAGGAAATTCTTCATTATACTGCAGGTGTGAGGCAGCTCACATGCATCTGGGAAAGATTTGTAGAAAGCAGCAAACATCGCATCGAATGATTTGTTAGTCATCCGCTCAAATGTCTTCACCTGAAGAAAGGTGACCATAGCTGAGAATACTGACAACTTATTTCCTGGGGTGACAGCCACATTGCATTGTGCCAACATGCGGGCCCACCGTTTTTCTTCTGCAGGTGAAAGTTCACAAAATGCACGAGCATTTCGTAGCAATGTTTCAATGTTGGTCAATCTCACTGGCTCCGCCACCACCACCTCCTCCTCCTCTTCCGCCTGAGCATCGGGCAGATCAAGATGGTGATCTGCTGCTTCCACATAGTCAGTAACATTGACGTTCCCAACTTCACCATGATGAACCCACCTAGTATATGTGACCGACATCCCGTACAAGTGTGGATGATTTTTCACAATTGACTGGGGTCTAGTAACTGAATTCATACAACTGCTACACGGGCAGAGCACATCTGATTTCGGACCACCGTACCCAGCTTTGATAAAGTTCATGAAGTTTGAAACCCCCTCGACATATGCAATGGAGAATCTTCGAGCAGAAGTTATCCATGTCCTGTCCATCTATTAGACATACATATTAGTTCTTCTGCTAGATATTACAGGAAAAACATATATGTTTTTTTATGAAGTCCATAAAAAGAATACCTATGTCATTGTCTAAAGCTATGGCAAGATATTTGGACAAGCAGATCTAAGTAACAAAATATATGTAAAGCAAATTCAGCAATCAGATTTGATTGCTAAATTATGGCAGGCTGTTTCAGCAGTCAATGAGGCCAAGCACACAACCATCGAAATATTCAAGGCTATCTCAGCAACAAAGATTGAGTATCAAACGGTGTAGAGCAATTTCACCTAACAGATTGGCTACTAGACCATGGCAAACTACGTCACAATAAATATATGGCAGGATATTTTAGCAACTAATCGGGCTTGGCATGCCATCCCAGCAAACAGATTGAGTGTAGAACAGGGCAAGGAAGCTTCTTACGCATAGCATATTGACTGTAAACTACTTCGGCAAACAGTGAGATTAACAGCGTCTATTAGCTAACATGCAGCTCTACACTGACATGCACGGGGCCTCAGTATAGAATGCGCGTACCGTGGGAGAAGTTGACCCCGTGCATATCCACACGAACGTCGCCAGCGGTGGCGGCGCTGACCGCCGTGCGTCTCCACAAGAACGTCGCCAGCGGTGGTGGCGCGGCTAGAGGACGGCAGTCTACGAGAGCATACTGTGGGAGCGAGACGAGCGTCGTGCGTCCACTCGACGAACTGCGGCGCTGACGTATCGGTGCGGCGGGGAGGGCGACTTTGGCGGA
>NC_041392.1:539849366-539875286 GCF_002162155.2 Triticum dicoccoides | reverse complement strand
GGGGGGGTTGGGGAATATTATTGGCTAGTTGGCCGAAGGGCGGTTGAATTTGGGATTTGGGGGGAATTTTTGGGTGGGAATTTTTGCGCGATGGGCAAGGAGAGTTTGGCGCATGGTCGGTTTCTCCAAGTGGTGTCCCACGTGTCAATGAAGAGGCAAGCCGAAGAGCGTTCCGTTTGCGTGTGCAGGACTGACCGTGTTTGTCGGTGTTCTGGGAACGGGGGTCCCCAGACTTGCCTGCCTGTGGCCTACGGCGTGGCTCGAGTGGGGGCCCAGTGCGGCCCAGCTTCATCAGCTCAAACTCAAGACCCTCGCGAGGGGCCAAGCCCTGTGGGGCGGACGACAGGATGCATCCTCAGGAGCAGCCTCATCAGGCAGGCTCGCGAGGAGGCGGAGAGATCAAGGCATCGCGCAAAGGTTACGATTCCGGTACAATGAGACCAAGACCAGCAGAGCGGCAGGATGGAGGTCATCATGGAGCCCAAGACGGCGTCATCACCAGTGCTTTTGGCAATCGAAGACCACCTTGGGTCAGGATAACTTGTACTAGATGTTCCCCTTCAAAATGGCCAATTGTTGGTGCCCTTCCTACTCACATTTTGGGAAGAGGACCAGGGCCTCTATAAGTAGGACTAGCCACCATAGAGGGAGGGGGATTCAGACCGAGTAGAACACACCGCACCAGCTCAAGAACACCTCTCGCGAGGCCGTTCTTCCCCTATATTGTTCATCATCAGCCCCTGAGGCAATCCACCACACCACACACTGGAGTAGGATATTACACGACATCGGTGGCCCGAACCAGTATAAACCTTGTGTCCTTTGTGTGTTCTTCTTTCCAGCCTAGATTTCTTGCGAGCCATAGAAGCGCGAGTCGGTAGGGGAAAGATCTCCGTGCGCACCCCAGAGTTCGAACTTTAAGGGTCTGCCGGAACGCGAAATCCGACATTTAGCGCGCCAGGTAGGGGTGCGCCAGAGTTCTCCCTCTCGACAACCCGCTCTCCACCAACATCACATTTCGCCCTCATGGCGGACAACGCGCCACCTGCTCCGGCAACCGATGCCGGCACTGTGGCCGGGGGGCTCCGAGCCTTGGCCCCCACCTTGCGACAGGTGCAGTGGCCACACAAGTTCAAGCCTGAGATGCCGCCACACTACAACGGCGCGACGGATCCGCTGGTTTTCCTGCTGGCGTATGAGGAGGCCATCCTCAAAGCCGGGGGCGACGACCAGGTGATGGACAATTGGTTTCCCATGGCCCTCGCCGGTGACCCGCGCGCGTGGCTCCTCCACCTGCCGACGGCTTCTGGGACCTCCTGGGAGGAGTTGTGCGACCTCTTCCTCGCCCGTTATGCCGCACCACTGCCGCCCGTCATCGCAGCTTTCCTGGGTGGCTCACATGCACCACCCTCGAGCCACCACGTCAAGCCGTTCACCCACCGGATCAGCACCGCCTCCAAGCGCCGAGAAGCCCCCCTGGGCTGGGTGGCGCCCGAGGCCGATCTAACCTTTGATTCGGATGATCACCCCTTCAACCCCAGCGGTTTGGGCGCGCTCCCGATGCTATGCACCCCCACCATCTGCCAGGTGGCCGTCACCAGGACCCTCATCAACGGCAGTGCCGGCCTGAACGTGCTTTCGGTGGAGGCCTTCAGCCTCCTCCACGTGCCACTAGACTGGCTTCTGCCTAGCAGGCCTTTCTCGGGTGTCAGAGTCGGTTCCACCACCTCCTTGGGACAGATCCGCCTCCCGGTGACCTTCGGCACCCACGACAACTTCCGCACAGAGCTGATCGACTTCGACATCGCCCCCATCGGTCTCCCCTACAATGCCATCCTCGGCTATCCGGCCTTGGCCCGGTTCATGGCAGCAACTCACCCGACGTACAACCTCATGAATATGCCCGGAAGCAGCGGCGTCCTTACCGTGTCAGCAGACACAAGGGATGCGCTACAGGCGCTCAAGCTTGCTTCCAGGGCGGCCGCGGTGGTGCAGCCCACCAGCACCGACGCCCTTGAGCCCAAGGGGGCTGCACTGGCTAAAAAGAAGCAGTTGTTCACCCAAGACAAGGCGGAAACCAAGCAGGTACCGGTCGATGAGGACAGGTCCACTGATGCTACCTTCACCATAGGAGCCAACCTCGAGCCCGAGCAGGAGAGGCCTCTCCAAGCGACCAAGCACTGGGGGCTCCACCATCACAGGAGATGCCTCGACCTCTGGAGGATGCAAGCTGCGCCAGCACCCTCAACCTCGTCGAGCATCCCATGTACTTCGTCCGCATGGAGCTACGAGATGCAAGGGCGCGGTACCCCATGCCTCAAAAACTCCTCCTCGCGCTATTAGTGGCCTCACGCAAGCTACGACACTATTTCCAGGGCCATCCCATCAAAGTCGTCTCATCATACCCCTTGGAAAGGGTACTCAGGAGCCCCAACTCACCTGGAAGAGTCGCTGAATGGAACATCGAACTACAGGCATTTCAGCTAGAATTCAGTACGACCAGAGTCATCAAGGGAGCCGCACTTGCGGATTTCGTGGCAGAATGGGCAGAAGCACCAGGTCTCGAGGCAGGCGAGGACCGATCACTTTCCCCGAGAAGTGAGGCACCAGACGGTTGGGTCATGTACTTCGATGGGACATTCTCCCGACACGACACGGGAGTTGGCGCAGTGCTCGTATCCCCTACCGAGGACAAACTCTACTACGCCGTGCAACTCTGTTTCCAGCACGGAGAAAAGGTCTCCAACAACATAGCAGAGTACGAAGGCCTGATAGCAGGCTTGAAAGCCGCAATCGCCTTAGGGGTAAAGCGCCTCATCATCAAGGGCGATTCGCAGCTCCTCGTCAACTTCTCCAACAAGATATACGAACCAAAGGATGAGCACATGGAAGCCTACCTCGCTAAGGTTCGCAAGATGGAGAAGCAGTTCTGGGGGCTGGAGTTGCAGCATGTGCCTCACGGCACCAATCAAGAGGCTGATGACATTGCCAAGAGGGCAGCCAGGTGGCTGCCTTAGGAGCCTGTCGTCTTTGAGGAGCGGCTCTTCAAACCCTCGGCGGCACCATCACTATCGAGCACGGCGCAACCAAGGGAGGAGCTCCCTCAGCCGCCTACCTCGGGAGCTCCGGCCTGCGGCCTGGCTTCAGGGGCACGCCTACTCCTGGCGTTAGAGCCTCAGGAAGGGTGTTGGATCGCAGATCTCAAGAACTACTTGATGCAAGGGACCTTGCCGGAGAGTGAGGAGGAGGCGGAGCATGTAGCGCGGCAGGCCACGGCTTACTGCATCAAGGATGGGGAGCTCTACCAGAAGCGACCAAAAGACGTGTCCCTACGTTGCATCTCCAGGGAGCAAGGGAAGGAGCTGCTGGCGGACATACACGGCGGAGACTGTGGGCACCACTCATCGTCGCGAACCCTCGTCGGCAAGGCGTCCCGAAGTGGATTCTATTGGCCCACAGTACTCAGCGACACCGTTGAGCTGGTGAAGGCTTGCGAGGCCTGCCAGTTCCACGCTAGGCAGACCCATCAGCCGACGGAGGGTCAACAGACTATACCCCTCTCGTGGCCGTTCGCAGTTTGGGGGCTAGACATTATGGGCCCGTTCCCTCGGGCGCCAGGGGGCTATCGCTACCTCTACGTCGCTATGGACAAGTTCACCAAGTGGGCTGAGGTTGAAGCTGTCCGCACCATCCCAGCAGGCTCCGCAGTCAAGTTCATCAAGGGTCTCGTGAGCCAGTTTGGGGTGCCTAACCGCATCATCACCGACAACGGTTCGCAATTCACCAGTAATCTCTTCAAAACGTACTGTGCTAAACTTGGAACGCAGATATGCTACGCCTCGGTGGCACACCCCGGAGCAACGGCCAGGACGAGCGAGCCAACACGGAGGTCCTAGGGGCCTCAAAGCCAGGACCTTCAAGAAGAAGCTGGAGGCTTGCGGCAGGGGCTGGTACGACGAGCTCCAGTCCATGCCGTGGTCTATCCGCACAACCACAGCCAAGCCAACTGGCGAGACCCCGTTCTTCCTCGTCTATGGAGCAGGGGTTGTCCTCCCTCATGAGGTCAGGCCTCACTCTGCGTGGGTCCTGGCGTTCGACGAGACGTAGCAGGACGCCATGCGGGGGACGGATCTCGTGCTGGGGGAGGAACATCAACGAGAAGCCGCGCTGCGAGCGGCAAGGTATCAACAGGCACTGCGGCGATACCACTGCCGCAACATCCGTCCCAAAACTCTTGAGGTAGGGGACCTCGTGCTCAGACAGGTTCTCTCTAGGGAGGGGCTGCACAAGCTCTCTCCCATATGGGAGGGCCCATTCAAGGTTCTTCATGTTTCCAGGCCTGGCTCCGCGCGCTTGGAGACCCCGGAGGGGGTACCCATCCAGAACGCGTGGAACATTCAACATCTCCGGAGGTTCTATCCCTGAGCGAGGCCTAGCGCCTATGGAAAGGCCTGGTGCCTGTGAAGAAGGCCAATGCCTATGAAGCTGCCGCATTTTGGGAAAGGCCCGGTGCCTGTGAAGAAGGCCAATGCCTGTGAAGCTGCCGCATTTTGGGAAAGGCCCGGTGCCTGTGAAGAAGGCCAATGCCTGTGAAGCTGCCGCGTTTTGGGAAAGGCCCGGTGCCTGTGAAGAAGGCCAATGCCTGTGAAGCTGTCGCGTTTTGGGAAAGGCCCGGTGCCTGTGAAGAAGGCCAATGCCTGTGAAGCTGCCGCATTTTGCGCAAGGCTTGGTGCCTATGAAGAAGGCTAATGCCTGTGAAGCTCGCCGCCCGTGACACTCTCACATAATAATGAGTGGGGCTGTACACCCCCCGGAGTCTCCGCAGTGCCACCCTCGGGCCTCGGGCTCCCGCCCACGCACAATGGCAGCACTTAGCTCCGCGCTGGTGAGAAGACGTTGAAGACTAGAATAGGTGCCGGACGCGGCTTTTTCATTTGCTTTCTGCAGTTGGCTTGTTCGTTCCTGTTTGAAGTTTTACTGGAGCTGTTGTCGTCCCAGGCTTGTGACTCTTTATCTTTTTCACTCACTTGCCTCGTTTTCTCTCGCAAATCTCACGAGTGAGGTTCGCGGGCGCCCTCGCGAGTGTTTTATGCCCCGATCGTTTGAAGCTTTCCTGTCCGGGTCTGCTGTGGGAGCACCCCTACCAGTCCGTGCCCCACGGGCATCGCGACACGAGCGCAGGACCTGGGCTGATTGCCCCCACAACCAGACCGAAGGCTACTCCTCCTGCTAATCCTTGCAGGACATGAAGCACGCGGCGAGGCCTCAGCCTCGGGAGGCGAGGACCACATCAAGCCCCACTGAGCTAAATAATTCCCGCACATGGGCACGTGGCGTGGAAACATAACGCAGAAATAGCGGAAGCATCACAATGATTAACAGCAATAGTTCTAACACGCCCCCGTAGGGCCCTACACTACCTTCTTTTTTTGCGTAGGGAAAGAAGAAAAACAAAATGGGCACGACTTGCTCAGCACCAACTTGAGGCGAAAGCTCAAGCTTCCTCTGGGGGGCTCAGGCAGATCCCTCCTCTCGCTTCACCGGGGCGCGACGGCGGGTTGACCCGCTACCTTCACCCAGGCAGGCGCGATGGTGCGGGGGCTGGTCGCGGCCACCGCTGGAGGAGCTACTTCCTGAGAAAGAGTCGCTGAAGCTTGGCGAGCCCCGAGCGCCGCCGCCTACATGCCTGCCGCCATCTTCATGTTGGTCAGCACCGGGGCTGGGCAGGCGGCCGCGGTCATCGTCTTCGGGGCAGCACCCAGCGCGGCGACCGTCTTCCCCGAACACCCTGACGTAGAGGGTGGCATCACCATCAAATTTGAAGTGCAGGGTACACCACCGGCTCAGGCCGTGTGCACGGGCAAATGTTTGCCAGTCGCGTGTCAGGACCGCATTCCCAGAAGCAGAGACCTCTAGCGACGCCCAGGAGGCCCTGCTGCAGCAACCATCTGCCTGAATCCAGAGGCGCCCCCAAGCGTCGGCCGACAGTTCACCTACGAAGAAACGGGGGAGCTAGAGCCAGGTGCTGGTCGGGTCCGCCGACCACACGACAAACTCCGGCAGCACCTCCGCCGAGCGGAAGCGCGGCCTGGGGGGCCTCGCGGCCACATCGTGCCTTCCATCGGCAACCGGGCGCTCACCACCGCGCAGGGAACTGCCTCCATGGCCACGGGAAGCCACTACGGGGACTGTGGGGTGCTTGCAAGGGCAGCCCCAGCCGCGCTTGGTCGGTCGGGAGTCTGGCCCTGGCGGACGAGCTTTTCCTTTCTCCGCGGCCGAGAATCTCTTCGGCGGAGCCATGGGAATGGCGAGTAGCCAAGAAGAAGGAAAGGAGTAGCAGGAAGGGATACGCTAACGAGGCTCGCACAGTCCCGTACTTATAGCTGGAGAAGGCCAACCACCGACCACCATGATCGCAGGTAATCATGACCCATTTCTCTGCATGCAGGGACTTGTCAAGTCTTGCAGTTGCCAAGGCGTCGTGGGGAAGCGCATACGCCCACGTCCAATCTGTCGCCACGCGGCGCCCAAGGCTGCAGGCTATTGGGGCCCGCGGCGCTTCACGCTTGCTCCTTCACTTCTCTGCTAGGCCCAGCCCAGGCGCGCCTCGGGCCCAGGGGCTACCGTTGGTGTTCTGGGAATGGGGGTCCCCAGACTTGCCTGCCTGCGGCCTGCGGCGTGGCTCAAGTGGGGGCCCAGTGCGGCCCAGCTTCATCAGCTCAAACTCAAGACCCTCGCGAGGGGCCAAGCCTTGCGGGGCGGACGATAGGAAGCTTCCTCAGGAGCAGCCTCATCAGGCAGGCTCGCGAGGAGGCGGAGAGATCAAGGCAGGGGCACCTCGCGAGTAGCCCATGACGCAAGCCATGACGATCGAGATCAGCCGGGCGCCAGGCGAGCACCGGCCTATGCAGTGTCCGTGTTTCCCCTTCGGTGCAAGGGGAACAAGCACAGTCCAAGGCATCGGGCAAAGGTTACCATTCCGGTGCAACGAGACCAAGACCAGCAGAGCGGCAGAACGGAGGTCATCATGGAGCCCAAGACGCGTCATCACCAGTGCTTTTGGCAGCTGAAGACCAGCTTTGGTCAGTATAACTTGTACTAGATGTTCCCCTTCAAAATGGCCAATTGTTGGCGCCCTTCCCGCTCACATTTGGGGAAGAGGACCAGGGCCTCTATAAGTAGGACTAGCCACCATAGAGGGAGGGGGATTCAGACCGAGTAGAACACACCGCACCAGCTCAAGAACACCTCTCGTGAGGTGGTTCTTCCCCCTGTATTGTTCATCATCAGCCCCTGAGGCAATCCACCACACCACACACTGGAGTAGGGTATTACACCACATCGGTGGCCCGAACCAGTATAAACCTTGTGTCCTTTGTGTGTTCTTCTTTCCAGCTTAGATTTCTTGCGAGCCATAGAAGCGCGAGTCGGTAGGGTAATGATCTCCGTGTGCACCCGAGAGTTCGAACCTTAAGGCTCTGCCGGAACCCGAAATCCGACAGTGTGTGGGGTGCAATGCAACCGCGACAGGGGTGCTGTGAGTGTGTGGCCTTTTTTCCTTTTAAACTTGGTGCTTCGCGCGATCCATCGATACTACTATTATTAATCCTGTAATCCCGACTAAAACGGTGCAGCCGGGTCTTTTCCAGCGCGATATGCTGGGAGGTTGGCTTAGTTGGTTTTTTTAGGATGAGTAATGCTACACCTACGTAATCCCAGTTACGTAATTAACGTAATATAAAATGTGTGAGCTGTTGATTGTAGATTGGGGGAGGGAGGGGCCCACCACCATGAAAATTAGGGGGGAGAGAGGCAATTTACGTTAACCCTTTTGTAGGTTCCTGTAGATGTATAAAGATGTGAAATGCGTGAATGTGTAGTGGACGTAATATTGGAGTGCCTAAGATAAATTGTGTATGTAGACACTATGTGTTTATTTACTTTGCTTGTTAGCTTTGTCTCGGGTCAAACCTTCTAAGTTTATACACACAAAAACAAATCATCATTCCATATACTCCTACAATATATCTTTCTATTATTGTGAATGTTCATATATACCAGTCGAGATTAATGCAAACACGGCAGATTTTCATTACATTTCAAACTTTTATAGGATAGAAAAATAAAAGAAACCCGACCCTAAACCTATTCTATGGCAGCGACCGACGTCCTCCATCTACGATTTCCATGTATGGGGGCGGGGTTGAAGACCCGTGAAGTGAAGGTGCGGTCTCCGGTGAGGAAGAGTAGAACACAGGAGACAGACCGACCAGTTGGCACACCATGCCCTACCGCCTCTCATGCTCTACTCATCCTCGAAGGAGTCCCCGACCTCGGCGGTGCCGGATGTTTGACGTCGGCAAGTAGGACGCATGGCTGACGGTGCTCCCATCGTCGGCCGCCAACGTGGCCACTGCTTGTGCGGTCGTGTCCACGTCTGGCTACCGTGGTATTCTATTGCAGGAGGCGACTTGAGCGAGGGCGGCGACCTCGAGCTTCATCCCCGAAGACAAGCGTTCGGGTGCCAGGTAGCAGGATGATGCAGTACGGTGTGGAGTTTAGCTGGGTGTTGCCGCTTTAAGTACCGCATTCCGATGATGCCAAGCATCCGAGTGCATCAATAAGTCACTGGAGTTGGTTCCTCGGGAACCGAGCCTCTTAATGACGGCATACGGACGGACGACATGAATGCGGGAAGTTGGTGCCGGCTGGGAACACACGACGCAATGGCGCAAGGGACGAGGGTTTTTGGTGTGCTAGGGTAGTCAGCTACGGTCATGGCAACGTTGGAGACGCCCTTTGCTTACATGTGATCCCCACATATCATTGAAAAAGCAAGACGACCCGGCATGGTCTCAGGTCCTGGGGATGCAGTTGGCCGCACTACAACACTCCGCGGTCGCGTCACGATGTGCGTGCACTTCGGCACCCCGTGCATTCTCGACGAGCCGGGTGTTGATCTGCTGCTCGTGCCACACCACTAACGCCACCCTTGGCACACTAAAGCCGACCGTGTCCAGCGACGATGAGCCTGTCGCTCACCGTGGTCACTATGTCCAGAGGCAGTGCAGGAGTTAGGCCATGTTGCTGGCCCCCATGAGCCACATGAACGGTTGCCGGTGGCGAGGAGATCATGGGCCAGCTCCTCCATTAGACTAGTCTATGCCACGTCATCCTGACAGATGTGCCCCACATGTCGGTTTCCCTATTTTCTCGGCCAAATTTGAGCGTCAGTGCTCTGTGTTGCGCATTAGGCGCAGAACAGGTGGTTTTTGTGCGCTGGTTCAAATGTGGTACAATACCAAGTTGTTACCCTAGCCCCAAGTGTGGTGGTTTTGGGTACGGTACCACCCTTTTCATTTTCAACTAGTGAAGCGTAATACTTGATTAAGTAGTCATATGGTGTGCTAATGTAGGCATCCGACTATTTGAAGGAATAATTGAGGTGTACCCGGTCCGTGCCCTCATTTAGGGGTCCAACTTACCATGTTCCGGCAGTAGTAACTATACTAGTCCCTGCGTACTCCCTCTGTTTTTATTTACTCCGCGTTTTTGCTTTGCTCAAACTCGAACTTTGTAAACTTTGAAAAAGTTTATAGACAAAAATAATAACATATACAATAACAAATCAATGCCATTAGATTCATTATTGGATACACTTTCACATCATATTGATTTTCTATTGTAAATGTTCATATTTTTTCTATAAAGTTGGTCAAATTTTATGAAGTTTGACTTCAGTCAAACATAATATGCAGAGTAAATAAAAACGGAGGGAGTATCTTACTTCGTGACCAAGACGGAAGGGAAAACGAGACAACTTATTGTTTATTTGAGTCGTTCAAGTATAAACATGTGGCGTTGTTTATTTCTCATTCCTCTCCAACCCTCTTCTCCATCGATCATGCCGCCCTCCGGTCGAGTCCATCCTCCCGCATTCCTCATTTGAACATTTTGCCGAGTATCATTCGCATGTGGGCCTTGACCATGCTTGTATTTCCAATGTTGTAATTTGTCCGGCATGCATACACACAAATGGTTCATTTAAAGTTTCACTTTACCTCCACTACATTTCGCTTCCCGTCTTAGTTTTGACATCCCATTCGGTTCATGCCCCGACACATCTTGACAAGACCGATTGATGTTGAGATATCAATTACGTGTCATGCAAGGAGATAAAGGTTTGGTCTGTTTCTATAATAGAAATGACCCGCGGGGGGTGGGGGTCTGTGGGGATCATAGGGAGTATATTTAATGTTCATTAGCGAAACAAACGTATTGTACCCACCCCGGTCCTCTTTCAATCGATCTCCGGAGCCCGAGATGAAACCGAGAGAGAACGACTGGGTGCATGTGTGATACCTAAGGAGGATTCAAAATTATGAACCGGTGATCATAGCATCCGCAAATCATATGTAAAGGGTATTCAATGTTCGTTTTTCTTTTGAACATACAATATACTCCCACTAATCCTTTCTAGTTTACATATAAGTTTTATGTTTAGTCAAAGTATCTCTACTTTGATCGAACTTACAGGAAAAAGTATCAACATTCAACAACGCCCAATCAATATTGTTAGATTCGTATGTACTCCTAGATTTGTATTCAAACAGAGATGGTTTCCCATTTGTTTTCAAACACGTGAATGTGCTTGTTCTCGCACATGCTCTTCCTACTAAATTTCGCCACGTATAGCCAGTCCAATAGTAACTTTTTAAGCTCCCTGTCCAATAGTAGTAGTGGAGTACTGACAACATCTATAGTAGAGTATGTAGTGCTCATAGTACTATCTCTTTCGATTTATATAGGGCCTAAGAGCAAGTCTCATAAGGCCTAGTCAGCAGGCTATAAGACTTGCCATGTCATTAAAATCCTACTTGGAGGAGTGAGAAGATAGGAGAGAGAGTGAAGCAGGCTCTTATTCTACAGCCCGATTATAACACATAGATCAAGAAAAAATAGTATGCATGCAACTCTCTTCCAATCATATACCTTGCTCATGCAAATATTAAATGCTTAGAGCCAACCTAATAGCAATTCTAAGAGCCAACCTATTTGTATATGAGTATTTTTTATGATGGATCTAAGTGAGGTGGCATCTATTTATAGCCAACAGCCGGGTACATTATTAACCATGCTCTAATGCGTTTTTCAAAACCGCCTTTGACTATTGACAAGATTAATAGTACATGAGATGTATAATGTGAAAATTATAGCAGTGGAAGCTCCTTTCACCTACGAATTTGACTGTATGCTTTGTGTAAGTTGCATGTCATATATATTACTCTAACATTTGGTCAAAGTTAGCCTCGAAAAACACATTAGGCTCTGTATAGATGGAAGGAGGGAGTAGTAGTCGAAGTGGATCCTCTGATGTAGGTATCCCTGCCTGGCCCTCTCTTACGGTCACTGACTGGCGGACCCCATGCTTGCTAGGCCCCGCATGTCAGTTACTCAATGGGTTCGGCCATGTCAGGGGATCCTCATTCGTAGTATACCCCCTCTGTTATTATTTACTCCGCATAAAACAGAGGGAGTAGTAGTATAAATGACGCGGGCGGGGGAGGGGAGGGACATCGGTTTGCTCTCAACTGTGGTCCCACAAGTGAGCGAAAATGCAAGACGAAACGCGTTCCATTCCGTGAGCGACGAGGAGGGTCCAGTGTGCCGGGGTGCAACACGAACGCGATAAGAGTGATGCAGAGTCAAAGCCGATAGACCGGTCGTCACTGGAACCACTATTCACACTAGAACCTTCGCTGCTCGGCCTACACGAGCCACTGCCCCAAAATCGCACCTCCTCTCCAGCCCATTCCCCCACCTTTCTATCCCTAGCCTGCATTAAGTGTCCCCTATTTCGCTGGAAAGCCATGGTGCGCTGCAAGATCACATGTCATTTATCGTCATAGAAGTGAACACTTCCGTGATGATAATTTCGGTATTGTCATGGAACACTTCTACGACAGCACAAGTATGACTATCTTGATTCTGTCTTAAAATCATCATGGATGTACATGCATGACAGAAAACATGACCTACTGTGACAAACACATATCATCACGAAAGTGTATTTTTTTGTAGTGAATCATTCTTTCAATTTTACATGAGGGAGAGGCATGAGCTAACATACTTTCTCTCCTTGGATCATATGCACTTATGATTGGACCCCTAGCAAGAATCCGCAACTACTAAAGATCATTAAGGTCGTGAAACCCAACCATAGCATTAAGTATCAATTCCTATTTATCCCATACGCAACAACCCGCTTACTCGGGTTTAAGCTTCTGTCACTCTCGCAACCCACCATAAGAGAATCATGGAATATTGCAACACCCTACAGCGAGGATCCCCCACATTTGCACGAGATAGAGGGCACTATAGAAAGCACCATAAATAAAATATACAATCATACCAACCAAGATCACGATTAACCCACAGTGTCGGATCACGGGTTCCTGTAGACCCTTGAGGTTCGAATACTGGGGTGTGCGTGAAGGTTTTCTCCCTATCGATCCACGCCCTAGCTCTCTAAGATCTCGCAGATGAACTCGACGAACTCACAACACAGAAAGACACAAGATTTATACTGGTTACAGCCACCGTTGTGGTGTAATGCCCTACTCAAATGTGGTGGTGGTGGATTGCCTCTTGGGTTGATGAGGAACAGTTACAAGGGGAAGAATAGCCTCCTAAGGTTGAGGTGTTCTTGTGCTTAGTGAACTTGTGTGGGTGAGATGATCTTGGATCTGCTTCCCAGTTGTGATGAGGTCCCTACTCTCTATGATGGCTAGTTCTACTTATATAGGCCCTGGTCCTCTCCCCAAATTTTGAGCGAGAAGGGAGCCAATAACGGCCAATTTGAAAGGGGATAGCTAGTACAAGTTATCCTGACAAAAGGTGGTCTTCGCCTGCCAAAGGCTCTGGTGATGACGCCGTCTTGGCCTCCATGGTGACATCCGTCCTGCCGTCCTTCTGGTCTTGGTCTCGTTGCACCAATATGGAAACCTTTGCTTGATGCCTCGGGACTCCGCAACTGCGCTTGCCCCCTTGGCACCAAAGAGGAAACAAGGACACTGCCCGCGCTGGCGCCCGCCTGGCCTCGATCGTCATGGCTCACGTCATGAGGACCTCACGAGGTTTGCCCTGCCTTGATCTCTACACCCCTCGTGAGCCTGCCTGGCGAGGACGCTCCTGAGGAGGTCTTGCGTGGTCCGCCTCGCGAGGCTTGGCCCCTCACGAGGATCTTGAATGCCTTGTTGATGAAGATGGGTCGTACAGACCTGCCAGCCCAGCCACGCCGTAGGCTGCAGGCAGGCAAGTCTGGGGACCCCCATTCCCAGGAAGCCGACAGTAGCCCCCTGGCCCAAGGCGCGCTCAGGCTTGGCTTCGAGGCAAAGCCAAACGGTCAAGCGCGAAGCAGCGCGTGTCCCCAAAGCATGCGGCCTCAGTAGACGCGTGGCGGTTGATTGGACGTGGGCGTCTTCGCTTCCCCACGCTACCTCAGCAACTGCCCGACTTGACAAAAAGGCTGGCGCGGATAGCGCTTGCCTTCATTGCTTCTTTCTCGCCTTGCTTCAGACCCCCTTTCTCGCTTCTTCCTACCGGAACTTCCAGATCCTCTTCAACTTCACTCCGCATTGGCGTCCAATGGCGCCGCGCAAGGTCAAGTCTTCCTCAGCGCCGACCTGGTTCGAGCCAGCCCTCAATGCGCCCAACGTCATGGAAAAGAACCTTGCCGCCACGCGCTTGCTGACGGTGGGGGTGAGCAATGAGAGGGGGAAGACGGAGCTCCGTCTTGCCCACGACGAGCCGGAGCCTGAGGGAAGCACCTTCTTCCCTTTCTTCATGAGCAGCATCGCCGCCGGGTTGGTTCCCCCCTTTTCTGATTTCTTTTTCGAGGTCCTCGACCACTTTGGGTTGCAGGCGCTGCATCTCCATCCCAACTCCGTTCTTCTCTTGTCTATCTTCACCTACTATTGCAAGGCGTACCTGGGCGTGATGCCGTCCGTGGCATTGCTGCGCCACTTCTTCTTCCTCCGTGTCACTGGTGGTCATATCTCCGGGTGCGCCAACTTCATCGCGGCCTGCCAGGCCAACTCGATCTCGAACACCGGGAAGAGGGTTGACAACATCAGGGCCAAATGGGTCATGACGAGTGCCAAGTGAGCCCATCCACGCTTGGAACTGCCGACGGAGGCGCCCTAGTCTGACAAAGGGTGGTCTCGTGTTGAGCTCACTGACGAGCGAGCATCGTCGGTCCTGGAGCAGATGAAGACTGATTTGAAGCCGGGCAACGCGAAGGCGGCCAAGGTGACTAGGGTCATGCTCCTGATGGAATTCTTGATGTTGCGCATTGCTCCACTCCAGGCGCGCATGCGCCCCTTGTGGAAGCTTGGAGGTGAAGGAGACAAGGTTCGTCTGACCCCGGTGGCCCTGCCTGATGACGAGCTGACTGCAATTCTGCGTCTCTTGGTTGGGGACAACCAACAGTACCCGCCGAGCGCCTTTCTTCCTTTGTTCCATCGCAAGGACTGGGAGCAATTCATTGCTTTCAGGCCGACCTTTGACGCGTGCGGGCTGGTGCTGCCGGCGCTCGCTGGGGCCTCCGCGATGCCGAAGCCGGTGGAGGTGTCTTCTGACGAGTCCCGCGAGGAGGAAGAGGAGGAGGAGGGCTCGGAGGAGATCCCCGAGGGAATGTGGGAGAACTCCCCCTTGAGCAAGGCCAACATCCTTCGCGCCCAACCAGACGATGCCGAGGTCGTCGCCCGCCAGGAGATGAGGGAGCTGCCCGTCATCCCGACAAGGGGTAGATCGTCACCGGTCTCTCGAGATGCTGCCTCCGACGTGGAGCCGCTTGGGACCGTCTCCGGTCCTACTGCTGCGCCGTCTTCTGCTCCCGGAGCCCGTGTGCCCACTCCTCAGGCCTCGACGCTTTCGGGTTTTTGGCTCACCAAGCGGAGGGTGGACTATGTCGCAGTGGATCAGTAAGTGCTTTGAGCTTCGTCTTGCTCCTGCTTATACTTGTTGTTTTCTGACATTCGTCTGGTCGATCAGGATAGAGTCTTCGGCAAAGAGAAAGGGGGTGTCGCGGCCGTGCCTCCCTCTGCGGAGAAGAGGGGTGACAGCACCCGCACCTCCCTAGCCCGGTCGCCCTCGCGAGGCCGAGAGGAGCATCGGCAGGATGAACCAGCCCCTGTGGCCCCGTTGGCTCCGGAAGTGCCGGCACCCGGCTCTGCTGATGAGGTCCCAAGGGCTCCGGAGCTCTCGATCTTCTAGGCTCTGGTAACTACATAGCCTCCTACTCCTGCTGCTCCTCTGGCCCCAAATTCTTCTGCCCCCTCTGCAGCCTTTGAGCGTGTCTTCTCGGGGATGGCCAAGCTGCAGGAAGACCTCCTGGGCGCAGAGCCGCACCTAGTGGCCGGGCGCCTGGAGCTGGCCTCAGGCTGGCGTCACTCCGACTCGGCCGTTCGAGCGTCGCTGAGCCAGGCCGCGGCGGCCTCCAAGAAGAAGAAGCAGGCCACCGCCAGAGCTGCGGTCGATCATGAGGCGGCGCTGAAGGACGCCGAGGCCGCCCGCGACCGCTACCGAGAGCTAGAGGGCGAGCTGAAGAGGCTGCGCGACGAGTGCGCAAAAGAAGCACGCGGCCGCGAAGCGAAGGAGGAGGAGATGAAGGCTCGGGAGGACGCCATCAAGGGTCGCGACGCCGAACTGGGGGAGCTGACGAAGGCGCAGGCCGCGGAGCGCAGCCGACTGGAGGAACTAGAGGAGGAGGCGAAGACGAGGGAGGCCGAGCTCAATGCCAAGGAGAAGGTCCTGGCCGAAGACCGCGAGGCCTTCTCGCTTCTTGAGAAGAGGTCCTGCGTGGCGCTGAAGTCACTATACAAGAAGGGCCTGGAGAAGCCGCTGACCACCGACGAGGATGGCCTTGCTTAGCTGCTTCCCCACTTGGTGAAGGCGCTTGAGGAAGTCGTCGAGGGCATCGGTCCTATGGCTGAGGCGGAGGCTCACGTCTTTTCTTCGGCTGCGCTGACGCGTGTCTTCAGCCATCTGTACCTTCGCGACCCCAATGCTTGTCTTGGTGAGCTGCTGGAGGCTGTAGCTGACAAGCATTGTGTGGCCGCTGCCGTAGCCGTGAAAGGTCAGGTGGAGGCCCTGCTGAAGAAGTTCCGCGGCTTCGTCCTTGCTCCCTTGACCGGCGATGCCGCCGATCCTGCAGATGACGATGTCTAGGAGTGACCTGCGATTGCTTTCCTGTTTCATCCATGCGATACGTGTCAGGCCTCGTGGAGGCGTTAAAACTTTCATTTGATATTGTGAGGACAATATGTCTTGTAATATTTGCTTCGAGATTTTGCGATTTTTTCCTATTTGCTTTGTGTTCCGCGTAGGCAGATCCCGACCCCGCGCATACCTCAACCGCCGTTGGGCCGATCGGAGACCAGGACAGACCAAGGAGTGAGGGGCTACGTGACCAGTTAGGCTCCTGAGTCGCGATGCTCAGGAGTCCCCCTTGACGCGCAAACAACTTACAGGGAGAGTACGCGAGGATAGGTTGATGTTCTACGTTGGCAGAGCCCGGCCCCGTGCATACCTCAACCGCCGTTGGGCCGACCAAAGACCGGGACGGGCCAAGGAGTGAGGGGCTACGTGACCCATTAGGCTCCTGAGTGGCGATGATCAGGAGTCCCCCTTGACGTGCAAACAATCTCTATACGTTTGCCCTCGCCGAGGCTCGGCTCGAGAGGGACGTTCGACGACCAGGTCCGGGAGACCTGGCTGGGTGGCGTATGCTTGGGCATGACCCGAGCGTAGCCCCCGTGCCCAGCCAACTCGTACGGCTCTCCCTATGGGAGGCATTGCGGTGAGGCCGGACGCTGAGCTCTGGGGCTCCCTGAGGTTGGTACGACTGCGAAGCCGCCCTCAGTTGTTTATCACCAGCGCGGAGCATAGTGCTTCCGCTTGTGCATAGGCATAGCCGCTCCTCGGTAGTGTCGACGGCCAGCACAGAGCATGGTGCTTCCACTTGTGCGTGGGAGGGGGGCTCTCTCTGAGGAGAGCCCCTGGTGCGTGTACATCCCCGCCCTGACACGTGGCTTGCACGACAGGGCTTGACGAGGTGTATCTGGGCAATCATGAGCCAACGCAGGACTCACGAGGCCCTACATCAAGGCGGGTTACGCCTGGTCTTTGTTCTTATTTGCGGTGCAGGACCTGCGAGGTGATCAGACAACCTGCATCGAACGAATCTCCTGAGGTTATCGCATGAGAAGTCCAAGAACCAATGGCCCCAGGAGGTGACGTAAACGGGGCCGGCCCGCCAGGCAGAGCTTAGCCGTTGGATTTATCGACGCTGCAGGGACGGACTCGAGCACAGACGCCGTGCTCAATTTACTCACGCAAAGGGTCTTGAAGAAAGACGGCTGGCGTGCGGTCCCCATGATGGGTGGTGATCGAGCAAGTAGTAATCATACGTATATCGAACATGAGAGTAGCATGCTTAAGCAAATGCATGAGAGATACGTGCCACTGGGTCAGGCCCGAGCGACTTGGGGATGATGCAGCCCGAGGGGCGCCCCCAACAAGGTAAGCTAAAGACATAAGAAAAGGGATACATGCCACAGGGACGGACCCACGCGGCCTGGGAATGATCCAGCCTGAGGGGCGCTCCCAGCTGAATAAACTTGGAAAGATGTCACCTGGTCATGTTGACGAAGGAGAGTTGAGGCAGCTGAAGGTGCATGGTGAAAGGGTTGATCCTCACGAGCCTCCGGAGCTCTGAGCCTCGGGTGGCTCTGGGGGCTCAGGTGGTTCCTTGAGGACTGTCTCCATCTCCATCAAGTCGGCGTGGTGCCTAGCCTCCTGAGCCGCAAGGGTGCGCCGCAAGTTGTGCTGGTAGGCGGACGATACACTTGGCAGGCCAAAGGGCATGCAAACGTAGCTATGCGGTGGACCCTCGCAGCGTCCTACACGCGAAGGCCAGAAAAGCTCCTGCGAAGCGGCCCTATTGAGCCCTGGAATGTCGACACAAACACACAGCTCGTCATCCTCGCCTGGATGGGAAGTTGCATCTCGTGAGCGGCGATCGCCACGCATGGCCCTTGCGGCTTGCAACTCCTGGGTGGTCTTGGTAATGAACTCCTGAACGGTGGGCGATCCTTGCCCTGTGCCCTCCTGAGGGAAACGTGGCATGAAGCACGCCTCCAAGTGGTGTTCAAGCACCTCCCTCGCTATGTGGACAAAGTCTGAGGCCTTCCGGAAGAAAGCCCCCCAAGCCCATCCCGGGAAGGGCGCCGGGAGCACCTTCCTATGTGATGGAGGGAGGCCCCCTGGAGCGGGCGCTGATCCTGAGGATGCTCCGGCTGCGGTGCCACCCTCCTGAGGTCCTGCGCGGCGCAGCTATTTCTTCTTCTTGGGGATGGCCTCAGGAGGACCCTCTCCCTTGTTGTCGGGGTCGTCGATTACTGCAGCTTGGAAGGCACGCTCGAGGGAACACACCGCATCTCTTTCTTCACATGGGACCGTGATAATCCGGCTGCTTCCCGGCATCATGAGGACATTGTAGCCGTGATGGGTCACTGCCATGAACTTGTCCAGGGCTGGATACCCAAGGATGGTGTTGTATGGCAGACGGATGTGCGCAACATCAAAGTCGATGAGCTCAGTGCAGTAGTTCTTGTGTTCCCCGATGGTGACAGGGAGGTGGACCTGCCCTATCAGTGTGGTAGAACCATCGGTCACTCCTGAGAAAGGCTTGGTGGGCTGAAGCTGGTCATACGGCACTTGGAGGCTGTCGAACGTGTCGACGGACAGGACGTTGAGCCCTGCGCCGCCGTCGATGAGGGTCTTGGTAACTTGCACGTTGCTAATGACTGGGGAGCAGAGCATAGGGAGGGTGCCAACGGTAGCCGCGCACTTGAGCTGGTCTGCCGAATTGAATGTAATGGGCACTTGGACCATCTGAGAGGGCGCGTGGCTTCGAGCTTGGGGAGGACTGCATTCACTTTGCGAGCAAACTGCTTGAAGATATGCTGCGAGGCTGGGGCCTTGGCTCCGCCCAAGATGCATGCGATAGCACATTGTTCCTGGAAGCCCCTAGCCCCCTCGTCCTGATGGCGTTCGCCGTTCCTTCTTGGCAGTGGTGGCAGCGGAGGGAGCCCGGTGTTGCCTTGAGGACGATCCTCACGAGGCTGATCCCTCCATGCGCCCTCGCGAGGCTGATCCTGTCAGTGGTCCTCATGAGGCCGATCGCGCCACTCCTGGCGCGGGCCACGGTCGTCCCAGCGTCCGCCACCATGTCCTCCTCCTCGTCCATAGCCCCGGTCGCCGTGCTCGGGGCGTCGACCGAAGCGCCCATCGCAAATGGCCCTGAGCTCTTGACAGTCGCTGGTGTTGTGGGTGTTCAGTTTGTGGAAGGCGTAGAACAGACGGCTGCCCTTGGATGACTCTGGTAGGTCTCTACCATGCTTGGTGTCTGGTTCTGCTGCGAGCACGGCTGCTCCTACTACAAAAAAAGACACATCCATGACATTTTGGGCCGAACGAGCTTTTTTTTCTGGCATACATATGACACTTCTATGACGATAATTGTGACAAACCCCGGTATCATCATAGATGTCGTGGGCTCCTAGTTCTATGACAAAAAATCATGACAGAAAATGGGCTTTTCGTCCTGGGCGGGCCGGAGACGCAGCTGCATGACATTCTTTGGGCCGTCCATGACGGAAAAAACCGTGGTACAAGCGAGGCCGAGGAAAATTTCAGGGAGTTCCCGGTTACGGTGGGAGGTCGGGGGCCGAGCGATGCGCGTTTCTCTCATACACGTACACGCGTGTGTGCGAGAAGTTGGCTCTAACTTAACTCGAGCGAGGCATTGGGCTCTAACTTAACGCAAGCGAACCAAGGCGGAGGACGATGGTGAGGCCTCGGACGGGAACGAACAGGAGCCGGGGAAGATCACAACCAGTCGTGGGAGGCGGGAGCAGGCGGTCCCACCGGCGCTGGTTTGGCTTTAGCGGCTCGAGGAAGAAGAGACTGAAGAAACACGATAGACGTTGAATGTCAATCCAACGGTCAAGGTTGGCACAATCGTTTTGTTGACTAAGTGGACACCAAGTAGCATACTTTTTTATATATAGGAAGAAAACTGCGAGGAAAATGCGTTCGTCTGCCGTCCTCCTCACAGGGAACGTTCGCCACATAAGTGACTAGCACCATTGGTTTTCAACCGAGAGGTCTTGGGTTCGAGTCCCGGAACTCTCAATTTTGTCCTCCTTCCTTCCTCGCAAAAAAAGGGAAAGAAAATCAAAGACTTGGGAAGGCGTATAGAACAAGCTAGTGTACCAGTAATGAGACATTGCCGAGTTTTAGAAAAAAGAAAGACGTGCTCCTATAGCTGGTTCGAATCCAAACCAAGACTATGACTATATATGGTGCTATGCTACTCTACAAGTAATGAAACTGACATATCCAACGTTCGCTTCTCCTCTTCTCTACTTACTCTGCCTAGCATCAGAAGCTCTGGCCGCAGCAACCATGTCTGCTGGCTGCTCGTCCACCTGCTCTTCAGTAGGCAAGAACCAGATATGCGCCAAGTCACAACCCATACCATCACCTATGGGTCTCATCACACCCTCGCCGGCACGCGCACCGCAGCCGATTGCTCATCGCAACCCGCTGCCGTTGGTGTGGTGCCACTGCTGCATATCACGCAGAGTCATCCGTCGCGTCTCAACCACAATCCGCAACCCTGGCCGAGTCTTCTACAAATGCCCGAATCATGGGGTAATAATATGTTTAAGTGTTGTTCTGCTGCTTTCAGTTGCTGATTTTTTAATAGTTTGGTTGATGATCTACCAATTTGATTTGTGCAGAAAAGGGAATATTCGTGTGATTTGTATTTCTGGGAAGTTGCTGATGTGGAGAATGCAACTACGCTGATTATTTGGTTAGCCGAGGAATCCCAATACCAGCAGGTTGGGGTGTTGGACAAGTAACTGAAGGAACGGCAAAAGAGGAAGATGCAGAGCAGAAGCTTAAAGATGCAGTTCCTCTGATCATGGCCAAGCAACAGCAGCTGAACGGCCTTAAGAGCAATGAGGAGATGAAAGATCTTGTGAAGATAATGGGCAAAATCGATGTGCTCTGTAGGATGATTGTCTCTTTATTTGCAGTGTATGTAGCACTCATGATGTGTTCAGTGGCTACGACATGAGCAGGCTGGGCGTAGTGTTGTGAACATCTAATGATTTCTATTAACGAAAATCAGGGGGTATCCCCTTTTGCTCATATAAATAAATAAATAGCAGAGGCCCTGTCGGGTCAGCTTTCTTCTCATTCGAAGACTCGAGCAAATTGCAGTCCAACAGCAAACTATGTCATCAAATTCAAGTTTCACAGCCAAATATGAGTACAACTAAACAACAATGTCATCATGTTTTAGTTGTCATACAATCACCAAACACAAATCAGCATACATAACAAGTGATGTTCTCACAGCAAAATACTAAACAACATGTTCATCAGGTTTCAGTTGTCATAGCAAACACAATTTCACATAGTAGATAAAAAGGCGTCTTCTGACAGGCAAATACGACAAAAGCAATGTAATCATCATCCGCAGAAGCAGCGTCAACATCTTCGCCATGTGTATCAGTCTGAATCGTAATTCCCCACGGTGTCATCTTCTTCTTCGTCCTCAACGTCCTCGAACGTCGGCTTATTCTTGATCAACTCTTGTATGTCCACAGCACGACAACAATCTTTTCACCGGCGTCATTGACGTGATGGTTCTCAAAGATATTAGGAACATCTGCGTTATCCTGTACATCAGGAGCAGTGTAAGCATCATCTTGTTGTGCAACTTCAATAAACGAATTCCTCTGCTCAAACCTTTGTAATACTCTCCAGTCATCGCTACGTGCAAATGTGTCTTCCAAGTAAAATATATGTGTTGCTTGATTTGCCAAAACAAAAGGCTCGTTGGTCTGGTACGCCACCTTGACATTGATGGATTTGAAATAATCATCAGCTCTGGGTTTTGCGATCCTAGAAAACAGGTTATACCAACGACAACACAACAGAACCACACACCGATGATCCTCAAAACTGGAGATATACTGCAACTGAATAATGTCTGTTATGTTAGCATACATTTCAGTTGTCTCTTTGTCATACGTATCGTGCTCATGATGGCACTATTTTGTGTCTTCCTGCCTTCGTCTCGCGCAAGGGTGTTGTAGCGCACATCTCCAACAACGCAAGATTCATAATGTCTTACCCGAGTATCAGGACCCATTGCTAGTGAGTAAAGCTCATCATCAACTGCCTGCCCATCCTCTCGCATCTTCTTAACCTATGGTTAGAAAATAGACAAGCTGATCATCTTATGTACTCAATATATTAAAAAAACCGACAGTGCACTTCAAAAGCTTAAATGGTTCTTGAACCATTTCGCAAATCCTGCCATAACTAGTTTGTCAATGTTTCTTGGATTTTGCGGCAGTAACTCCTCTTTGTAGATGCTGCACAACATAGTGATCGCGTCAAACATCTAATATATAAGAATGTGCTGCAAGTTTAGTAGATTACGATGTATAAGTTGCAGTACTGCACTTACTTGATATAAGGTAGTATCTCAGGACAGTTATTCAACACATACCAAACCATTTTGTACAAATCTTTAGGTTTGTCCTCTTGTCGACTCTTCCCTGTAACTCCAACAAAATAATCGAAAACATTGAGCCCGGGATTGTCTTCACCCGCCTCTTTGCTAAGCTGATCAGCTGTTTCAATGTATTTTGAGCAGAATGTCAACGCTTTTGTAGCAATGTAGGCCTCTGTAATGGAACCCTCGGGTCTAGTTCTGTTCCTAACATAGCCCTTGAAAGTGCCTAGCCGCCTTTCAATAGGGTACATCCAGCCATACTGTACTGGACCTCTAAGTAGTGCCTCATCAGGTAGATGAACAGCCAAATGCACCATCACATCAAAGAAGGCTGGAGGATATATCTTCTCAATGTCGCATAGGATAGTTGGTATCTTGTCTCTAAGACACTCCAAAGCATCTATCCTGTTATTCCTACTGCAGAGTTCCCTGAAGAATTGTCCCAACTCTGCAACTGCTCTGTATAAGTCAGGGCGGCCCAATCCTCTAAGGATAACAGGTAAAACCCTTTGAAGTGAGACGTGGCAGTCATGAGTTTTCAACCCTTGTACCTTGTTTCCATCTGCACTGACTCTCCTTTCAGGGTTGGAAGCAAATCCATGTGGGAATCTCACACGTGACAGGACCTCGCAGAATTATTTTATTTTTACCTTGTCCAAGACGTACACAGCTGGTGCCATATCCCGTGGTTTACCTTCATCTTGCACCTGCAAATCCTTTCTGATACCCAGGTGTGTCAAATCAATCCTAGATTTTAAGGTATCTTTCGTCTTGCCTTCAATATTAAGAAGTGTGCCGATAATGCTTTCACATATATTTTTCTCGATGTGCATCACATCAAGATTATGCCTTAGATCCAGATCTTTCCAATACTCCAAGTCCCACAAAGTGGACCTGCGGGTAAACAATAATATCTCTTCTACCCTGCCATGCTTCCTTTTCCCGCTACCATTACCAGGATGGTTTCCTGGTGCAATATGCCTGACCTTCTGTAATTCCACTTGCAACTCATCGGCGGTGAGCCTCTTTAGCGCATCATGGTTTTCATGCTTTGCATTGAATACATGTCTTCAGTATTTTCTAGGATGCGGCTTGTCCTTGGCAAGGAAACGGCAGTGTCCAATGTAACAGATCTTGCTAAGTATTGTGTATGACATCGGATTCCTGTCACAACAAACACATGCATTGTAACCTTGTGTCGTTCGCCCTAACATAGTGCCCAAAGCCGGATAATCATGGATGCACCAAATTATAACAGCACGCAGAAAGAAATCAGCTGGTGGGTTGCTATATAGGTCTCGAGTGAGAACACCCTTCCATTCCTATTGAAGTTCCTCCGCAAGAGGCTCCATGAACAAATCAAAATCCTTTCCAGGACTTTTTGGACCTGGGATGAGCAAGGCCATCATGTAGTTTGATTCTTCGGTGCAGACATTTGGAGTCATGTTGTAAGGGATAACAAGCACTGGCCACATGCTATATGTGGCGCTCTGGTGGCCAAATGGGTTAAATCTATCTGAAGCTAAGCCAAGTCTAATGTTTCTCGGGTCAGCAGCAAACTCTTTGTGTTTATCATTGAAGCTTTTCCACTCACTACCATGAGATGGATGGCTCATTACATTCTTATCGCTGTACTCCTGGTTTCTAGAATGCCATAGTACATCCTCTCTTGTTTCAGCATCATGAAACAACTTTTGCAATCTTGGTGTAATTGGAAAATGTCTCTGAACATTATGAGGAATCCTCTTCACAGCATCGCCATCTTTCCATCTTGATGATTTGCATTTTGGGCATTCACTTAAGTTGGCATAATCCTTCCGGAACAGAACACAATTATTCTTACAAACATGGATCATATCGTATCCAATTCCAACTGCGTGAAGGAAATTCTTCATTTTACTGTAGGTGTGTGGCAGCTCAGACGCATCTGGGAAAGATTCGCGGAAAGCAGCCAACATCGCATGGAATGATTTGTTGGTCATCCGCTCAGATGTCTTCACCTGAAGAAAGGTGACCATAGCTGAGAATACTGACAGCTTATTTCCTAGGGTGACAACAATGTTGCATTGTTCCAACATGCAGGCCCACCATTTTTCTTCTCCAGGTGAAAGTTCACGGAATGCACGACCCTTTTGTAGCATTGTTTCCATGTTGGTAAAACTCACTGGCTCCGCCACCACCACCTCCTCCTCCTCTTCCACCTGAGCATCAGGCAGATCAAGATGGTGATCTGCTGCTTCCACGTAGTCAATAACATTGACGTTCACAGCTTCACCATGATGAACCCACCTAGTATATGTGACCGACATCCCATACAAGTGTAGATGATTTAGCACAGTTGACTGGGGTCTTGTAACTGAATTCATAAAACTGCTACACGGGCAGAGCACATCTGATTTCAGACCACCGTACTCAGCTCTGATAAAGTTCATGAAGTTTTCAACCTCCTCGACATATGCAGCGGAGCATCTTCGAGCAAAAGTTATCCAAGTCCTGTCCATCTGTTAGACATACAAATTAGTTCTTCTACTAGATATTACAGGAAAAACATATATGCTTTTTTATGAAGTCCAGAAAAAATACCTAGGTCGATGTCTAAAGCTATGGCAAGATATTTGGACGAGCAGATCTAAGTAACGAAATATATGTAAAGCTAATTCAGCAAACAGATTTGAGTGCCAAATTATGGCAGGCTGTTTCAGCAGTCAATGAGGCCGAGCACATAGCCATCGAACTATCGAAGGCCATCGCAGCAACAAAGATCGAGTATAAAACGGTGTAGAGCTATTTCAGCTAACAGATTGGCTACTAGACCATGGCAATCTACGTCACAATAAATATATGGCAGGATATTTTAGCAACTAATCGGCCTTGGCATGCTATCTCAGCTAAGCAGATTGAGTGGAGAACAGGGCAAGGAAGCTTCTTAAGCAGAGCATATTGACAGTAAACTACTTCGGCAAACAGTGAGGTTAATAGCGTCTATCAGCTAACATTCAGCGCTACACCGACATGAATGGGGCCTCAGTCTAGAATGCGTGTACCGTGGGAGAAGCTGACCACCGTGCGTCTCCACATGAACGTCGCCAGCGGTGGCGGTGCTGACCGCCGTGCACCTCCACAAGAACGTAGCCAGAGCTGGCGGCGCGGCTAGAGGACGACAGTCTACGAGAGCATGCTGTGGGAGTGAGAGGATCGCCGAACCGCGGCGCCGACGTATCGGCGCGGTGAGGAGGGCGTCTTTCGCGGAACGAATG